>NW_020799123.1:2390597-2484129 GCF_003259725.1 Athene cunicularia
CCCCAAATACTGTTTCAGTCTTTGTTACATTTCTCTGACCAGTTCAAATTGTAAAGCCTGAGATACTGCTATTTAAGGTAGGCATTAACATTCAAGAAACACTTTCCTGGATGTTACTATTTGAGTCAGGATCATTGGAAGAAATTTGGTATTGGCTCAATCCTTCAGTGCCCTGAAATCAATGAGCTTATTTCAGCCTGTAAAGTGTTCTTAAAGACATGCTTAAGGGCTTTGCTGGATGAAGAACAAAGCACTTGGCACCCCGCAGAACTGAACCCTGCTGAGGTGCGAGGCGTTTCCAAACATTTCTAATTAACTAAAAGAATCCACAATTAAGAAAGTCGCCGTCACTTGGTTGACAGAATAAAGGCAATGTTTTGCAAAGCATCCCGTGTTCCCCACTCCGGCAACATGCACTCCTGCACAATACCAGACACGGGAAAGAGAAATGTGTCCAATAGTAGGTGGACTACAAAGAGGAAAAGAGTATCTGGGTGTCCTTTGGCAATTCCGCGGCGGTGCCGAAATCCAGATCCACGCCCGGGAGCACTAAGGAGACGGCGCTTGCTGGAGCTGACCACTAGACCCTGCGAGTCCTCGCTTTGTTGATGCCATGGATCAGCAAGTCCTGCAGGAAAGTTCTACTCACTTCAAGTGCAGGCAGTCCCCACGTTCTTCTCTTAGATCTAAAGATGGGCCTAAAAGAAATGAAAAGCGGTCTCTGCAGTGCAGAAGAAAATGTTAGGTATGAAAGCTTCAGCTTGAGTACATGTGGTCTTTGGCTTTGTATAGATGATTGGAAAGATCCCCATTTATCCCCTAGATTTTTGCCTTGTTTTGAGGATTTGCTGCCTGCAAAACATTAACTCAAACCAAGCCGTACAATTATGCTAAAATTACATTTTCAAGCCAACTACGTCTTTCTGAGTCAGAAAACAAATTGGTTTTTCAATGCACTTTTACAATTGCAACATTCATTTCATTCTTATTTTCATCCAGTTTATACAAAGATTAGGTAAATTATTCTTCCTGTTTATCTTTTTCCACAAAAAACACAAATCACCTTGGTGCTGTGCTAACAAAAGGCGGACTTATCGAGGCACTGGACATCAAGGAGAGGCCACTCACTCTCCTGGTCCTGACCCTGCAGCCTGGGCAGTTCCATCTGTGGTCAGAGGGACTCCACGCAGATGCAGCCATTCAGGGTGGGAACGGGAGGCAAAGCCCTGAAGACGCATGAAATAGAGGATCAGACCACCTTCAGCTGGAGAACTCAAGAGGACTTCCCACCTGTGGTCCACGGTTATTTCTAAGGAGCCTGAGGACATTGGTCAGAAGCAAGGCTACTCTAACCAGGGTCTGAGTTCAACTATAAGGATTGTCTATGAATTGTCCAGCACAAGAACAGAAGCAACAAATTAAAGATAGGTTGGAACCAGAAAAACCAAGCTAGTTCAATGTTAAGAAGAAGGGGCTGAACCTCAACATCTACACTGACCTTTGCAGCAGCCCTGAGTTGGAGACTGGGGGGGATGTGGTGTAGGGGAGAACTTTGCAGAGTTGGGCTGATGGTTGGACTCGATGATCCTGAGGGTCTTTTCCAACCTGAATGATTCTGTGATTCTGTGACTAGAGTGTGGCTTAAGGAGACAGATGCTGATGTAGAAGTGCCTGCTGCTCTGCACGCGTGTGAAGTCTCTGAGATGATCTCTCCTCTCAGCCAACAAGGGGAAAACATACACTGCAACTCCTGAGTAGTGTAACCAGGTAGAGCGATGCATGAACCACTCTAAAAGATATTTTTTTTTCTTTTAAGGTTTCATCAAATCCTGCCTCAATCACTCCAAAAGTTTCAGACTGCACACACAGCATTATGGCAGAAATACGGTTATCTGCAAATGGTTAATGTAATGCATATTAGGTGCAAACCACCGGGTCTACAGTAAGATGCTTGGCAGTATTTGATTTCAAGCAAGCCACAGAACATGACAGTAATTTAAATAAAACCCATACAGTTTATCCAGATCTTCCCATCCCTTTGCTCCCAACACAGTCTCTCTTTCTGTCTCCTCTGTTCCGGGTGCAAGCTTGCACAAGCTGACCACATATCATGAAGCCTATCTTGAAGCAGGAATTTTATTCACAGTGTTTGGCTTTAGGAGGAGGCAAATTAAGAACAGAGATGAAGGGATGCTTATCCTTTTATTTTAGCACAATGAAGGTCTGGTGTGAGGGGATCCTAATAAAATTTAGAAGTCAACACTTCTGATGGAGCATCCTTAGTTGATTTTAAAAGGAAGATGTGGGTGCAGTGATTAGTTTTTGCTTGCTAGGAACTTTTATTTATTTATTTATTTAAACATTGTCCACTGTGATTTTAATGGCTTTGAGGGGAGATTTTTAGTATGAGCAGCTGCCAAGAAACATCTCCCAGTTAGCTGCTTTGGTCATCAGTCAGTAGCTGCCATTAGCTCAGCAGTTTCTATCTGCAAATCCAATAATCCTAGAACTACCAAACATAATTTTCCCTCAAGATCAGTTTTGGTGGAGAAAAACATCCTTTGGAAGGAAAACACTTTTTTTTTTTTTTTTTAGCATTTTAGCTATCAAAACACATGGTGCAGCCTAGAATAGTACTCCCCATAAAAGCCGTTCTCCAGCTCCCCTCCTCACCCAGCCTGCCAGTGAACATGGGAAACCATTAACTCAAGCTGCTACAATTAACTCCCAGCATCTTCTTCAAAGACTCAGACAATCCCCAGCTACTTGTCATGCAAACAACCTGTGAGATTCATTCTCCTGGCAAAGTAAAAGGAGGAGTAAATTACTGAGTTAAGTAGATTACCGGGGAAGGAGTCACACTCAGCAGCCTTATGAGATGATTAGACCCTGGGAAATTCATACGCCAAATCCCCAGGCCCTGATAGCACACATTCATTACCAGTTTCAGGATCAACCGTAATCAAGAACCTTCTCTGGCAACATTAAATATTCTTTTCCCAATGAACTTTCATTTAGCTTTCCCTGAAAAAAGGAAGACTATGTTTAAAATTTTACCATGGAAAAAGTTGTAGCAGTGTTTAGCAACTCGGCAGTTCACCACTAAGATGACTCTTTATTTCAGAGAAGCATCAGCATTTTCGAAGCAACAATGCTACCAGCACCACCACTGACATAAGCGTTAAAAAACCTGAATGCCGTTGCTCTGGGGGTGTATGTGTGCAGCACTGCCAACAGCAGCACCCAGGGACTGCAGAGGGGTGTCTGCAAAGAAGACAGAGAGCAGCAGTTATCTGTCATGTGCATTTAATAAATCCAACGTAGCAGAGCAGCTTTCGCAATCCAAAAGAGGAAAAAAAACAAAACAAACAACCAGATTTGTGGCAAGAGAGACAGTTGCTGTAACAGCAATAGGAAACGGCCTCGTGCCTTCTGGAGGAAGCTGCAGGAGCGAGTTAAGACGGCGAGTTCCCCAATTAGGGTCCGTTTGCCCTGGCGGTAGATGAGCGATGCCTATCTGTGTACTTCACTGCCAGAGTACACGGATTGAGGCTGGGAAATTAATTGCCCAGAGAATTGGGTAAACAGGCAGCAATCATTATTTTTACCCCACTAATAACATTTTGTGAGGAACACTGCTGGTAGCGGCAGGCTGTGAGAGAGGCTGTTCCACTGCGTCTTCAGACATGGATTTATAATAATTTTCTTTTTAAAAGGCTCCTAGTTTAACACGAGTCTATACAGCATTATTCACCAACCCTCCATTATCTAAAGAATTACAAATTCCCTATTTTCTTGATCTATATAAAGTAAAGGGCGTAACCCCATCACGATGGAGAAGGTGAGAGTGTGCTGTGAGTTCTCCCTCCTACCTGAGGTATTTTTATCAAAGAGATGTCTTTAAAAATATCTCTCAGAGAAAGTCTCTTATGCAAGAAGTTAGACGGTTGAGGACTACTGAAGTGCAGTCTAGTTTGATCAAAGGAAACTCCACCACAAGTGACTATTTCATGCCCTGGTATCTCAAAGGAGGCCATGATAAGCTGCAGAAAACCAGATGATCAACCTGATGAGAAGGACTAATCTTCTCAGAAAGCTGTGAGAGGCATGATAGCGATGAAGAAGTGTAAGGATCTAACAGCGGTGAGGTGGGCACCCTGAAAAACACTGGGTTTACCAAGCCATCAGATGAGGTCACTAAGATGCATTCCATCACAGATCAAGTCATCTCAGCAAAGTAACACGGAAAGGAGCCTGCCAGAAGGCTCTACTAAGTAGGGAAGCCTGAAAATCAGCCACGTCCACACACCTGTGGCTAAACTACAACTGTTAATACATCAGCTGACCAACCCCAAAGTGGTGCCCGCCGACCTGCAGCAGCAGAGGGTTGATAAACTCCAGGTCCCCAAGGAACAGCTCCCCCAGTTATCCCCACGCTCCCAACCTGCAGGATCCCCCTGCCCGGGCCTGATGCCGCTCCACACAGAGGGCTACAAGCAACAGCCAAAGGGGTTTTTTGATCTCAGACTCTTCATGTGACAAGCACAGCAGAGACAAGGGGCTGTTCTTGCCTGCTGCATCCCCACCTTGACCTCAGGTGGCATTAAGAGAACGTGCCTGCGGCTGTGTCAGCAAACTGAGAAGAAACACCCAAGCAGGCACTTCTTTAGAGCAGTCTGGGAAGGACAGACAGGTTACCTCACAGGTATTCACAGCTCATCTCAGCAAAGCATGACAAGTTCTGGATCACGTCCCTGAAATCTGACAGTTTAACTCCAATTTCTGCAGCACCTCAAAGTCAGATGGTTCAAGAACAGGCTGACAGTGATGATGCTCCAGGCAGGCACAGAGGACCCGAACACAGCCAAGCCATAGGCACTCAGATGGGGACAACAGCACTGCCCTGTTCCACAAAGGACAATATATATGGTAAGGAGCTTCTAAGACAGGTCAACCACGGCAGTATGGGGCTAGCGCTGGCCTGGCAGCAAAGGAGAGCAATTCCTCACAGCAATCACTGCACTGTTACTCCCAGTTCCTCCCTTCATTCCTTACAGCCACGAGGTCTTTTTTAGCACTCACCTTCCAAGAACCTTGGCAGAAGAGCACAAACCCTACAGGGAAGGCAGAACCAGCCACACAAGTCCACAGAGATGGGAAACCTGCCTAGAAATAACACATTTCCTGTCTTCCTGACACCCCATTTCTTTCTTGACTAATGCTGAATGAAGGCTTTAAAAGGAGACAGGGGTCCTCCCCACTATCTCAGAGTTATGGAGCCAACTTGATGTCTCAGGTGAGCTAGACCACCACTAAAACCAGCCACTGAGCAGAACGGAGCCAAAACTACCCCTTACCTCACGCTTGACTCTCCTGCAAACCTTGCCAAATTAAGCAAGGAAGCAGACGACTGGAGCTTGTACGTTGTAAAACTTGTTCAGTCATAACCCATAAAAATACCTGAATGCCCACCTACGGACACACCGCACCTCCCTTTGGGCTCCACCACATCAGTCAGGCTACAACCAGCCCAGCTTAATAAACCATTTAACACCTAAATACTCCCCAATTTCAAGCCCTTTGATGACTTAACCATCTACTTATTGCTAAAATTAGCAAGACAAAAGATGACCACCAAAAGGCTATCAGCACCCCTTGACCTTCTCATTTACACAGTAGCAAATGAAAATCAGTTTGATTCTTGCTTCCTTGGAAGATGATCTCTAGTGTTTGGTTCCTCTGGCAGCCCAAGCCAAGCATGCATCTTTACAGGGGGAGCAAGCCACCTGGACATCCCAAGGGAAAATTCAGTATTTCATGCAATTACAAAGTACCAGAATTCAACCTTCCTTATCTCAACAGGGCGTGCAACAGAGCAAGCCTCCAAATTCACCAACTCTTTTATTTCAAGCAGAATTTAAAGACCTAAAGCATGAGTCTCCTCCTGCATGGACTACACCACAGCCTTCAGAGTAGCTCTGCGGATACAGTCTGAGCTGGAGCAAATCCTGTCGCAGGAAAGTCCTAGCGGAAGATCCCAGCACAGGAACACAGGAACAGCTTTTCATCAGTGGGCAAGGCTGACTGATCTAAACTCAAGATATTCATTTTCAAGAAAGTTTCTCTCCTAGACCATTAACCACTAATATGCATGCATAAATATGATATGAATGCTTAAATGCAGACAGCAAAGTACACAGGAGAACAGAACTTATTCTGCATTCATCTACATAATTGCATTCAGCTACCAAAGCAATGAGCATCTTTGAAATACCAAAGGTGATGGTAAACACTCGATTACATAAGAAGCAGTATAGAGGACACGTCAAAGTAGTCGTGCATCCAATGGAAATATTAATAATGTGGTTATTAGCAAAGTAACCAGTAAAGTAGAAGCAGCAACACTGGGAAAGACATGAAGAAATTAAAGAATTTTAATTTCAGCAAAGGGCTGAGGTGCAAGATGAAGTTCTGAAATTCCACTTCTCCACCTCATCTCTCGTCCAAACCTGAAGTTCTAACAGAAATTGGAGATCAACTTTAAAGAAACATTTACCCAGCTCCTGAGGTATTTGAGTATCTTGTCAAAACACCCTCCCAAATAGTGTTTCTGAACAGAAAGCACAGAATGAAAAAATTCACGAGAAATCAAATCGTCTCATTTCAGGAAATTGGAAATGTTACTGTTTATAATGCTGTGTTCCCTCTGAATGCATGCTGTAAAATACTCAGTATGAATCATTTGGCACTGCTAGTGTTTTTGTAGAAGGCCTAAACATTGGGCTTTTTTCCCTCACTTCTGAGCCTTTAATTCAATATCAAGGTGCGAAATTAATATTTTTGCATTTTATTTAAATGCCAGAAAAACATTTGCTGCTTCTCTAGCAGGAATGAGTCACTTTGGCTCTAATAAGGTGCTTTTCCGAAACATTTTAGCAGTACTGTCGCCTTGCTAATGCTCTAGACCTAAATACAAAACATTGTCTGCTGGGATCCCCAAAGACTTTATAAACCCCGCAGTAGTAAAAAACCACCCAACCCTGCAGGAGCAGGAAATCTTACAGTGCTAAATAAAATCACCAAGCACAGGGAGAAGCAATATAGGAGGAATAAAGCTGGGAATCTTTTCGGTTCTGGAGACTTCATACTTTCCAAATTCCTCGAATTTGATAGATTCAGGAAAGTTATGCAAATATGTCTATTATGTTAAAAATCTAACCCTCATGATATGGCATTGTGTTGTACAAAATACTCATCTTTTCTCATGGGCAACCAGAAGCAAGCGACAAAGCAGAGTGGCAGAGGTACTAATACCAGTATAATCTACAAATTCACTCCGCTCCTGCCTATGTTGGTACACAGGGGAGGGGGCAAGAGAGAGTAGTTATCACCTCCACATAGGGAACCACTTTCCAGGATGTGTGTCACATCTGAATTACAGCCACCATTCTGGAATTCATCAGCGGAGAAATTAAAACAGGCTTACAGAAATTACTGATGGGTGGACGCTATGCCCATTGTACTCTGTCTCACACACCACCCTCAAATCACAGCTGGCAAGTCATCATCCCCAACTACGTCTGCCAAGCCCCGACAGGCTATGCTGGGTGCTCTCCAACATGTGTAATAAGTTCCTTGGTCTCAACATCCATCACAAACTACTGTCTGGGCTCTGTATCTCCAGGCAGCCCGACCATCTCCCTCGCCCATCCCAAACTGGTACCAAGGCTTCTCCTTGGGTTAATTTGCAGTCTACCAAAAAAGTAACAGAGCAACATGATGAAGACTAAGTGTTTCAGTTTGGATCCAGAGACATGAGGCTTCTCCGGATGCACACCAAAGGCCACCTCCAGCTGCTGCACCAAGAGTACTTGGCCACTGGGCTGGGAGCAAAGGGAGTTGATGGCTGTAGATCATGCAGCCCCAACTAACCACGAGGCTTGGAGACATACCTTGAACTCTCGAGTGGAAGAAACACTTCACTAGACACTTTTTAAGCCCTGCAGAAGTGCAAAGACTACAAAAAACTTAATTTTAGTAGTCCTGTGTTTTCTTCCTCAGGTGAGTGCATTTTGCTCCTCATTTTTTGAAACCTTAACAGCTGATTCTGTCGTTGCAGAAAGCCTGGCCTGACTCTGGCCTGCTCACTGCTCCTGTCTGTGCTAGGCTTAAAGTCTTCTCTCCAGCTGTCAGCTAAAAGGAAATCAAATCAGCATTGACCATCATGATCAAGAGATCTGAAGATGGTGAATAGTACAAAGGACTGTGCATTTACTTGCAACCACTCTGGGCAAATAGGGTGCTTGCTGACGGCAATAGCAGGCACATTTGCTATACCACAAACTTGAAATCAAGTCTGTTATTTTGGGTAGGTTCAATTCTTTTAGGTGATTTCCAAGGCCATCAGCATGACCCACTGCTCAAGCCATCCCTCCAATCATCCAGCCAACCCATGAAATTTCAAAGCTGATATTCCTCCCCCTGTAAATACACACACAGGCACCAGCTACTTAAGAAATAGCATTTGCCCTTTTTTGGTGTAGCCTCTGACCCCCCATTAGGACTGATGAAGGATGCTGTGGGACACGTACAAAACTCTTCCTACCCCCCACGAATTATTTTTGTTTGCCCATACAGGCAGTGTAGGAAGGTTGGTTGGCTCTGGGTCTCTAAGAAAGGCTTTCTGTGGTGGGAGGCGGGTTCACTGCTGCACACAAGGGATGACCTCTGGCAATGCCCGGCTCACACTTGCTACTGTCTTCAGTTTGGCAACATGGCACAAAAGCTGCGTGCATGTGTGTACCCCCTCCCGTCCCGGCCCCTCTTTGCAGGGGGCCAGAGCTTCACACGTTAACGGGCCCCCTCGAGACAAAGCCCGCGAGTTTCTTAATTAAGTCGAAGTGAAAGACAGCCTAAAAGCATCCCACTTACATCCTCAGAGTACCTTCAGTCTGGACTTCAAACACAGGCAGTGCACTGCCTGTCAAACCATGGCCTTAATAGCTGGCTGATGATTTTTCTCTTGTAAATGGGGAATGCTGTGCCTTCAGCCCAGCCTCTTCAGCCTCCTCTCATCTTCCCTCCAATTTTAGACATGTCTCTGGGATATAGAGGAGGAAACAAAGGGACTGCTTGTGTGTCAGAAGCCCTCCAGAGGGTCTGCGTTTCAGTCCACCCTTCTCCAAAGCAGGGCGGTGTCTGGAGAGCTCTTTAGCAGTTTTTGTCTCATTAACATTTCCAAGAGGGATCAAAGAATATATTAAAAAAATATCTAAGTACAATTCCTGCTATGGAACAAGAATATATAAAAAAAAAATCTGCTCAGATGCCTTTCCCTGATCCGTTGCATTCTTATTAGATAATTGTCTCTTCACAAAACCAGCTTTTATTCCCACTGAACCCTGAAAAAGTCTCCACAGATCTGTCCCACCAAGCCCCTGCTCCCCCGTACTTTTTCCATCATTGGGGCTAGGTTGCTCTATGTTCCTCCCAAACAGAACCCAATTATTCCCTGGCAGTAAGTCACCGGGAGCAGGAATTGCTTTAATTTTGTCCCTTTGAGCAGCTGCTCGGGGTGGGCTGGGAGATGGCTGCGGCCACGGAGCTGGGATGAATACTAAAGAAGCACTGAGGCATCGCGTCCTGCGCGGGGGGTGATGGGGTAGGATTTTCTCCTTGGAGGAAGCAAATCAGTGAGCTTTACGTTTCCAAAATGAGCCTTTTTCTTCCCCCTCCTTGGATATTTGCATGCCCAAACCCTGCCAGTGTGAGAGTTACATCGCACCTGAGTGCCTTGTAACATCTTCAGCGGTGGTGCTGAGGCGGGGGAGTGGTGCCCACCGCCCCGGCCCTCATCGCTGCAATTCTTCCCCTTCTCATTAGAAATGCCCAGCAACATCCCGCAGACAAAGCCACTGCAAACAAAGTGCAGGGAGAAGGGGGGAAGGGGAGAGAAGAGGATTTTTTTTTTCTTTTTTAAAGAAAAGGAGTGCGGAGGAATTCTTCATTCACTGATCTGTAGAATACATTAATATCCCGAAGTGTTGGCACAGCCTCCAATGCTCGGGGGACCAACAATGCAAGCAATGACTCTGAGTCTGGGATCTTCAAATAAACCACCCCTGCTGTCATGGCCACCGGGAAAGAGAATAACAGCAATATTAGCTGACCTTCATTTTGTTGTTTCTCCAGACCTGACTGCTAGACCTCTGTTTGCCTGTTACTAGGATTTCTTGGCTGAAAAATGTGAGCATTTCCTAGACGATACAAGAGGCAGTTTATTAGGTAAATAAACCAGGCCCTAAGCAGTCGCTTCTGCTTGATAATGAGGAGGGAAGGAAAGGAACAGACCTCCCTGCACCACCTAAAATAACCCCAATCAAGGCTCTATAACTACCAGCACATGCATATTTTTCAACAGACAGTTAATGAACAAGAGAAGGTCATTTTAGCCTAGCCAACTTGTGAGCAAAACCATTTGCTCAGAAAACTATAGGCCATAAAAATCACAGCAGGCACTGTCTGTATCATATAAAACTGTCCATCTATGGAAGCAGAAAGAAGTTTAAAATAAGCGCACTCTTTCAGGCTTCTGACAAAAGAAAGCATCGAGAGGAAAATGTTTATAAAGGAGTCTGGCACGGAGGGGTGAGAAGGAGAGCGCATGGGACACCTCGAACCTCCCTTCTTCGCTGATCTCCAGGAACCACAGTGATAAAAGTAATTAAATTATCAGGCAGACAACGACCCGGGGACAACAATTAAGGGTGATTTGCAAGCCTACAGCACCTCCTGCAAAAGGCTACTGAAGCAAATTAGAGGCAAGTTTTACAACATTTCCCAACGCATCTCACAGATAAATATAATAACCAGACAGTTTTAGAAAGCATGGCTTGGAAAATAAAGTTTCCACTGCAACAGAGCTAGTGGCACTGTTTTCTTTGCCAAAAAGGCAATGCTCTAGTGCATTTTTTTTATATATAGAAGATAAGTATTACACAGTAGCTACTGTGTGTTACAGTCCAAGTGGGGCTGTGGTACAAGACAACCATAATGCATCAAAAGCCAACACGAGGCACAACCTCACACCTGCAACTCATCTGCAAATCCCAGTACTCACTAGAATTTCACAGCAAAGCCACTAGCACAAGCTGATCATCCTGCAGCAGAAAAAAACCCCTTCCCTCCTTCCACCCCAAAGCAAAAAATTATTCCTGAAGTAGACAGGTTGTATATTGAAACAGTGAAATCCCACTTTGCTGCTGCAGATCTGCGCACAGCAAAGCGTTCCAACATCCAACCTGGTTTGCAGACAAGTGTGACATTCTAGTCACACATCTCTGCTTTCACCACAAAGGTTTAGAAGTCACTGGAAACCCTAGATCCAACACCAGTACAACAGCATCCACATGAGCCCTGTGTGTGTATCACCTCTGTGTGACACCTGGCAGCGTGACACTGAGCAAAGTGAAGCCATGTGAAGCCTTGGGCAAGCAGACAGGTAGCCCACGCTAAAGCCACCTTAAAGGCTCCATTCACCTTCAAGCCACAGCAGAGCGATGCTGAAGCCATGGACTGTAATCTGCAAAAACATTTAAATACAGTGTTAAAACTGGGGCTGGTTTATTAAGTTCACAGCTTAAAACCCCACTTCACATGGTTTTGAGTTCGGAGAAGCAAACAAGGCTGTGACTGCCCGTTCCCCAAGAGGAGGGTGGTGAAGCACCTTCCACAGGCAGCGAGTCCAACTCAACTCATTGTTGCCAGATATGAAACTGCCCTTTCTGTAGCTGTACAATCTTTTATGAGCTTAAGTCAGTTAAGAGGTTTTTCCCCTGGAGCCCCGGCAGGTTAGGTGGCTGTGGGTGCTCCTCCAGAGCGCACCTCACGCCCCGCTGGGAGGTGGGTATCAAAGGGGATGGTCCTGTTTAAGGCACCACCCTTGTCTGCGCTGGTCTGGCAATCCTGCAGCAACAGCACAGATTGCTCCTGCAGGCTGACCCGGTGGAAACGTCCATCTGCTCCACAGCTCGCCCCAGAGACACGAGTGTGAGGTCCCACTCAGGACAGGCAGCAGGACAGTGCCTGCCAGCAACCGCAGCTGCCCCCTGGCCCGTGAAACAGCACCCGCCAGCACCCACACGCCAGCCCAACCCTGCCTCCGCGCTGGTGCTTCTGAAACCCTCCGTGGGGCTTTTCACCACCCAAGCCCCAGAGCCCCAGCATGAGGCTGAGCTGCTTTCAGCAGCACCAAAGACGGCGCTGGAGCACCGACACTCTCAGGTTACAACTGCTCCCCCGGGCTTTCCCAATATGAAACCACCAATCCCAGATGTGCAACATGGGGTAATTAAATTAACACTCCTGCTGGAAGCCTGTAACGCTTGCCACTTGAATGCTTCAAGACCAACACTGCATGAACATATTTGATTTTCACCTTAGTATTTTTTTTAAAGTAACACCAGAGACTTTGGCCAACCCCTGTCAGACCTGACATGCCACCCCTTCAAGGGCAGAGGTTTCTTACTGCTCTTCCCATCCGCCCGAGGACAGTTTTCCTCCAGCCAGAGTTAGCACGATTGCTGGATTCCTACTACATTTTTGCAAAACAAGAAAGATTTGAGATCAGAGCCCCCATTGATTTATATCCCCAACTTCTTGTGGAATCAACATCCTCTACACATCTCAGAAAGCCCTGAAGAGACAGCATAACCACTTGGTCCCTAGCAAACTAATTTCTCCATTGACCACATCCTCCATGTATTGTTGTGTCCCTCGAGTGCCCGGGGCCTGTGAAGCAGGATTCCAGATGCTGGACCCTCTCTCTGCCCGGACTGTGTTTGCAGCAGTATTCTGCTCAGGACAGCATCTTTCATTGGGGTGGATTTGGGGTAACAGAACCAAGAGAGGCTAGAAATGGCTTGCTGAGGTATTTGGGAGCCAACGATTAAGGCAGAATTTCAAAGTTGTAAGAATTAATACAAACGGTTAACCCAGGTAATTTCCCCCCTAATTTAGTTTCAACGTGGCATGAAATCCCCAAGCCAGAACACCGTTGTATTTCAACTCCAGATCGGGTAGAGCAATTATTTTGTCAATGAGCATGTTAGGAAAGAAAAGGCAGAAGGAGGCAAGTTTCAACCTCTTTGGTAATGTACAAATTAACACATTTCAGCACCATTTTCAGAAATATAAATTAATGATTTAATTCTGCAACATGTATCCTTGGAAACCAAGCTGTAAGCAGTCGCCCTTGGATATTTCACACAATTCCAATTTTTTTCAATATTCAAACACAACTAATTGCTTGCCCTTTTGGAGTGATGGACAGCTTGGGTGAGCAGGGTGCCCAGGGGCTTATTTTACCACCAGATTTGTACAATCCTGCTACATGGGTTGACAACAGCTGCTCTAAATCTCCTGATAGGTATGAACAAGCATTGATGAAGTTCAGTCTGTTTGAACAGCTGCATATGCAAATGTAATTAAGAAGATGTCTACTGCCTTTTGCTCTTTCCATCCATGCCCCTCCTCTTCTCCCTCTCCCCTTACTCTGTCTCCTAATGGGGAGGGATGACATTTCATAGCTTCAGACTTGAGCCCATGTCTGATTTACATCTCACAACCGAATCCCAGAAACGCCGCCCTCCAGTCCCCTCTACCGTCATTTGGGGTGTCCATAAATTTAGGGCTCAGCTACTGAACAGCCAATTATTCTGCAGCCTCGATGGCTATGCATCCACACTGTCAACTTAGAAGCAAACCCCTCAGTGTATCACAGCCAAACAATTTTTCCCCATCTCATTTTACGCTGATCAGTTTGTGACTGCCCTTCATCCCTTATTTATACTATACTCGCTGTGCAGCCTTAAGTGAACCTTTTCTCTTGTGTCTCTACCTGCAAGTTATCCAGGGAGATACTCTGGGGGTCACCACAGCCAGAAAAAGGCAGGTGGGAAGATGTGGCACGAGTGTAGAAGACCCAGACAAGTGATCGCTGGTTGGATCCGCCAGCCCAGGGCTGGGTGGGAGCCTGGAGCGGCTCAGGGCTCCTGGGCAAACTCATTAAATGAAGCAAGCTGGTTAATGAAGCCAGGAGGACTGATGTACACAGACCTTCAGGCCTTTGCCTTCAAACTGAACATTATCTGGGATCTGTATCTCAGAACAAGGTGGGCTGAGCTGCAGCAGCCTGTCCAGCACCAGAGAGGAACCGCGGCATCCGCACAACTGCACTGCGGAAAGGAAAAAGTGATGTGAGCAACCACAAGCCTGTCCGGGTAACCTCAGCAGGATGGAGGCTCTAGAGCAAACTGAAGAAAGACTAATTAAAACGTGAAACTAAACAGTAAACAGGGTAGAAAGCAATGGGACCGTACTGAAGGGAAATCAGATCAAACATAGCTAATCAAGTTAGCTCAATAAGATAATGAATTTTCTAGACAAAGGATGCATGACAGATCCCTTCCACGCAGACTTCAACAAAGCATGTGATATAGTGCCATGTGGGAAATTATTAAATGAAAAAGATGGGGATTATCAGAACTGTAAGGCCAGAAAACTGGTGAAAGGCGAAGCAGCGTTGAAAGAAGGATCAGAATGGATGGAGGTCACCGGCAGAGCTCCTCAAGGAATGATCAGGAGGCTGATCTTATTAAATATTTTTATTAATGACCTTGGCAGAAAAAGTAAGTGTGCTAATGAAATTTGCTGATGACACAAACTTGGAAAGCAGCATCAGCACAGAGGAAAGCTGGGACAGCATGTAGGAAAAAAATGGGTAACTCTGAAGATGAATGGAGGAAGGTTGAAATTCAGTGGGATGAAAGAGGAAGGCATGCACTTGGGACAAACAATAGTTTTGGCTACGAGTTGGAAAGAAAATTAACTCAGGTGGAAAATGTTCAAGAGTGAGAAAGGCCCAAGCAAACAACTCAAAACAAAACTGACTAAGGCACCAACATGTTGTAACTGAAATATTTCCAGCAGCCAGAGAAGTGCTAGAGCCAATGGCAAGTCATTGTGAGAAGGCTCCAGGGATGCTGCGGTCAGTCCTCACGGTTTAAAATCCAAAAACTTTAAGTAGGAAGAAGTGTAAAAAAGGGCTTATCAGAAAACAGAGAGATTAATTTAGGAGATTAAAATGTAAAGACACTTGTTCAGCTCACAAACCAAAAGCTGGGAACAGAGTGATCTCTTAGACACACACATTTGGGGGAGTAAAATAAAAAAGGGGAAAAAAACTATTCAAGACACCAGAACAAGGGTTGCACGTGGGCAACATGAAGTATCCCTGACAAGTCTAAGCTGGAAATAAGTTTATGATCACTGCAGCCTTCCAATAGGAGTAATGGGGGGGAAAAAACAAGCTTGTTCTCAGAAATTTATCTTGAACGGATTCTATGACCCAGAAGGCTCTTCCCGTCCTTTCCTGCTAAACACACACAGAGCTGACACCACCACCAAACACTGTGGTCCTTACCTGGAAAGAAATTAATAAAACAACTCCAAACAACCTTTTCTTTTTTTAAAAAAAGTGTTTATGACTGCTTAGGTCCATCCTCTTTCATCAGCTGAATCCATTTCAACATCTCAGTGTGAGCAATTTTAAGCCAAATATTTAAGTTGTGAATATAGTGTCTGTGAGGAGGAGGAGGCACAGAGAGGCCACGAGCTGGCTGGAGGGTACAAAGGTACTTGAGGGAGTGAGGAGCAGGCTGCTGGGCATGTGACACCAGCAAAGGTATTGTCTCAGCACCATGAGTGACCTTGTTTCAGTGTTTTTGCTGAACCCTTTGGGATGCTTCTTCACCCCGTTACTTATCCCATGAGCACCTCACTTGCTCCTCGGGAGCTCTGAGCTAATGAAGCCAAGCGTTTTATATTATGGGGAAACAAGATGGCAAGACAACAAATGAACCATAAGTCTTAGGTTAGCAATGCACTGAAATTACTGGACCATTTTGTTTTAAAATTGTTCTATTATCATAATTAACGAAGTCACATTTCCCACAGTGTCCCTAAAATAATCTGCTTTGAGGCTTCTCTGGTGTCTAATGAGACTTGAGCTTACCCTGCCTTCCCCTCCTCAATGAGGCCCTTAACTGGGTCTCTCTAATGAGGACAGATGCCCAAGTAAGCTTGTAGTAACTTCTTATCTTTGCAACCTCTATCTCCAACTAATTTCAGCTTCAATTAGCCAGCGGGTTCAGAAGTCAGTGGGGTAAGGTGGGAGGAAGAGCATGGCCACACACATGCAATGGGGCTGCAAACCCATCGGTTCCTCCCCACATCAGGTTCACCTCCAGCAGATCCCCGCTTCCCCCACGTGCAGCTGACCTGCGCTCTCACAGGGAAGGAAAACGAGCTGTATCAGAGGGAGAAAACACTTCAGAGTGCTCAGACGAGAACTACAGCACAAGGGAGGATGATGCACAAGGTAACAAGACTAGTGGAAAGCTAAATCATGCAGCAAGGTCTGTTGGACTCCTGATATTCCCCTGGCTGGCAGCAAGCGAGGGCTGCAGGAGAAGGGAATGAAGAGACTTTAGAAAAGCCCAGATGAAACTCCACCTTCAGTTCAGCCGCTGGTAGCTGCCCCTTGGCAACCTCCCTGGGCTGCTCTGGTTCTAGGAGGATGGAAGTGTCAGTGCATTTAAGAGATGGGGGGGTCAGTGAAGACACCAGCAACGAGTCCAATTTAACCAACAGATTCATCATTCTTCTGCTAAAGCTTCTTTTCAAACCTTTCTCACAGTGGTAACAGCTCAGAACAAACTTTTCAACATCTAATTGCTTAAAATGGAAGAAACTGAAGGAAGGAAAAAGAAATTAAAAATCAGGAAAATACATAACTTGCCAGGCCAAGAAAACTCATCCCACAGAAGCACGGACAGGTGACTCAGAGCCAGTGCTGTTGTCAGAGCAGCACTGGGGAGGAATATCAGTGTAAATTCTCCGAGAGTCAGATTGCAGGAAAGGTTGATTTAATGGCACACTACCCCAGCTTCTCCACTCCACTGAGAAAAAAATAAATGGATGAGGACTTGCTCATCTAAACACACAGCGTACGTCAGAGGAACAAACCTGAGTAACTGCTATCCATAATTTATAAAACAAATTAAATCCATGGCAAAAATAACTATAACTTAGAACAGAGGAATCGTAGAATCTGGCAGAAAAAGGCCCCAGCCTGCATGAATCATTATTTTCTAGAGGAAACCTTATACAATCCAAGCTACTCTGTTTTAGAACAAATTAAAACCTTCCAAAAACTGCAATTAATAGGTTTAGCAAAGCTCTGACGTTAATTCAGGTATTTTGGCGATTTGCTAAGATTTAAAAAAACCTACCTGGTACCAACTAACTTTATGGTAGTCTACTGCCTGCTTTCAGCATCTCCAAAAGCCTCCATCTGAAGGCAAAGGGGAGATGAGAGCATCTACCTGAGCCCGGAGGAAGGCGATTAGATTGCAATGCCATCTTGTGGAATAGGAGAAAACGAAAGACGAAACAAAATATTGCTCAGCTGCCACTTCACAATTGTATATTATTTTACAGGACAAAGATACCGGTCCAGCAGGGTATATTTGGTGGTTGTTTCTCATTTTCCTCATTTCTCTGAAAGGTTAGAGGGATGCATGCAGTGATAACCTCAAAGACATGGTCTGCTTCCCTCATGCTGTTTGGAAGGGGATGGGTAAAGCTGTCAGAAACAGAGTTTACTCTCTTTTGCTTGTTTTTACTATGACAAAGTGATAATTTTCTGTGTTGCTTTCCCAGGAAAACAGCCTTTCTCCATGGCTGTGGGAGAGCCATCAGAAAGAGTGACTTGGGTAGGATCAGCAGTAGGACCACATTGATCCCCCAGATCCCCTCCCCAGTTCATGGTCTGGCTTAGCAGGACCTGAAGAACACTTCTGACTCTGTGCATTGCACAGCTTGGCTGCAACCACCTCTGTGGACGTCGCATCTGATAATCAGGCTCCCAGCTGCGTCCTGTGTTACTAAAAACCCCGTATCTTGTTCAGACACAAACACTTCACAATGCTCTTATCGCAAACAAAGCCTGGTTTAACCATCCTTTCTGTAGGGAGATGCCTACTTATGTCTTTTGGTAAAAAATATATAATCTACACAACTCAAGGATGGGGGAAAAGTTACCAGAAAGCACCATCCAGGTAAGCCAGTGACAGACTTTCTCCTCTGTGGTGAGGCCAACTGCAACCCATGGGCAGGGAGGAAGAACCATGAACTCTTTGCAGACTCATGACTAAAACTAAATGCTTGAGCCTGATATGAACAGAAAAAAACCCCACAGCTGCATACTGTGCTGAGCAGCTGTGTTTTGGGACCCCCCATAAAATCTGCACCCACTTACTTGCAGTGTCTCAAAGCGAGGAACTGTTCCCTGAGCCCTTGGGGCCCTGGCACAGTGGGGCAGCCGGTGCTGGGGCTGCTGGAGCCTGGGGACTGCCTGCACAGGGGAAGGTTTGGAGCTGGTGGGTTCTGCTCGGGACAGTGCCAAGGACACCACGGGATGAGCTGATGCTGGAGCCCAGCGTGGGGCAAGAGAGAATTAAAAACCACAGGAGCTGCACAGTGAAGCCAAACAACAGGGCTGCTGAGAGTCTGACAGCAGCACTCATTTCAGGGGACTCATCTTCCTGTAAATAATTATCTTTTTTTTTTTTTTTCAAAATTGGAAATTTTGAAAAATTTTGGGAAATGTGAAAATTTCTTCCAACTGGAATTGGAATGTGACGGGATCACAGTTAGGCTATCTCTACCCAGGAAAACCAAAAATACTGAAGGAATCTTGAGTATTGCATCATTAAGGTATTGTGGCATTTGCCACATCATCAGGTTGTTCCAGCTCAAGGGTTTGTTTGGGGCAAATTTGTTTCCCGCCCCCATGCTGGTTTTGGCTGGGGCTGAGTTAATTTTCTTCATAGTAGCTAGTATGGGGCTGTGTTTTGGATTTGTACTGAAAATAGTGTTGGTAAGCCAGGGATGTTTTCATTACCGCTGAGCAGAGCTTACACAGAGCCAAGGCCTTGTCTGCCTCTCACCCCACCCCACCCGCGAGTGGCTGGGGGGGCATGATGAGCTGGGAGGGGACACAGCCGGGACAGCTGACCCCGACTGACCCCAGGGATATCCCACACCATATGGCATCGTGCTCAGCAATAAACTAGGGGGAAGGTTGGCTGGGGGCCCCTCCCCGGGGACTGGCTGGGCATCAGTGGGTTGGTGGTGAGCAATTGTTTTCATTTGCACCACTTGTCTTTCTTGAGTTTTATTTCTCTTTGTTATTTTCCTTTTCACTGTATGTTATTATTATTGTTGTCACTGTTATTATTATTATTTTTCTATTATTAAACTGTTCTTATCTCAACTCAGTAGTTTTCTCACTTTTACCCTTCCGATTCTCTGCCCCATCCCACTGAGGGGGAGTGAGCCAGCACCTGTGTGGCGCTTAGTTGCTGGCTGGAGTTAAACAACAACAGTCCTTTTTGGTGCCCAGCATGGGGCTCAAAGGGTTTGAGATAATAACAATTTGACCAGAGTGTATTAGAAGGGATTTATACCTGTTAACAGCTGCAGGTCACGATATTGATTCATCTGTTCTGGTATTAGTTTATCTGATCTGCACCATGCTCTTTTTTTTGCTGCCCATGTTGATGATTGGTGCTGGTTTTGCAGCTTGCTGTGCTCTGGTAGTGATCAGTGACATTTTGCCTGGGAGATCTGTTGTTTAAACACTGACCTTGAGCTTAATTTGGTATTTGGCCTCTGTACTGAAATCACTGCTGTATTTCAGGTACCATCTCATGGAGACAATTAACAATTATACTTCCTCTGAGAGGTGTTCTGTGGAGGAAATACAGAATGGCACCTTCACTACCTTCTTCTGCGGTGTTTTCTCCCTCCTTACAGTAACTTCTCAGTATCTTGAGCATCCTTGGGTAGTTAGAATACTTCTATTGGTATTTATTAGGAATATTGCTTCAGTTTTGTCTAACAAGCAATTTAGGAATACGACCTAGGCTCTGTGAGGTCGTGGGTGGCACAGCATATGGGCAGGTATCTAGAGAACTTCTCACCTCCAGTGGTCTGGGACCTCACTCCCGAAGAACTACAGGATCCTGATGAAGTGACAGAGTGCTTGAAAAAAAATACCGTGGCTATTCTAAAGAGGCACAGCTTACCACACTGTGCTGGGCCCTGGCCAGCATCTACCACACACTGCTTGGTATTATCTAGCACTCTCCGGGAGAAGAGAGGGAAAACAAACCAACAGACACTATGGCTAAACCAGACACTGTATCAGTCACCCCTATAACTAAAAAGAAACAATAGAAGTCAGCTCATTTAGTAAGGGATGAAGAAGCTTCTCCCAAGAGGGAGCAGGAGAAAGAAGAGGCAGCCTGTTTGGCAGCAGAGCAGCCACAAGACCAGGAGGAGGAAGAGACTGAAATCATAAAGGAGAAACCACCTGATCCCTATCCCTCAGTGAGCTGAGACATGCAAGAAGATTTTAGCCATCAACCAGGTGAACTTCTCAGTTGGTTACGCCAATGCTGGGATATTGGAGGCAGTAGTCAGGAATTAGAGGGCAAGGAAGCCTGGCAGCTGGGATCCTTTGCTAAGGATAAGGCCACTGGCAAACAGATTGGAAAAAAGGCAGGACTCCTCAGACTCTGGCAGCAACTCCTGTCAAGTGTGAAGGACAGGTATCCCTTCAAGGAAGAACTTGCAAATTCTCACAGCAAATGGACTGACACTGGGTGAAGTATCCAGTATCTGAGGGAATTAGCTGTGGTCGAGGTGACCTGTAACAACCCAGATGACAACCAGGCATCCAAAGACCCAGATAAAATCCAGCGCACATAGTCCATGTGGCAAAAGTTTGCCCAAAATGCTCCGACATGATACACCCACACCCCGGTGATAATGAGCTGGACAGACACAGAGGCACCAACTACAGATGAATTGGTCAAACAACTCCAAGAACACAAAGATAATCTCGCTTCCTCCACATGGGCCTGTGTCTCAGCTGTGGACAGACTGACCCAAAAAATGTCCAAGCAAGCCAAGAAGGGGAAGTCTTCCTCATGCACTCCAACCAAGGCCTCAGCTGCTATAAGTCAGCCTTTTTCAGTGGTGCACACCATGTGCAACCTTGAGGCTCCTTCCTGCGTGACAGTGGGAGGACATGAGGAGGTGGGGTGGTGAGAACCTACCTGGAGGCTAGAAGCTTGGGTACAGGAACTGAAAGGAAAAACAACAGCCAAAAAGCATCCATCCAGGAAAGTTACTGCTCCCGTGTCTGCTAGGCAGAGTAGAAAGGCTGATCGTACTTTTGACCTGGATGAAGAGACTTATGTTTTACAGTTACAAAAATCAATTAACAAAGATTCTGACCAGGAATAGAGGGGCCCTGCCTTTGGTCAGGCGGAGGAAAGGCACAACCAGCTTTACTGGAGTGTGTGGGCTCAGTGGCATGGCACATCAGCCCCCTGGGAGTATAAAGCACAGTGTACTCTAATACCATCAAATTACAAAGGGGCAGAATCCATCTGTGTTTCCAGAGTGACGGGAAGATCCCAAGAACTGTCTGTGTTGGAGGCTGAGGTAAGCCTAACTGGGAATGAGTGGCAAAAGCATTCTGTTGTGACTGGTCCAGAGGCTCTGTGCATCCTTAGCATAGACTATGATAGGAGAGGGTACTTCAAACACCCAAAAGGGTATCGGTGTGCTTCTGGTACAGCTGCCTTGTGTATGGAGAAGGTTAAACAGCTGTATAGCCTGCCTGTTCTCTTAGAGTATATCTCTGTGGTGGGCTTGCTGTGGGTTGAAGAACAGCAGGTACCACCTGCTATCATGAGAGTGCACTGGCAGCAGTATTACACCAGTTGAGCCTACCTGGTTCCCAGCCATAAATTGATCCAGCAACTGGAGAGCCAGGGATTGACCAGTAAGACTCACTCACCCTTTAATAGTCCAGTATGGTCAGTGCTAAAATCTAACAAAGAGTGGAGCTAACAGTGGACTATCAAGGCCTGAACAAAGTCCTACCGCTGCTAAGTGCTGTCATACCAGATGTACTAGAACTCCAATATGGACTGGAGTCAAAGGCCACCAAATGGTATGCAACAACTGCTATCACCAATGCATTTCTCTCCGTCCCTCTGGCAGCAGAGTGCAGGCCACAGTTTGCTTTCAAATGGAAGGGTGTCCAGTACACCTGGAATCGACTGCCCCAGGGGTGGAAACACAGCCCCACCACTTGTCACAGGCTGATCCAGACTCTACTGGAACAGGGTGAAGCGCCCGAACACCTGCAGTACATGGATGACACCACCCTGTGGGGCAACACAGCAGAGGAAGTGTTTGAGAAAGGAAGAATAATAATCAAGATCCTTTTGAAAGCTGGTTTTGCTATAAAACAAAGTAAGGTCAAAGGACTTGCACAGGAAATCTAGTTTTTAGGAATACACTGGTAAGATGGGCGTTGTCATGTCCCAGTGGATGTGATCAATAAAGTAACAGCTATGTCTCCACCAACTAAGCTTTCTTAGGTGTTGTGGGTTTTAAGAGAACACATATTCCAGGTTACAGTCTGACTGTAAGCCCTCTCTATTGGGTGAGCTGGAAGAACAACTGTGAATGAGCAAGCCTTGGAACAGATTAAACGGGAGGTAGTTTGTGCAGTAGCACTTGGGCCAGTCAGGACAGGACAAGAGGTGAAAAACATGCTTCATCCCTCAGTCAAGGGTAATGGCCCCACCTGGAGCCTCTGGCAGAAAGTGCTGGGAGAGACTTGAGGTCGACCCCTGGGATTTTGGAGCTGGGGATACAGGAGATCTGCAGCCCGTTACTCTTCAACTGAAAAAGAAATATTAGCAGTATATGGAGGAACCTGAGCTGCTTCGGAAGTAGTTGGTACTGAAGCACAGATCCTCTTGGCACCTCGATGGCCTGCGCTGGGCTGGATGTTCAAAGGGAGGGTCCCCTCTACACATCAGGCAGCTGGTGCTGTGTGGGTTGTGCTGATCATGCAAGGGTCGGGGTGGGGAACCCCGACTGCCTGGGAATTCTGGAAGGGACCAGGGACCAGCCAGAGGGCCGAAACTTCAGAGTGGTGCCAGAGGATGGGCCTCCCTGTATAATAAATGAGCAGAAAATCAAAAGCAATATGGCCTGTTTACAGATGAATCCTGTCATACTGTGGGAACATCAAAGGTGGAAACCTGCTGTGTGGACCCATGCAACAAGTGCCATAAACTGCTGAAGGAGGTGAATTGAGTTGGTCTGCAGAGGTGAGAGTCATCCAGCTACCTTTAGATATCGCTGAATGAGAAAAATAGCCAGTGGTCTCTATACCAACTCATGGATGGGTGGAAAGTGCTGTGGAGGGTGGCCACAGCAATGGAAGCAGAGCAAGTGGCAGCACAGAGGCAAACCCATCTGGGCTGCTGAATTACAGCAAGATATTACTGCTTGGGTAGAGAACCTGTTGTAAAAGTACATCGCGTAGATGCTCACGTACCCAAAAGTCAGGCCACTGAAGAACATCAAAACAATGAGCAGGTGGACCAGGCTACTCGAATAGAAGTGGCTCAGGTGGATCTGGACTGGGAACATAAAGGTGAGTGATTTATAGCTTGATGGGCCTGTGACACATCAGGACATTTATGAAGGGATGCAATGCACAAATGGGATCGTGATTGAGGGGTGGACTTGACTACTGATGCCACTGCACAGGTTATCAATGAATGTCAAAAATACGCCATAATTAAACAAGCTATGAGGCTCAAGCCTCTCTGGTATAAAGGACAATGGCTGAAATATCAGTAAGGGTAAGTCTGGCAGAGGGATTATATCACACTACCACAAATTCGGCATGGCAAGCAGCACACACTTACAATGGGGGAATTGACTCCTCGATAGTTGAAAACATACCCCGCGCCCCATGCCACTGCCAGGAATACTTTCTTGGGCCTCGAGGAGCAAGTTTTATGGAGGTCCAGCACCTCCGAACAAACTAAATCAGGCAACAAGACTCATTTCCAAAACAACCTCACAAAGGCCTGGGCTGAGGAGCAGGACACTGACAGGGTGTAGCACATCCCCTGTCGTGCACCAGCCTCCAGGGAAATCAAACAGTACAATGGGCTGTGGAAAATGACACTGGGAGCAACGGGTGCTGGGACACCGAGCACTGGGGTACACAGTTAGCAGAAGCCACCTGGCTAGTTAATACTAGAGGATCTGCCAGTCGACCTGGCCCTGCTGGTCAAAACCCCTGTGCACTGTGGAAGGAGGTAAGAGCCCCACAGTACAGAGAAGGAACTTGCTGGGAAAAACAGTCTAGGTTATTCCTTCCTCAGGAAAAGGTAAACCTATTTGTGGGATTGTTTTAGCTCAAAGACCTGGATACACTTGGTGGGTAATGCAGAAGGATGGGGGATCCAAAGTGTGCCGCAAGGTTGTTTAATCCTGGGTGAAAATTATCCATTATTTGAGTTGCATGTTATGGAAATTACTATAGCAGGAGCCCCTTGCTGCCAGGACAGGAGCAAGGGGAGGAGTTCACTGCAATGTGAAACCTATAACCTGGCCCAAAGGGACCAGGGGTGGAGACTGTAATGGAAATACCTTTAAAGTGTTGTAACCTAGGATTTGAGTCGATGTTACAGGAATTACTATAGCAGGAACCACCTGAACCAGTGGAAGACACCCCTTGCAAGTGCACAGTGAGGCCTGAGGTGGCTTTGGTGCCCAGTAACTCCACCCAGTGCACCACCTCCCGTGTCCTGAGTGACCACCACAACAGATGGAGACCAAAGTCACAGACTACATGACATCTGTGAACATTTTACAGGCATTTCAAAGGGTGGTCCAGAGACCAGGGGAATGATATCTGCGTATTGCACCGAAGGACAGGAAGGTGGTTGGGGTTAATGAGGATGTATTGGATAGTGTGGGACTGCAGCATGACATAAATGGTATGGAATAAGGGGTGGAGAATGTGCTGGGTATGGCTGGGGCAGAGTTGATTTTCTTTATAGTAGCTAGTATGGGGCTATGTTTTGGATTTGTGCTGAAAAAAGGGTTGATAATATTGGAATGTTTTAGCTATTGCTGAGCCATGCCTAAAGAGTCCAGGCCTTTTCTGCTTCTCACCTCACCCCACCGGCATACTCGCTATTTTCATCTGCATCGCTTGTCTTTCTTGGGTTTTATTTCTCTCTCTTTGCTATTTTCATTATTATTAATATTGCAATTATTAATCTGTTCTTATCTCAACCCACAAATTTTTCTCACTTTTATCCTTCCAATTCTCTTCCCCCCATCCCTCTGCAGGCAGAGGGCGTGTGAGTGAGTGGCTGAGTGGTGCTTAGTTGCCAGCTGTGGTTAAACCACCCCCCCAGCATCTTAACCTTAAAAATAAGCAAAGAAATGAAAGTATACTTAAATGCAGTTTTTAACAGGACATTCTGAGGGTTAGTTTCTAATAAAAAAAGTCAGCGAGAAATAGTTAATGAGTGTTATACTCTGTACAAAAAAACCCCTAAAGATATGCAAACAGAGAATGGGGACAAACCAACCCAAGAGAACCAGTGGTAAAACTGAAAAGTCAGGATTGTGCATGCAGACATTAAGAGCAAATTTGGCAAAGGCAGCCTAACATTTGATTAATGATGTACATGTACATTTTGGTGAAAGCTCAATGCAAATTTCTGAAATCTAAGAAATATGTATGTCCTAACATCCCTCCTAAATGCCCAGCATATGCCAAAAAGAAATAAAACAATGCCAAGCAGCGTGCAAACATTTGCCTGCAGATGACTTATGATTTTCAACAATAATTTCATAAATGCAGCAAACTTGAGTATATCACATGATTATTCTTCCTCTGCAATCCCTGGGAGTTCCCACTGACACCAGTGTGGGGCTGCCCGGGGCCACCAAGGCAGATGGGCTCCAACCGGGGCAGCCTTCGTTGGGCAGCAGCAAGGGGTGGGATTGTCAACAGCTCTTGAGTCACCAAGATAAACGGCATTGAAAATAAAACTGCAAATGAAACAACCCACCCAAAACAACCTGAAGGTTTCTGCCAGGACTGAGCATGGCCAGCGGTGCAGACACTGCTCTCCGCAATGCTTCAGCGCCCAGAGGTGCTGGTGCCAAGCAGGTAGCACCAAGGGCTGGTCACTGGGAACAACCTCCAAAGCCTGAAATGGTGCTTGCATGAGAGCAAGATGTTGAAATATTGATTAAAGTTGGATTTCATCAGCAATACTTTGATTTTATTATTATAATGGCTGCTAACAAAGACACACCCATTAATGCGTTGCATTCTTGCTCATAAAAGGGTGATTATTCCACTGTTCACGCCAGGCTGCTCTGCTTGTATCCACAGCCAGTGGCTCCAGTACAGGCACTCACCAGAAAAAAAACCCAACAGACATTATGATTACAAAAATGAGGCAAAAACACAGAAACAGGCACATGCTGGAATAGTGTGGAAACTAGGTCCAAGCAAACGTCTGCATCCCGGGGAAGGAAGGGGTGGGCAAGGGGAAAGACTGAGCACTTCACCCTGTTTAAATCCAAAGTAACATGCTGAAACCAAAGACTTACTAAAGATTTTATCAATTTAAATGAAATGTTGGAAGGGAAAAAAAAAGCACTTTGAAAAAATTACCTAGCAGGTGCCAGTTTCCCTGCTGCTTGGCTTTATTCAGGGAATAAACTGTATGTATGCAGAGGGTTTTTCTCATCTTAATAAGCTAGTTAATTTTCAGAGCCAGGGATAAGGGTGGAAAAAAGTTGGGAAGAATGCCATCAAAGCCTGTCTCTTCCAGCATTATTGTTCTAAAACTCATGCTTAGACAGAATAAAACAGCTATCTGAGGCAATATAGTGTTTACATATGCCCAAATTGTTATGCAAACACAGGAAGATCTATTGGAGCAGAGGGAACAGGCACCGAGAGGCAGCGCTTACCACCCCTTGCGGAAAAATGTTTTTCAGTGTGGAAAGGGTGAGAGAGGTCACCCCCAAGGAATCCAGCCCAGGATCCTCCCAGCCTTCCCCTCTCCCATCCTCCTCCTCTCAAATTCCCCAGTGCAGCCAGTATGGGCTTCAGAGTTAAAGAGACAGGCTCATTATCCAGCAACTTTGTCTGGGGGCTGCACTCGCATGAGGAACCTAAAAAGGGGGGAGAAATACCCAAGGAGGGGGAAGCTGTCCTGTATGAAAAGGGATTCACCACCTGCCCTGCACAGGCATTTTGTGTTGTGCTTCCCTGTCTTGTGTGGAAAACGAAACCGCTGAAATTAAGGGGAGACTCCAAAGGGACACAGGGGTACTTGGCATCATTCAAGTGCAATTATTTTTTGATTAAATCCATCTTGTGTCAACATTAACGATCTAAAACAAAACAAAAAAAAAACAAAAAACCAGTCCTGAACTCTGGAGTCACGCCTTTAATTTCATCTGTAGTTGGTACAAGAGATATCATAACCAAATGCCTCTGACATATCAACTTTAACCTCCAGAAGCCACAGATTTTCAGCAACCTCTATCAACCAAACTTTCAAAAAGTTATCAGTGACAGAGAATTAAACAACCCCTGAAATATATCCTCAGTGCTTGAAAAATGTCTCGTTGCCAGTCTGAGCTCATTCACTTTTGCTGCTACATGATCACTCCACAGAACAAAAGCCTCCCACCAGCCAGACAGTCAACTTCTCTTTCCTAAACTACATAAACCAAATTTTGTTAACTTCTGGCTACAAGTCAAATTTCTGCCAAGCATACAAGATTCTTGTTAACATTCTGAATCCTCTAGCATGCCAAAAACAAACCATGGACACCAAAAGTAGAGATGCTATTTCCAGAAGAGTCTCACTACCCCCACCTCCCCATGGACATCCTCCCCTCAGTGCCACTCATCCTCCCAAGGCAAAGACATTTGCTGCCATCACCCACAGCATCCTCCAAAAAACCAGGAGCCCTGCATTTTCTCTATTGAGATGTATAACCTCGTTTGGCTATATGAAAAGAGTCCAATTTAGCTTTACTGTAGCTTTTACAGTTTGCGTGGAGCTTGAAGAGCCACCAGCAAGGATTTCATGTCTGGCAGGCTGTGAATGCCACTTGGTTGAGAACACATTCCTGCAGGACACTGCCAGAAATGTCCCTGCAGCATCACTCCCCGCTGTGACCGGTTTGTGAGAGCTGGTAGCTCGCAAGTTTTTTAAACCTAATTAACATGTACCACACTCATTTCATACAGTTCTACAATTTCCAATCAGAATATTGTGCAATGCTGGAGTCAAATGGCTGAAGGAAGTTAACTATAACAACACACAGCATGCGCAGCGAGTCAAACCTCCAACAGCAGCTAAGGTCATGTTTGAGTTTGGAGAGGTGGATTTTTTAACTTTTCAAAGCAGCTGTACTTTGGGGGAGCACACTGCACACACCTTCTGAGCACTAGACTTGTTTCTCATCATTTAATAACAGGGCAGGATTTGTGCTCAAGACATTTCCTACCACAGGATGTTGATTTCTTATCCACCATCTTCACATGCCGCGTCTGGTTGCGAAGCTTGTCGTCTGTGTTTTCAACCAGGTTAGTGAGGTCATCGATGATCTCTGGGGAAAGAGAAACATGAGCATTAATCTTCAAGCCCTGCAGCATCACTGCTTAACAAGCACGCTCCTGCTGGAGGCTCCAAAATGGAAACCAGCTGCACCCTTTTATTTTCCAGTATGACAGACCAGTGATCCACATGCACTGAAAGGTCCAAATCGTAGGAAATACTACAGAAGAGACTTCGACTTCAGCTTCAGTGCATTCCTCTACTGCAATAGTGGAGGAAAAAACTATAGCCTGAAACAGCAGGATCAGTCTAGGCAGCCATATAAGATGATGGCAGCCACAAAACACTAGCTGAAGTAACGGAATTAGTGTGCATGCGAGAGGAAATATGAAATTTCAGTCCCTGGAACAGAGCATGTCAACACTTGGCCATTCAAACATATCCAGAATCAGCATCTTCACAACCACTTTTGAGAGCATTCGGTGCGGTCCCAACCAAGTGACCACGGAGGATACGGTCAAAGTCCCACCTTGGTTCAGTTACCGAGATGTACAGATGGCAGTTCTGCTTGCAGCCCAAACAATCCTCTGGGAAAAAGAAAGTAAACAAAATTTCCCCTACATTTATTTTTAATAGAGGAGAAAGGAAAATTTCAAGCCAACCCATCCTCAACCTCATACAACTGAGGACCTTATTTTTGTCAGGGAAATGGGACCAGGTGCAAGGGTCACACCAAGACTGGTAGTTAGGTTGGTATTTTTTAACACTGAAAATTGGTGCCACATTCAGGGACCAAGTTTCTTTCTTGCTGACTGTTACACTCTAATTTTCTTGAAACACATAACCAGTGCTTCTTGCTGGGTGTACGAATACCCTGCGTTTGAGTTGTTTTCTACTCTGCAGGTAGGAATGGCTTTTTGTGCATGATAAATCGGGAGGAGGATAGCAGCCAAAACCCAAATGCTATTGCAAAGCATCTTGCTCTGGTTACACTTCTAGCACTTTCCCCACTATTGATCACTGTCTTAATAAATCTAGTCTGCCTTTTGAGATCAGGCTGGGGACAGCAGCCATGCCAGCTGGCGGGTGCTGTGCTCTCAACTCATTTGTACCCTGGCAGATCCCAGCACTGCATCTCTGCTGAAAGCTTTAATGGACTGTAAACAAAAGCAAGAGCGCACAGCTTTCAGTTAGCAAGAGATACTAATATTCTGTTTGGTTTTATGCATCATAACCCTATATGCATGATGGTTGATGGTTAAAGAAAACTAGTTCTATCAACAGGCAAGGGCCCTTATTAATTAGCCTTTATTGTTTTGACTGTATTCCTTCAAACAAGATTCCCCAAATATTTCTACTAGGAAATGGGGATGACGCTAAAAAGGGCCTTCCTTGTACTTCCAAAGCTTCCCTGTGATGCTAGAAAAAAACCTTGTGCTTGTAAGGGTTGTGCCAATATTCTTGTAACTTCTCAAGAGCACCTGCACACCTCTCCTGGCTACCGCTTTTACACCAGCAATGTGGGAAAGGGAACGGCTTCCTCCATAATTCACCTTCCCACAGCAAAAGATGTTAGTTATGCAGGGTGTTTACAGACTCAAATCTTACCAAGTAACAAGGATTGTATCTAGATAGAAATAAAACCTGTTTGATTGCACACATAGGTAACAAAAAACAAATAGAAAGTAATCAAAGTTCCAAAGACACAGAGGAAATTTTCCAAGGTATATGTGGCACCGAGGTTTTACTCTCCCCTAGAGATGGGAGATTTAAGTATCATCCTTCTAATGAATGCTTTTTAAGTCTGCCCCACAAGCACTCTATCATCTCCAGTGAATCCTTATGTAAAATGATATCTGCATCTAAAAAATCTTGTACTTTGAAAATACGCGTCTTTCTTAAAACGTAAGCTCCTGATTCACGTCCTGCAGTCTAAACCATCTAAGGATTCACATGAAGGGAGGGCAGAGGGCAAACATCAACTGCTTCTCTGTGTGTGCAGCCTCCGCTTTATCTGATAGATCTAAACCATTCTCCACTCCTGTGGTTAAGCAGCATCACCCCACCAATACTGCCCTATTCCAGGCACAAACTCACATAATTATTATGACAGTCAAGATTTTATTGTTCATCCTACACCAAAACACATTTTCACAGGTGATGGAAGGTACTTTACTTGAACTGCTGTATTTGTTCAGCTTGCAATTCAGATATTAATCCTCCTTACCCTCCCACCAAGCTTTCCCAGGTCTAACATCTGCAAAGCCAACATCATTTTGGGGAAACTTTATCTGTCTTGTGTGATTCAGCCCACAGGAAAACCAGTACAATGCTGCCTGCAAAGGCAGGCTTTCTCATGTTTGCCTCTAAATGAAAAAAAAAGTGCCGAAAGTTCCCATCGTTGTCAAGGACAAAGTGATAAGCACGCTTGGGAAATAAAAGACTTTGCCAACACTGACCAGACCCTCCTTGAAAAACATCCTGGTGAACAAGCTGTAGCTAAATGAGAACAAATGCAAGCAGGAAAATTTTCTGTCATCATTTCAAAGCCCAAGGCACTGCAATTGGGACTATGAGCCTCTCCTTTCCCATCCCCCTGCACAAGCAATGCATTCCCCTGTCAGACCAACCAGCACGAGCCATTTCTGAACCAGAGAACTGGACTGTATGGCTTGGGAGAAGCATTTCTCCATTCCTATATGTCTCGATACAGTCAGGTTTCAGGGGAGCAGGTCACTTCACCAAAGCACACAGCCCAAAGCTCAACAAGCAACCAGTCCTTTGATGTAACATGTAGTCGAGACCAGGAGAAGTGCTGGTGTGCTCATGGCACAACCAGGAGGTCTGAGCAAGATCTTCCCCTCCACAGCAGTGCTGGGGCTGCTGTGGGGAGAAACCCCAGGGAGGTTCTTACCCCATCACCCGCTGACTCAGAAGTCCAGCCCAGCAGGTGCCCTTGCAACCAACAACACCCTGCACAGAAACATCCACCCACCCCCCTACCCCTATCAACATGCTGTTGTGGTGACACTCGGGTCCAGAGCAGCTCTCAACCTTTATGTAAATTAAAGCATTTCTCCCCACTCTAAAGCAAAGGAAGTATGTGCTGTATAAGGCAGAGTTGAAAACGAGTAATGAATTTCTAAGGCAAGCAGAACTGCTGCCAGAGAAAACTAACTCCACAGCTAAGAAAGTCTTCAGAGCACTAACAGTCCTACACTAGCTCTCAGTAGGCTCCTGAGGACACCTCTTCTGACAGATGACCCACCTGCAACCCGCTTTGCCCTTCAAGCTGGCAATTACATTCCGGATGAAAAATTTTCGATCATCTCCCATTTACTCAACTATGCAAGGAGCAAGTTAAAAAAAAAAAAAATAGTGAGAAACCTGAAAAAGGGGAAGAAGCGAGGTTCCCCCGTTGTGAGGGAGCAGACGGGAAAAGCAGGCTGACTGCTGAAGGGCTGCCAGTGACCTTACAAAGGACGTTTCTGTAACACTGCACTGCAAACTACATTTAAACCAGTAACACAAATGAAGCCAAGGTCTTCTTTCAGCAAAGCAAAATCTTGAAGCAAAAGCTAAAACCTACTGCACAACCAAGCATTAAAATTGGAGTAATTTAAGCCCAGCTGAAGTGGGAGAAGTTTGAAGGTTGCTCATCTGTTGCAGATGAGCTCAGACTTAAAAACTTGTGTCACAGCCTTGTTTATCCCTGCACATTTGCTAGGGGGACAGCCATCAGCCAGGCTGGCACGCTGGCTGCTGAGCTCACCAGCAGACAAAGCAGCCAAACACACCAAGCACAAAAGCAGCAGGTTTCTACAGGAAGGCAGAGGCAGGTGTGTGGGCATTACCAGTTCTCCTCACCTCGTCCTTGCAAAGCTGCAGCAGTGAAACACAAACTCTTTCTACAAATCTGTATGCTTTTCCTGGTGATCAAAAATTTGGGTTGGAGCCCTCAAAAGGGCAGGATTTCTTCAGAAGCCTGGTATGTATCAGACAGCAAAAATAATGGTGGGCTTTACGGATCTGAGATCAATATGTGCATTCCTTAAACCGGGACAAAAGTCATGGAAGGTCTTCATCTGTATACACAAGCCCATCTGCAGTCCTGCCCTCGCTCCTCTGGCTACAGGGTCAGGGATGGAGAGGGCACGGGCAGCCCTTCAGGGAATAGGGATGAATTCCATGCAGGGGATTTACAAGCAAAGAAAATGCGCAATGAGGAAACAGCGAAGCAAGCAGATGACAGGAAAAAATGTAGGTTGATATATTCTGAAATATCTGTTGGGTTTTTTTTGTTTGGTTTTTTTTTTATTGTTAGAAAACCCACAGCAGCAGGTTTTGTTCTTAGGCAAGATGTGTTCTGGAGCAATGCAGAGCAGCCAGGCTGAGCACGGGCCCAGGTGGGAAGAGGTGGAAGCAGCATCCCTAGAGAAGAGGTGGGAGAGGCTGGAAACAGCAGCCGTATGGTCAGTCAGCCCTCTCCAGTTCCAACACTAATTCTACCTCCTGGGGAGGAGAGAAGCGGTTACTGCAGTAAGCGTGAGCAAAATAAGGAAAAGTTCCTTCTGTTTATTTTTTAAAAAAACCAAACACCAAATAAATTTTGGTTTTGTTTAACATTTTGCATTAAACTTGAAACATATTTTTACCCCTAAAAACAAACACAAAAATCATTTAATCAGACCTGAACTTGTCACTGCATCAGCTATCACAGCCAAAAAATTAAAGCTTCTACGCTGCAACTGAACAGGAAGCGTTGAAAAAAAAAATAAAAAAATAAAAAAATTGCTCACTGAATTGCTTCAATGGTCACAGCAAGCAGCAGCACTATCAAATCAATGCCTACAGTCAACTTGTAAAGAATCACGAATCCATTGATTGACCTAGATCAACACAAGACTACTCAAAGATGCAAGCACACAGGTGTTAAATATTCCTTCTCAAAGTTCATGGACACGGAAAATGAAAAGTGAAGCAACTGGTCTGAACCCTGGATCATAAGCACTTTCCCCTTTGCCCTATCATGCTTGGCTTTGCAATCTCAAATGATACATTAAAGGTTGAGAAACATCTTTATAAATCTCTGCATTAAATGGTTGCAATATAAGTCACACTAGCATCCCATTTTGCTGCTACTGATTTTTGGGTTCCATTCATGTACATTTGTGTATGTTCAGAAGGACTGTGCTAAAAGTGACTACCAGAACATAAACACCTTTCCTGATATTGCAGGGAAAGAAGCACCTGGTAGAAGTAGTAACAGTGTATTTATACATATCTTTAAATTGCATCTGCTAATAGCTAGAAAAATAAAGATTTATGCAAAGGACACCAAAAGAAGATATATGATAAAAAACTGACCGGAAGAAGTTATAAGTAATCCTAGGAATTTCTCAGGAAAAAAGCTCATTCTTCATATTTTTCCTTCAAAGACTTTGCCGCTGCCATGAAAATGAGAAACTTGCTGTTTTAATTCCTAAACCCACCAATTCCTTCTGTAAAAAGCTGGTTCTGCCTCTCTCTCTCTCCAGCCACGGAATGGATAATTCCAGAGCCTCCGGTGAGATGGGGATCCCACCCATCAGAGCCATAAGTCACCTCTCGGGGGAAGGGCCGTACATCACCCTGCCGCTACGGCCTCGCGCCGGACGGGAGAGCAAAGCCTGAGCTGAACCCAGGCCAGGTGCTGGAGCAGTCGGCTGTGTCCAAATGGATCCTTTGACTTTTCTCCTCTCTTCCTCCTCAAAGAGGCTGCAAGCTTCAGGCACTGGATTTGCCTACAGTCCTGTCAAGCAGCACAACACAGAGAGCACAGGTCCTCCATCACGACCACCATCTGCCTTTCCCATATTCCCATCTTCTCTGTTGACATTTCTAACAACCCTTCCTATGGGTTTGAAATCAGACTTCTCTGGCAGCCCCATCTTCTGTGTCAACTCAGCCATCAAGTCATTCTACAGCTGGTCAGAAGCTTTCCAAGGGAACAGTTTCCACTGGAAAATTGTTTGACAGATGATAAAAACAGGACAGCCCTGAGCGCTCTGCACGCCTGCACCTTCAGCCTTTCACCTCCTTGATGATGCCCTTTATGCTGAAACACATCCCTGATCAGCCTGAAGCGAATAACCAGCTTTCAGCTTGCAAATGAAATTCTCAGTTTTGACAATAAAACGAGAAGCCCAAATGTTTCCAGAGAGCAAAAGCCCCTTTTTTAGCCTGTTCAGTCACTCTATCTTGACTCCCTTCTGGCCCCGGTGCCAAGACCCCGCAAATGCCCAGCCATCCCCGCTCTGCTCCAGCAATGCTGAAGACAGAGGAGCAAGTCAACTGCTAAGTCATGAGATCATGCTAAGGCATAAAAATTAATATGGCATCTTTTTCTGCAGGGACTAAGCAGCAGCAAGCTATGCCAGTTATGGCACATGCATCAATGCTGCATGTTTTAATCAAAAAAGGCATAATTTATGAGATTACAAGTCACAACATGAAGTGCAGCTCACAGACCTGGAAGAGATGATCCTCTCCAACAGCTATGGATGCTGCTGCTCTCACCACCATGAACCAGGCCACCATACCCCAGAGCCCCCCTTGCTGTTTCTCCCATTAAGGAGCTCATGAGAGAAAGGCAACTCATTATGGAAAAACATGAAGCAGACCATTAAGGGAGTGAAAGTCAGGCAAGAGCTGGGCCATTTCAAGGAACACTGTTTTATTTTGCAGGAAAACATGTGGGTTTTTTCCTACTCTTTTTCCACTCAAGAGCAGGAAAATTATCAGGTTGCCTTTCCATCTGATGACTCCCTGTTTCTACTCATACCCCACACGTGCACCATCCTGTGAAGGCATGGGATTTTTTTTAAAAAATAATTTTCCTTAACTCATGGAGGCCCTTTGAAGGATATAGTAGAACAGGCTCTTGCACAACCAGAGTTCTGCTTTCATACATGACTTTTCACTAATTGAATTTTTTTGTTGTTTTATTTAAAACATGTAAAAAGCCTCACTTGGTTTTGGCAACTCTATCTTTGAGTTACACTCATTCTTCTGTGGAGCAAGAAACCCAAAAGCCAAGTGAAAGCAGCCACATGAAATACAGCACAGGCAGAGAGAAACAAATCTGGAGTTTGATCGCAGTTCAGCAGAACGGTGCTGCTGACCAAACATTTCCTTGGAATTGTTTGGATTTTCTGTGGATTTAAATTTACAGATCACTCAATAGTATTTACTGATGAGTAATGCATCTCCATGGCATACCCCACTATGATTCATGGAAGACTGCAGTCAGCCTTAAGAAAAGCATATAGAAAACTAAAATCCACAATGGTTTATGCTATGCAAAAAAATTACAATAAGTCTGGAATTTAGTAGAGAAGCCAAGCAGGCTCTCCTTTCCTCCTTCAGGTCTCTGGTGCCTCAAGAGAAGAGCTAGATACCAAAGAAATGAATCATATATTGAATGCCAACCTCTATATGTCCAAACCCCATAATTATATATTAGTAAGAAAGTAAGCATTGTTCAAAATGCCAGTGGTATGAAGATTGCAACTAATGTAAGTACATCAAAAAAAACCTAAAGAACCTTAGCACGACGTGCCAGTTGTAATGTCAAGGCTGAGTGAAAAGAGAAAAACACAGTAAAAAATACAAAGCCAAGAATCTTAATTTCTCTCCATCGCTGCTAGCTGTGCCCTGGTTTTGCAGCCTCTCTGACGTGTGCAGCTCTCCGTGTCACAAGCAATGCATTAGTGCAGTCATGGGCTGCTTCTCCTCACTGTTCAACTCCAAGGTAATACTCAAAATCCCTCTGGTGTTCACGCTGATCCAAGCTCTATGCTGCTCGGGATGCTACGATACCAACACTTTCTGCTGTGATGAGTTTTTCACTTCAAGCAAAGACCAAGATTCCTCCCCCACCTTCCCAAATTTAACTGATGACATTTAATCTCTTCTTTGGCAGAACTTCATATAAGTATTAAAAAAACCCCCAAAATACTAACTTCTCCAAGGGAGCAAACTAACTTGTTCCTCTGTTTCAGCTGTCTCCCTCTTTAGCTCTTCTAATTTACAAGGGCTTGATGGTGCTTGGAGACAGTCAGGTTCAGAAGATCTCTTCTGGCCTCCTGTTGGGTAAGTGTTTTACAACGTGCTGTGTGTATGTAGCAGTCCCACTGCTACAGGGAGGCAAGAGTGGATCTCACCTCCAGCTGCTTCCCCTGCAGCTCTGCTGTGGGCCAGGCACCACGGAGACATCGCCCGCCCTTCCCTGTTCCCGACGGGCTGAGCAGTGGCACTGTTGACAAAGCGGAGGGCAGCTGGGCTGCAGGATCTCGAGGCAGAGTGGGGCAGGAGCTGGCAGGCTTGGTTTGTGTCCAGGAGAGCAGCTAGGGAAGGACAGTTCTTTCCCCTTGCACAGCTGGTGACCAGCCCCAGCCTGCCCTCCACGCTCACTTCCGTAGCCTGAGGCACTCGGTGCATCAGCCATGGCAGTAGAAACTCGTCCTCCTCCCAACATCCCCCATGGTCTCCGGGCCATGCCAGCTTTCCACCCTGAGGAATCCTTGCAGATGAACTCCTTCAGGACCTGGATCTCCCGGTTCTCCGAGTTCCTGACAACAGTGGAAAATGCAGACTGGAAAGAACAAACTGCTCCAGAGTCCTACAACCTCTGCCTGGCCTTTGGGAAGCAAAGAGCAGCACGAGTGCCCAGCTCAGAAGGCCAAGGACCAGCATACCTCCAGCATAACCCTCTTCCACTGGTTCTCCAAACCTTCAGCATCTTTAAGGATAACACTTGCTGAAACAAGAGGAAACTATCTGTTCTGACACAGAAAACCTTGCCATCTGCTCCAAGGACTAAGAGGACATGTCCAGCACCACCCTTTCCACCACACACCACCCTTCACACCGCAGCCAAGCAGCTTCAGTCATCCATCACAAAATATGTAAGATTATATCTGGGTCAAACTTTGATACCCGCAAGCAACACAGAACACTTCATCCTCTCAAAAGCAGGTCCGGAGGCAGCAGATGGTGATTTGAAAATACACAGTAGTGACAAAGAATCATCCCAGGCCATCAGCTGTGGAAGCGCTCATCGGATCACTCACAGCAAAAGAGCGACACTGAGAAAACAAACAGTGGTATCGATTCCAGCAAACACAGTTATTAGTTAGAGTTGTTATTTTAAAAGCACACACTGAGAAGTTTTCCCTTTTCCAGCTGCTCATTTTGTTTTATTCGAACAAAACCCATGGACATTAATTTTAGCTGTACTTAATTGAATAATTTCTCTGGGGAATAGTTCAGGGAGAATTTTAAAGCAGCCTGTTTCCAAGAGCCATTACTAATTGGCATATACCACAGCGTCAGTGTGCCAACCAAAATAGTACGCTTTAATGTTACTGGAACTACTCTCAGTCCAGATGTGTTGAGAACTCGCAGTGATATAAGGCAGGCAATAACTATATTCACATGATATAGTATTTTGAGTATCCTTCCCCAGTTATCTGGAAGGAGATAACAGTCTCCTTCACTAGAGGTACTCCCATTTACTCCCCACAAGCAACCTTTTGCTTACATGTTTAAAGTAGACCAGCACAGTTACCTGTTATCAAATGGACATTAATGTAAAAAAAAAAAAAAAATCCCTCTTGTAAGAATTATAAAAGGTTGCCTCCACTTACAGCATTCATTGAAGTCAACATTGCCATATATGCACCACACTCCATTGAACAGTGACACACCAAGCCCACAGCACATACTGTCTCCTTGTGTGTGTAGTCATCTCATTTTTATTCAAATACAAATCCAATCTGAGTGGTCTAGCAACACAGAGATTTTTAGACCAGACAATCAAAACTTCCAACAAAATCTTCAACTTACAGGGACAATGTCATTAAACTATTTTTCTACAGACTTTGAGAGAAAGCAAGAAAACACTGCTAATAGATAAAACAATGGTAAATTCTGCATCTCTAGGAAAGCCCAGAGCACTTAAGAGACTGGAAGCCTACTTACATTCATATAACAAAACCCTGCCAATCAAAACACTCTTCCTGTTATATGTTTGTTTTCTGCAAACTTATAGCAGAAAATGAAAGGAAAGGAGCTACTTCAGACTCCGTATTTGTTTTCCCTTCATCCACAGTCTAAGCAGGATTTTTAAAGTATTGCCTTCAGAAATTCTTCATAATATTCACTCCTCCTTTCTTTTGGTAACTCTATTTTTTCCCAAGTTTGTACACTATTGCAGTACTTTTCCATAAATATCAATAGCTTTAATTATAAATACACATCAGTTGTCATAATTACACTAGAGTAGAACGTATAGCAATTTCCCATAAAACACCACTGCCTACTAAACACTGCAAGTTTAGGTTTCCAGTCCATTTATAAAAAAACCCACTTAAATTATACTCCATGCAGACGTTGTGACTTTAAGATCTACTTGATAATTACTACTTCTACACCCCTTAAACTGTGGACCCATCACAGTAATGTAACGTAACGTAATCCTTGTGGGTACCAAAGAACCAGGCCAAAAAAAAAAAAAAAAAAAAAAAAGACAGAGCACCTCATCTACTTGGGTCACAGCCATCTTGATCCAGATATACACCTTTCTTCCACAAGATAAAAATCAATTCTCATCCATTTTCACAACGTTGGCAGTAACTGTAGTTAATGCATCTATGGGAGGACTCTCTTAAAAGCCAGCACGTTGCCTACTAAGGGTTTACTCACAAGAGGTGCTCCCCATAAATCCACCCTCAGCTTGCATGCCATCCGTCAGCCCAACAATACATCACAACTGCCCGACCCCAGGCCGGCCAGTGAGACAGGGCTGTGAACGTCTCTTTGATGAACTGGGGCAGTGAAGGACGCGGCAGCACGCTGATGGATAACCCTCCCAGGCCGGCTCCTTCCTCCCAGACAAAGGCCCTGTCACTTGGGAGTCACAGCAGAAGTTTCCCAAGCACCTTCGAAAGAAAAAAACCTAATTTCTCAAAACCTGCCTAAGAGACAGCCCCAGCTCTAAGGCGATTTAAAGTGATGATTATAAATGGCTAATGTCATTTTGTCCCCAGGAGAAAAATCACCAAATTGTTCGGCTTTGCTGGGAGCGAGGCTGAACAGAATTGCCCCACTCTGTGGTGAGCGCCTTCAAAGAAAGAAATACTGAAATTCCTGAGATGTCTAGCAGGCTGTGCAGGATGTATAAACTCATTTCTACTCAAATTAAAGAGAACTCAATCCAAAAAGCAGGACCAAACCATCCCTGAAGTGTTAACTGTAACACTATTTCCAACCCACGAGAACGTCCCACATTTTTCACATTAAAAAGCTTAAAAGTTAGTGAAACACTTCACTGCTGCCACAGTCGCCACTATTGAGAATTATTCAACAACTGGAGATTAAGTGCTCTTGGTTTTGAAGCAGATTAAGGAAGATTGGAAAAAATGACCAGCAGTGTTCTTGCATAGCTGGAGACCAAAAATATATTACATGTACTGCAGTTTGGGGAACAAAAAGGGAATACAGCTCAACATGCTGATATGATGCTGACTTTAGTGGTTCAAGCTTAAGTGGCACGTTCCCTTCCTCCAGTTCCTCTCATTTTATGAAGGGGCAGTGCTGCTCAGGTGGTACAGACACACGAACCAGTGACCCACCACACTCTGGAGGGCTCCTCAAGGTGAGCGACACGGTACAGAGCTCATCGTCCACCGTTAACCCACACCCTTCAAAGGAATATGGGTTTTGCCGTTTTGGTTTTTTTTTTTTTTAAATGCACTTTAGAAATCTGATGAGTATCCTTCCCCCAGACAGGCCCACCTAAGCCTGTACTCCGTCTCTGAACAAGTGGTTCAAATGCCCTGAGCTCCTCATCAATAACCTCTGCAGAACCTCAACATCATGCAGCAGCAAATGCAAAATTTGAAAAATTCCACTGGTTAAGTCCTGGCTCCTAATCATGGGAAGGCTTCTAGTAGCCTCAGATAGGGCTAGAAGTTCACATAATCTTTTGAAAGCTCTTAATGCGTAGCCCTAAGGAAGATGCCCTTCAGCATGCCCATACCCAAGTGATGGACATCAGTGGCAGCATGCTGGGAACACGCCCAAAGGTTTTATGAGGCCAGGTGGAAAGATTTTTTTCTATACCCATAGGAGCTGACAAGAACTCCAGGAGAGTTCACCAAAACCACACTCAAAACAACCAACCATCTCTGCCAACTGCTAAAAGCTTATTTCTAGCAGCCAAGTGGTACTGCCAGTCTTCCCTGCTCTATATGTTCACAATTAAACCTCCTCTAAAATAACTCACTCTCACCTGAGCATTAAAAGACTCGTTCAGTTTTGCTCAAGGTACTTTGAGAAGAAGGAAACACAGAATCATATATCAGTGAGTTGTTAAGCCTACAAAACACAACTGCCATTTCAATAAACATTCAGACTGGTAATAAGCCAGCAGAGCATCACAGTATTCACCACAAGAGCATCATGCTGTGGACAGCTGCATGGCATTATCCTCTTGGATCACAAGTGAGGAGGAAAGCCACTTTAGAATTGGTCTATCAATCATGGGAGGAACCAGAAAACTTGCAAGTGCTTCATGGTTACAGTATTGAAAGCAGCTGATAAAGTGAAGGTCAACCCAGACACCTGGGACTAATCTCCAGCTGACATACTTCATCAAGCTCTACTGGAATCAACAGTAAATTGACTAAATTAGCAAGAGGAATGTATCATCTAACAACATGTTCAGAGCGGAGCAAATACCAGGAATCAGACACTCTGCAGTGAAGGCACTCCTCTGATATTGCTGGAATTATTTGTGTCCCACCCGCCCAGTCACCTGCCCAAAAGTCTAAAACAGACCGAAAGTAGAGAAAAACGTCTCTTGAGCGGACAGCTCAAAAATATTCCATTCCAAGTCTGCAGTCATGGAAAAATTTAGATTACTCAGAGAAGTGGTTAAAACAACAGAAAGGGTGGAAGAAGAACTTCCACAGATAAGACGACCTCAAGTCTACGAATCCTGGTTAGTCTTAGCTAATGATTTTCTTTCTTCCCACTTCCTTCCACCAAAAGTTGTGCCAACTTTCCACATGCCCTCCCATGGATTTTCTGCAGATGTGGCTGAACACTTACTGTTTAGCGTGGCTCTGTGCCCGTGGATTTTTGCAGAGCAAGGAAAGGCTGTTATACAGAGGGAGCCCTTATACAGCTGCTCCGCTGCTCTATGATTTTCTCCTTTCTACAGTTCATTTGTTGGAAGGACCAAAAGTGATTAATTGGCAAAAGCTGCACAAAGCTGAGGGTTTAGTGCCACTAAGCAACATGTCTGTAAGACACTTCAGAAGACCGTGGCTAAATACTGGTTTGATCTCAACGCACGAGTTCTGAATTCCAGTGTGACGAACTCCAGTGCAGGAAGGAAACCTTAAGCCTCCACTTTATCAAGCTACACAAATACACGGTTTATCAAACTGAAGAGATTACTAGTGCTTATTGTGCTTCTCCTGCAACTGTTTGCAGAAGCTGTTTGATTGCTCTCAAATGTATGGGAACAAGTCAGCACACTACCTTACTGCAGCAGCAGTACATACAAACATTTCCTCCAGCCAAACTACTTTGTTTAAAAAAAAAAAAACAAACAAAACCACCCAGCAAAAGAAAGGCAAAGAATGTGATTACATACAGGGCAAAAAAAATAACTCCTAGCTCTGTGTGCATTCTCAAAGTAATTATTTCTAATGACTCAACTTACAACATCCCACTTTAAAAAAAAAAACAACACAATAATACAAAAGGCAATTTTAGCTCAGGGGTTTTATTTTTTTCCTAATTTTTAACTAAGGAAAATGCAAGCCATTTTTGTCATTTGTTAAACCCAGTTCTTAACATACTTCTACTAATCTGTTGTTCCACAACATGGTAAAGAGGCAGAGATCTTTCTGACAAGAATAAATATCAACTGAATATACAAAACATGCCTCTTTTTACTTGCAAAATCGCTGGTCTACAGAGGCTTCCTAAATCTGGTCAGAAGAGAACACCAATTGGATTATTAGTCCCAAATAAAAAGCCACAAGCTTTTTAGTTTTACAACCCCAGTTTTAATAAATCACAATGCAAAGCTCTACCATCTCTACTTCGTTACATTTCTCAAGGCAACTTGAGAAAGATCTGCCCTTTTTAACTTGTGAGGCTAGGAGTTCAATTTTAAGACATCTGGTAGTACAGGCTCCTAACGTCTGCTCTTTCCATATGGGCTGGGAGAAAGTTACAGATGTTTTCATCTTTTCTTTGAAAGGACAATGAACTTTTGCTGCATCATTTCCAACCCAAATAATTCTGAAACCCAAACGGATATTAATTGATAGATGCATTGTACAAATCTTCATGAGCACAAAGGATCAGATTCAATGGCTTGGCTGAGGCCATTATGTTTCTCTCAAAAAAAATGTTTTGGACATTAGACACCACTATTATACCCTCTTCCAATTCAGTGATGCTTTAGAGAATCCCTGTACTCTGGTCAGACCCTTCACCCTGCAATGGGGATGATGGTGCACAGCCGCTCCAGACCTGCACCACCTGGGCCTGCTTCCCTGCACCCTGGAAACAAGGATAACCCTATTTATAGGTCCCTCATGAAACTGGGGGGGGGTGGTGTCAATTTATCAAACCAGAAAGCATGAGCTATCTTTACTGGTGAATACTGGGCAGACACTTTTGTTTCCAGGAGAGCACCCCACAGTTGTACCCCATCACTACACAAGTTCTAGCAGGAGCAAGACCCCAACCATTCTTTAGCATGCACTAACTGCATGAAGAGGCATAATCTGATGATTTGACATTTTGTAAAACCTTAGGAAGCATTTGATACGGGCAGTAACAGGTGTACCAAAAGCCAGAGGGGACCTGCAGCCTGGCCAAAGATGACACACTTTCAAGTCTCTGGATTTTGAAGTTTCACACCACCAGCTAACAGCAGTATTTTGAGACTTCAGATGTTAGGTTCTGGGCGTCAATCTTAAATTATTTTTTCAAACCCTCTTAAAACACATTTAATCCTTTGTTTTCTTTCCGAGGAGAAAGGTTTCACATCTGGACTGTCAACCTGCATTCCAAAGTATTAGCCTGGCAAATTAAAGCAGTTGAGCTGTAAATCTCCAGAAGAGGACTTGTCATGGAAATCGCAACTCAGCATTAACTACAAGCCCGGTTCAGCAAGCAAGCCAACAGAAAAAGCCCAACAAGGCAGGCAGCCCCAAGACAACTTTGAAAACGAATCCTGCTGTCTGATAGAGAGCAAGCTAACCTAACCAATTCAGACTTGTAGCAGCATCTCTGTACCTGGCTTTGATCTGAAAGTCACATAAGAGCCCACTGCGAGCAACCACCAGTTACACAGGTGAATTCTGAAGATCCATTTTTACAACCAGCACCCCAATTTGATGAGAAGACTGTAGTTTACAAACATGCCTTCTAAGAGCTGAATGTTCAGTCCCCATAAGAGAGCCGAGGTCCTTGTTCCCTTGGACTGCCACCTCTAACGGCTCTCTTCTGGCTATGAATTACACAAGCAATAAGATAGGAAGCAACCTGATAAACTCCAAAGAATTAAATTCTTCCAGTCAGGCTTCAATGGAAATCCAAACACCAGCAACACAGATGCAAAGTGGAACCAGCAGCAAAAGGGTGCAAAATGGTAAAACTGATAAAAATAGAAAAAACCATAATCTCCCCAGCGCCCCAGGATAACGGCATGTTACTGAAGTGTCTCAGCTAATGTAATAAAAAAGTGTTAACGTAACATTTTTTGATCATTGCACCATTTATTTATTCAGATTTTTAGATTTATAAGTTAGCTGCTAAAAAGAATTCCATTTTTGCTATTAAATTTTTTTTTATTCCTTTAGAGGGAAAGCAGTTTTGGAAAAAAACTTCAGGCTTAATTCAGCTGTAGAGCAGCTTGGAAGAAAGGACTGGCTGATCCACAGAAGACATCTAAGCAACAATGGTCTGGTTGGTTAACTCTTCTGTCAGCACTCACTTCACAAAACACTCCACAGTCTAACTCAATTACTTCTTATACTTTATACTAAAGTACTTTATTAAATCTCTCTTCCTACCAAATATACAATGCAGATCTTTGTGTGTCGAACTCTTAAGATTATTTCACTCTTTCAGCTCCAGTTCCTTGACTCTATCTCTCCTGATCTCAGCCACATCAAGTGTGAGTTCATCTCTTCACCTTCACTGCTGAATGCCATGGCCAAGTCCTCTTTCTTCTTCCAAAAACTGGACAAAGGTTGTTCATGATCAACTCAAAACAGTTCTTCTGTTGAATTAACAGCATTACTGCAACGCTCTGCTGCTGCATAAAGTCTGCCAAAAAATACCCTTATCCTATAACGACCGTAACTGTAACATAGCCAGCTTGCTGACATATACAGTTACTAGAACCACATCGAGTCCTTCCTGTCTGGTTCCTATATGAACAGGAAAACACACAGAAGTTTTGCTCCAAACTAAGACAAGTACTATTCTACAAGTACCTTGATACCCAAAGCAAAAACACTGTGTAGGAGCGTCTTGTTATCTACCCACATTACCATCAGCATCCTGGACCACCACAATGGCTTCTTCTACTATTTTTGTGATATTACCTACTAACTCTTCCCACTCGGCTCCCCATCTGTACTCTGTACCTCCCCTGCGCTGGCTCAGTCAGCTCCAGGCTAAACACACACGCGTGTCCCATGTCCGCCTGCTCCCGAGACCATCGGAAGCGAGAGGTCAGGGTGGGGAAGAGCCACACATGGCACCTGACTCTGCCTTCCCCAGAGGTAATCCTGCCATGACAACACTGTCTGCATCCTTCTCTAGGAGGTGCTGGAGGATTACCCAGTGTCTTCTATCTGCAGACCTCTCAACAAAAGACACTATTATAAGATTAAAACCTAGTGGAAGTAATTGTGTGTGGAAATTCCTTTTATTAGGGCTGTGGATCGAGTCTTATCAGGTTTCACAGCTCAGAGCAGACTCTGGCAGCCAGGCATGTCTGTTAATAGCTATTCCAGCTGCAGCCAACGATTGCTGCTCACCTGGTTTTTGTCACAACAGAACAAGACACACCGCCATGTTCTATGATAGATATTTTCTTTAAAGCAACACATTTCTCCATCACTTAATATCAAGCGCTCAGCATAATTAAACTGGTTAACACAACACCTCTGCCATCCAGCACACACAGATACCCCATTCACTACTCATGACACCAGAGTGCTGTGGCTTATTCCTGGCACAGGTTGGAAAATAGAAAAAAAGATGGATAAGCCATTAGAGGAGTATCTGCTCCAGTCTGCAGTTCAGAAGCAGCTATCTAAAAGTTCAAGTCAACACTTGAAACAGGACAAAAAGCATTACAACAGGCAAAGGACAATAAAGCACAGGCAAGAATCTGACCAAACGACACAAATGTCTCCTCTATAGAGGACTGCACTACTGCAGCTGAGAATCAGAGCAGCTTCAAGGAAGCCCTCCAGGCCAGGAGCTTCAGGCAGGCTAGGACACTTACACCAGCAGTGACCACCTTTGTGGCGGTATTCAGTGCCCAGCTTAAATCTTGTCATTGCCAAGGTCTAACACTATATTGTACTATATAGGTGAGCCACCAGGTACCAGCTGGAAGGTGTATATATATAACATGCCACAAGAGAAACAGCAAAGAGATAGGAAACAGCGATAGAAACATGGAGAAAAACAGAGAAGAGAGGGTTGAGGAGAACAAATATGCTGGCAGAAAGAAAAGGGATGGCCTAGCAAGCTGGCATGTTCCCTGACCTCAAACCTGACTGCCCAGATTGGTTCAGACATTTTGATTTTCTACCTCAAGCTGTGATCACTAGGCATCAGTTCCTTCTCAAGGAGGCTTAAACAGAGCACTGAAAACCCACCTGTCAAAGCCTGATATCCTCCTACCAGCATCTGAACACACAGCCAGCCTGAAACACATTCCTCTGAGGTAATACCCAACACGTTTGAAATCTTAGCTGAGCAAAACCTTCAGGTCACCAGCTTCCCTTTCCTCTCCTACCATCACCTATTTTCCAAACTCTGAGTGTCCTGGAGATGCTGCTTACAAGAGAAGGCAGACAGAAAACATGCTGTCTGGTGAACTGCTCTGCTGTCAGTGTTATAATGTGCCACATGAAAACCTAAGACAGCACAGCCCAAGCCAGACAGTAGTTGTTGCTTTTCTCAGGGGGCTTCAGCGGCCTCAAAGAGAGGACTTCTTGGAGCATACCTCCACAGAAGCACAGCAATTTTTCTTATTTCTGGTCCTCAGCACATTTACAAAAATCCAATCTGGCTTCTTAGACGCCACTGTCACCATCACGTGTGGGGTTCAGCTACTTTACATGCCTTTAAAAGTTGGTTGTTCTCACTTCCAGCAAGTTCCTCACCATCTACTACAGCTGAAATTTTAAAATGCTGAAACACCACATATAACTTCACATAACCCAGCAGGATTTAGCACTTAACAACCTTGCAGAAGAGGAAGGCAACACAAGGCCATGTAACAATCCCAGACCTCATCCCACAAAATCCCCTACAGCCAAATCAAACCCGCCTGCTCCCAGGTTGGTACTACAGCAGGATGCAATCCACGGTACCAGCCCAAATCACCATCAGCATCACATCCAAAGGGTCACCAGCACTGACATACACTATACACCACTGCCCAGAGTTCAGGCACCTGCACAGAGTTGCATCCACCCCAAGCAGTGCTAATGAAACCAGAGGCACCAAGTTCCTGCATTTCAAGCTCACTAACACAAGCTTGGGCACCTCCACTCCAGCCCCAAATAACGAGATATATGCCCTCAGAGGTCTTTGAAATTTGATCCTTATAGGTTTAGGGCTGCAGGTGTTTAAACAATTAGCAGAATATTATACATGCTCTAAGCATCCTTCTTGCTTCAAGTTTTCTTCAATCTCTTGGCCAAAGGAGCACAACATGTGCACCCGTGGATGCAGGGAGCAGGTTAAAGCCCTGAATCACCCACCAGGTTAGCTCAGCACACAGACCATCTCCTCCTGTACGGACCGATAGTACTACTTGTACCGGCCCATCATAATTCTGGAGTAAATGAAAACCCAACACCAAAACGAGCACTCATTTTCTGATGTTTATTGGCTGAGGTAATGGCTCCGAGCAAGAAACGTCGCTTTCACAGGCAGAGCACACTGTTTATAATGCAAGCTTTTGAAGTCCAGAAAGAAAAAAAAAATAAAGAGGGTTTTGTTGTTTTGTGTGTGGGGTTTTTTCCCCCCTTCTTTTTTTTGAACGATGTGATACAAACCAGCTTGACACACAAATTAGAGGTGATCTCATCAGTCCATTAGCCCAACTAAAGCAAGACCATCACTTGCGATGGGATGTGCTGGCTAGATACTACTGATTGGCCTGTGAGAAGCATTAATATGGGGGTACAAATGCAGCCTTCATTACACAGGCAAGGCATGGCTCCCAGCTTTCAATCTGCTGCAAACAGTTTCACTGTATTGAAACGTGGGATTTCAGAGTAGCGTCTCACACTTACCACTCCAGTATTTAGGCAGAGACTATGGCTGGTATTGCCACCTCTCTTGATAGAAGGAAATGACCTACAGACATCATATGCATCGCTGATTCACACGAAACAGATGCCTTGTACAGTGTCAGCCCCTGAAAGGAGGGGAGGAAAAGCACTTGAAAATTCCGTAAGAATAGTAAAATGTGGTTTCGAAGCTTCACTCTTTCATTTCTCATAAACTAGAACTCCATCACATCTTTCCACCAAGTTTCTTTTGATTTCTTTGTTGTAGAACAAACAATGCTTGAAAGCTAAGAAAGTCTCATTTCTAAGATGTTTCTGTTTTCAAACGTGCAGCAGAACTATTTATTTTCCTAGCCAGTGATGGAATTAAACAATTTGTCTTTGAAAACTCTATAAGCCTTCACCCTGACAACCCCCCCATCTGCTTTTCAGATTAAGGTACTTTGATTTTTACCAGCTAAAGGTTTATGAACTGCTGTATAAACCCAATTACTCTCATAGTAAATTATTTAAAGCTTACATGTTATTTTTTAAATTTTTCCCCATGGAGTACTCTGGAGATTCAGAAAAGGAAAGGCTCACTAGGGCATTTTGAATTAAAAACGTGTAACAGGGAAAACCATGGAGCTTCCAGAAACTCAGAATAAAACTACGTTGAGGGGTTTTTAAGTGAGGATGAGACACACCCCAGGAGAGACTTTTCAGTGTAGGACTGTTAAAAAAAGAAAAAAAAAAAATCTGTTTCAGTAGGAAGGAGTTCTTTAAAAACAGATTAAGTTTCATGTGAGTAGTATTTATTCCTTAGCTAGTCTCTGCCTCACTTCCTGATTGAAAACAGGGATGGGAGAGATCTTAGTGTACTTGCTTTGGATGTCATCAGCAGAAAACACACAGCAGACAATGTTTCATTTTAAAAGTAAAGCTGCCCTTGGTGCTCACTGTCTCTGTTTTAGCTGTGTCCACAAAGTCCATCCCAGGAGCAAACAGGACAGGCTGGAGCCCCGGGTGGGAATAATGAGGGAGGCCATGTGGAGCATGGGACAAGGACTGAACCCACTACTGCCCCTCTGAACCAGGACTGATCCAGAAGAAAACAAATGAGTCCCTGGGAATAATCACAATATAATACTAGTAGGAGCTAATTAATTTTCTGGTTACCAGTTCTGGGACAATTTACATTGCCCAGAGAAAGTGACAGGACAGCCAGTGTTGCTGTCCCAACAGCAGCTCTCCTTACAGATCAGTTCTGGAGCCCAAATTCACCATTCTCTGAAACCACTTTTCTCCACTGAGGCACAGAAATAAGCGCAAAACCTCCCATTTGCAGTCACAGTGCTTTAGCAAGACTTACTGCAGGGATGGTATTTCCTTGGCTATGGTACGATACAGTATTATTTGGAGACAGCTAGCAACACACCTTTATCTTCTGCTATACAGCAAAACCTAATTAAAGATTCCCAAATTACATTCTTAGATTTACGACAGTGAGTAACTGTTCACATAAATTAGTATTTGTCATGTGCAAACTGTTCAAGAAAGTTATAGTCTTAGGCAAGTTAACAAGAGTGACCAGAAGCTTGCAAGAAGTGTCCCTTCAGGATGTACCCAAACCAGGGCACAAAGGGAAAGCAGGGGAACACTCCACTTTTGAAGAGCTGGCATTCACAGCTGTTTGCTCTGTGCAGTTCTCTTCCAGTACGTTTTGTCATTTATGCACTCAAGCACACCAAAAAAAGTGTGCTAAACCAGCATCACAGCAACACTGAGCGATTCACCTGAGATGTCTGGTCTGCTTGTGCCTGTAGTGCAAAAGACTGACTGATGTGACCAGAGCACTGATTTCCAGCATCCCAGCCTACCGATCACTCTCCCTTCTGCCACCAGCAGCAGCCAGATGAAATGACTTAGTTATATAGATTAATTAGGGAAGAACAAGCACCAGCACAAACTCCCAAACACAGCTAAAACAAGCCGATGCTTTCCTTCAGAGCTGGTGACTTCCCCGAAGCTTAGCAGGACTGACTCCAGAGGTTCATGCCGTGTCCCACGCGGCGTTAGAAGAATGCCAGGGAAAGCAGGCAGCTCGGACAGCGCAGGGACTAGACCTCCAGCTGCAGAATGATAAATAGTTTCTCAAGAGCTGCTTGCTGTGAGACTGGCCCCTGCTGTCAGACCAGCATCAACCGATTTCAACTGAGGGTGGTTACCCGCCGACTGGCCCCCAGACAAGGAAGACCAAGGTGCCGAGTTCAACAGCTGCAGCTGGTTCAGGGCAAGGCAGCAGTGCTGCCAGCACAGAGAGTCTGTGCTGCCCACCCAGCCCCACAGAGCCCCCGCTGGGGCACAGGCACCCCTGCCTCCAAAGAGGCACCCATCCCTGTGCCAGTCTGCAAGGCAAAACAAGGAGGAATTTTCAAAGTTGTTGGTTTTCTAACATAAATTGCTGGCATCTGCACAGGAAAGAGCAGGTAGAGGGGGGCCGCAGCGAAGAGGGAGGTCTGAACACGGCTGGAGGACAGCAAGGAGCTGTGAGCCACGGAGATGCGCTCCATGGCACTGAGCTGGTACCAAAGGCAGGGAGCTTCCACCCCTCCACAGCTCCCCATGAGAAAAGTTCAGAGGCAAGACATGCTGCACAGCACCTTGCTTTTGCAGGCTGGTGTCTAGAGAATGATAGGAGAACAGTTTAAAAGACCTTGAGAGCACATGAAACCCCAGAGAGGATAACCAGAGCTCGCTGCACTTTGGCTGCACTGTGCCCTCTGGCCAGCCCCAGGTTCTCCTTGTTTGGGTCCCTCCCCTGCTGCCTCCAGATGCCCCAAACCTCAGCTCAGCTGCTGTGAGGACACAGCCCCAGACACTTTTACCACCTAAATTCTGGAGTTCATCTGACTGAAACTGAGCCTATCACTCTGAATCAATAAATCTTTTATCTTCTCTTCACAAGCCTTTAATTTTTGAAAAATTGAGTAATTTTGGCATACTCAGTACATTCCTTCAATTCACCTACACCCTACTATACTATATCCCTTTGTTTCAGATCTCTCATTGCTAGTGGGAGTCAGGCCTCATGAATTTAGGACACTAACAGAACTTAGCACTTGTCCAGACCAGGAAAGGAGTAGACAACACTTTAGCCTCTGACCCCAGCATAGATCCAATCAAGATTAAATCTGTTTTGTCGGCTGGCTTACCTTCTGACTGAGGCCAAGGACACTGATGCTGGTCTGAAGTACTGGGTCACGTACTTTTATGACTGACGCATCTGTGTCAGCTTTCAAAATTTCTGCAGAACACTGTGCATGCTTATCACACTTTTAATAAAAGCCATGATGTAATATGTTTCCCAGAGCAGTTGCAAACCTCCTGCCAGGGCCCCACAGAGAGCCAGCGCTCTGCCAATGTTTGTGCCATTGAAGTTCCATTAATCTTGTTATTTGCAGCAATACTAAGTTCACAATAGATCATATCATTAGGGTCTTCCCCAGCTATGATTATCTTTCAAGTCCTTGAAACTCTGAACCAGGAGAAGCCCATTTCTGCCAAAGAGGGCAGTGTGCCAGAGGCGTCTGCAGGTTTGCTCCCAGCCCTGCAGCTCCCCAGGCTGGGCAGAGCCATTGCTTGCCTACCATCACTGAATATTGCTCTACCTTCCAACTACTTCAGAGGGGTTTTTTGTTTCAGGATCTACTGCTAAAGCTTCCAACTTTAAGGCTCCTCCCAACATAGCTTACGGTTCCAGTATTCTCTACCCTCTTCCATTAAGGCTCTTCTGTCTTGCACTATAGTTTGCTATAGGAAAAAAAACAAGTATTCCAAAATATATTTTGAAAGACAAAATTAATATTATACAAGCCCCGCTATTATGCAAGCATCATAATCTTGATGCCAAATACATGTCTCGTTTCTAGCATCTGTAATGGCCAAGTTTAGCCCCTCTATCAAGTGAACCTCCTCTCAAATCCCCAATTAGTGATGGGAGGTCCTGTCCATGCCTCCCTTTTGTGTGCTCTGCTCACAGGAACGTTTTAGGAAGTTTGGGGGGAAAAAAAAAAACAATCACTACCATGGCAGCATCAAGCTGTCAACATCACCACAAGCCTACTCTGTTTATGACAGGGATATGCTGTAAAATAGTTTCTGCAACAAGGTGTTAACACTGCAGAGCACAGCGCTCTACAGCCCAGGGCACAGGGCTTCTCAGGAGCTTATTAGGAGGGCTGAAACCAGCAATTCTTGATTATAAAGTCTAGCCCATGTGCCAGCAGTAAGTATCTGAAAAACTGATATGGACTATGAGAAAAATTGTTCTGAAAAAGGAAATAAAAAGCTTTTGAGCTCATAATTTAGGAGAGAGTTGAGAATTGGAATACCTACAAAAATTTTGGCTTAGCCATCTAATAATCTCAACAAAATATTTTAAATAAGCTCTATTTTAGCTAGGAAGTGTATGACCACCATAGGCAACATTTAGCTGTTGGGGGCTAAAAGTGCCTTACAAAAAAACTCAGCTCTTCCATGATGCTGCTCAGAAGAGACCACCACGCAGACACTGCTCAAGGCACAACACAAACCCACTAGAAGAGACACGCTTAAAAAAAATAATATTAAGAATAAAGCAAGAGGAAATATGTAATGGAATATTAGAGATGACAAATTAAGAAAATCTCCCTTTTTTATTTTTAAAAAAAGGGTTTTTTCCTCTTTAGAAAAGAGCAGGAAAGTCATTCTCTTATGCAAGATGTTTTAATTCACATTATTATTCTGACATCTCATTCACAGGCCCACCAAAACAACACAGGGAAAAGGTCAGACACTGTGTAATAGCTATACATTAAGCAGCAATGAAAAACAAGAAACAGCCCACACGGAGGACACACTAATGGCTCTTTTGAGTCAACACATACCTAATTCATTTTTTAAGACTTTAAGTTGCAAATTTTTATTCAGCTTTCACAGCACAAATAGCCACAAGAAAGTTACCCAAAACCCCAATTTGCCAAATCAGGATTATTTGATACGAAGGTCACTTCCTCCAGCCCCAGGCAAACTGCTTTAAACCCCTTAACAGACAGAAGTAAAAAGTACAAGGAATACTTTTATCGATTTTAGGATACAAGACACAGGTCAAAGACTGAGTGCACAAAAATAATTCACGCTTCAAGGGGAACATAAAAACACTAAATACTCAGAAGTGCCCTGTGCTGGCATCAGTGGGGTGCAACAGTTAATTTATTAAGACAGATTAATGCACCCACAAAACCTACAGCGCTAAGGCAATTTTGACCTCTCTAGATCGGCTGCCAATATGATATAGGTCCAAAAGAAATTACCCTTTTCTGCTGCGACAGAACAATAAATTGGCTTCCTTGAATACAGTGGTTAAAGAATCCAAGTTCCTGACCTTGAATGTTTTACTAGTAGTATGCTGTGCTGTAGGGAACAATCAGGATGACATTTGCTGAAATGTGTGGGATTTATGATATAATAGGTTGCACATATGTGCCAAAAGAGAAAAAAACCCTCTTAAATCCAAGCAAATCAAGATTAATTAGCTATTAAAATAGCTAAGAGAACACAGTGCAGTACAGGTGGTACAAACCATCTTACTTTCTGTACACAGTGACTAAACTTATTTTTGAGGTTACATCGTACGTGTATCTTCGATCACACTCTCACTGGGAAAAGCAAAAATTGCTGCTCCTTTGTAAACTCCTGCTCTTTGTAATTCTGTAGGTTTGCACTTTCATAAACAAACATTATGCAGTCCTTTTATAGGAAGCCCCACTAAGACCACAGGAAAATCCCGTATTGTCTGGCTTTGATCATCAAGACAGACTGAAAATTAACTCTGGTATTTTTACAATGATCCTCCTACTAAGGGAGAGGACACGCTGCACACATTTACCTCTCCACTCTATCAGATTCACTCTAACTTTTCCCCCTTTCATCCAGTCTGGTGACTTTTTGTTTTATTGTTGCTAATTGCAATTACAGGTGTTCAGAAACCAACAGCTGACAGCTGCCTCATACCTTAAATGCCACTCCCACAGCCCAGCGCTTTGCTGGACCACGTCTCTCCAGCAGCACTGAGCAGGCTTCAGGATCACAAAGCAAACATTCTTCTTTTTTTCTTCCTACTGCCCCAGGAATGCGAACAAGTTGTTAATACCCTGCAATCTGCTCGGTTTCCCTCTTAATCCTCATTTTAACCAAGCCTCTCCTTGCAGGAGATCATATCAATATGCCCCTAGCAGTCAAACAATGCGGAAAAGAGCCAATGTTATTGTGAGCCTGAGGTGGAATGACTCGATTCCCAGCAGGAGATCAATTTGTACAAGGAACCAGTGAGTTTTTCTCTAGCAGGGGTAACCACTTCACACGAGTCAGACTCCCTGCAACAAATATCCTCGCTGGGACATGCTCAGCTAGCAAAAGCTCACATACAAAGGCTGCTGTTCCCTTTCCACAGGTCAGGAAAGTGAGGTGCATACATCAACCCTCCTCCTGCACAGGTCTTCAACCAAGACACCTTTATGCAGCTTTTTACATCCTGCAGGCATCTCTTGACTCTGATCAGGGACCACATCTCAGGAAGAGGTCCCACAGCTGTGCTCTTTGTCTGCATCAACCCACAGCCTACAAATCTGACCCACATCCTTCCTGCCAGGTACCTTTGCTCCAAGTGTGTTATTCTGCAACACGGTAAACTACCAATTGAGTTTATTTTCACACAACTTTTAGCAGCTCTCAGTTCCCTACCAACTACACAGTTAAACTCAAAGACATTTCCAACACCGACTGCACCTCCCCAGGGCTACGCACGCCTTGGTCTGCTGTACAAAGCCCAACCACAGCATCCAAGAAAACCAACAGAGACCAACTACCTGACACTGCAGACCTACGCTGGCCATAATACCCTTTTGTTACATTATCCCATTCTGGGAAAACTGAAGTTGTTGACAGATAAAATAATTAACATGAAGATAATTATAGAGCAGACTAATGACTTGGAGAGGCAAGGAGGCCCAACTGATGCAGGGCCACTTGGGTACCAAACTGGTAAAACCTGAGCAAGAGAAAGTCCCTCCTCTCCAGGTTTTCTGAAGTCTCCTTTAATACTCCTTTACCTTTTCATTGGCTGTGTACAGGATAGTTGAACTATTTGTTAAAGACTCAACATCTTCAGCCACTTAACCAGAGAATGGAGAAACTGCTTTATCCACCCTTGCAGGTACCAAAGAACCACCCTGAGCAAGCTAGGAATTGATTCACAGGAGAAAATAGCTGCTCAGCAAAAGCCTCCCACATGAACACCCTGATCCCAGCTAAGAATATTGACAGACAAAATTAGCACAGAAAAAACATTACATTTTCACCAGACCTGATTTCTATAAAGGCTTCCCTGTTTAGGGAAATGTGAAGGGGATGCAGTCAAAGTAAATACCACTCCATCACCTGAATATTTTCAAAACACATTCTCATTGCTCTGCATTTCCCAAAAATACAACAAAAAAGCGACAGAGAATTCCTCATTACCCAGTGCGACTGTTGAAGAGGCTGATGGAGAACAGCGATACGGCAGTACCTATACACTGGTATTACGATGTTGTTACTCTCAGAATTGACAGACATATTAATTGGAGACAGCTGCAAGGAAAAATATCCTAACGACATGATTCATTAGTTTTCATAGATAATTACATCTGCTCATGGCCTCACAGTGAATCATTCATTTAGGGAATTTTTGGGGTATTAAATTTAAATGCAGTAATCAGATTTGTTAATCTGTGGGACAAGGCAAACCAAACAACATTTTATTCAGGGAATTGTTTATACTTTCAACATTGACATTAATTCAGCAGCAGGAAAAAATTAGCAGCATAATGTATGCTCATGTAGGTTAAAAATTATTAACAGTAATCTCCTTCACTCCCTCCAGTGCCTGTAGAGACTGTACAGCTTTCTTCAAGGCAGCCTGGACTGCAATATTTTTTCCTGGGTGCATCTTAATGCATTACAAAATCCAGTGGCCTTCTTAAAAAAAAAAAAAAAGAAAGATATTTTTGATAGAACAAAAGATTTAAAATAATTGATACTTGGTTTTGCCACTCTATAGACTCAAAATACACCTGGTTTTCAATTGTTCTTGTATTACACCTTTAAAAATGAGTTTAAAACATTATTTAGCTGGGTTTGTTACTTTGAAGTAGCAGCACATATCCTCAGATGGAAACACTAGGAAAACTTGCAGATCCAGGCCAGATCCCTTCCTATTGAGTCACAAACTCTTTAGTGAGCTGAACTCCACCTTAAAACCAGATAATTTTTTGACCATTTCTTCTCCTGGAACCCAATCTGGAATTTCCTAGCTCTCAGTTAAAAAAAAAAAAGTCAATTTTCTTGTCTGTAGTATTTATGGTCAATTTATTCCCAATTTCTTGAACCAATATTCCTCTTCAGCTTCAATAGTCTTTTTTCCCTCCCCTATATTTTACTGCCAAAACACGAACAGAAAGCAAACCATATCTCCTACCCATCCACATCTGGCCAGACTACACAACCAAAACATCAGAGCCTCTCTCCATGCTATAAGCTTTCCTTCACCCTCCACAGCCTTCACTTCTCTGGGCCCATTTCTCCTAAAATCCATTCTTCTGGAACACAAATTTGAAGGGTAAAAGAAACTCTTTCACAAAGCTGTGTCCAGGTACAGTGACTCCAACTGCCACAGTAGCCCCAAGCACACTTGTCACCTGCTCCACACATGACACTGATTCTCTCCCCATTAAACCAGCAAATATTTGGGTGGATTTAGGACACACTCAGTCAATTGCTGCATCTCACCATACCAAAGATAAACTCAGGGCTTCATCCTCACAACCGTATTTTAGGAACTCCACAATCATCAGACAGTGATTTGAACCATGTTGAAGAAAACATGAAGGATCAGGCAAGAGGTATCTCATGGCATATCAAAGAATCCCACAGACCTTTAGCAAACTAACTGCATACAGCTTTCAAAGAAGAGCAGCTAAGATTCACAAGCATCACAACAGGGGAAATTCTTTCTTGACCCAAAAAAAAAGGTAAGAGCAGCACCTTCCCCAAAGACATGAAGTGGGTCCTAGGGTAAGCCAAGAATTAAAGTCCCAAGTTCCAACCACCAGACCACAACTATTCAATAGCAGCCACAAACGGAGTTGTTCCTACGTGTACGGGAGAGAGCACCTTTGACATCACAGCTTGGACTTCTCTAAATGCACGTGCTACTGCTGAGAATCAGAAATCAATGTGCAACTTGTTATCTTCTGCTTTGGTGAAGCTGCACCTACGCAGTTTTATTTTTCTTCATTGAGGTTTAGGGGATGGGGGTTGCTCCATAGAAGCTGGAACAAATTAATATTTCCCTGAGAATTATTATTTTAAGAGGAAGAACCAGCAGAAGTTAAAAGGTAAGCCAATATCTTCTATTTTCTTTTAGTTAAGCATCTGACAACACACAGTATATTTTATTCAGGATCTAGGCCCAAACACTATATGGTAATAAGCTCCTTGTTAGGCACACTCTGTTACTGGAAAGCATCCCAGGCTCTGCAATAAACGTCCCAATTTTTGCAATACCTACAAGCTTAAACGCCCATGTCACAGCCGTGACTTCGAGAAAGACCTTTCCCAAAGAACGACATTTGGGGTCTCCACTCACCTCTCCCAAAAACATGCTGTTCAGCTTTAGCTAGTGCAGCACCACTTGTTTGTGTAACTGGAGAAGTGTCAAGCCCTCTCTTCCAGTGATTTAAACTCCTCCAGTGTTAGAAGGAAAACAAAGAACAAAGATGCTGAAATATCCATCATCTTGCAGAGCGCCCACAGGGAGTAGCTGGAGGAATGCAGCGCGCGGTGCTCTGCTGGCCTCGCTTCCAGGTTACCGCCCGCCCGGCGCACGCAGACTCCCTTTCCTGTGCGTACGGAGAGGACTCGGGAAAGAATTCACCTTGTCGGCTCTTCCTGAACACGCAGGGCTCAGCATCCCCAGGAGAAGCTGCCCGAGCTGAAGGCATCAGGGACTGCTCGGTGCCATACGGGCACAGCAGGCTGCTGGACCCTGCACACCGCACAGGCAACGTGTGCTTCTGCAGAGAAGGCAGAGGCATGCCTGTATTATTCTTGTAACGAATTCAACAACTTGAAAACAGCAAACCCAAGAGCTGTTTGCTAAGAAGGGCTTTGGTTACTAAATGCAGAAACCCACACAAGACATTTTTCTCTCATTCCCTGAATTTGGAGATCTCATACACATATTTTATTAAATCCACCAGCTACACAAATGCCAAGAAGAGAACTCATTCCCAATGAAAATTAAGATACCAACTTCCCTCTCACTGAGAAAAGGAAGTACAAGCAGGGAGATAACTAAAATAAATTAGATAAATTAAAAAGAAACACAACTGCAAGAACACTGAGCAGAGCCAAACAGGGGTCAAACATTGTCCTCGGTAACCTCAGAGCACAAGGGCCATGCTAAGCACTGAAAGCTTCAGGATGGGTACTCCAAGGTAATGCAGACACAGCCACCCAGGGCTCAGGGTCCCTGTCCAAAAGGGGCATGAAACAACCACACAGCTTTTGGTCAACAACTCAGTTCCCATCAGTAGAGTCACACTGAGTGAGCTGAAAGCAGTTTAGCCGAGAAGACGTGGATGCAGAACATCAGTCCTTCCCTTCTTTATTGCGTTTTGTCACTGGAGAGGAATTCATTGGTGACAGTCATAATTCAACTCAAGGAAGAAAATAAACCACTCAGAGCTGTTTTCAGAAGCAGGAGAATCAAATGAGCAGAGTCACGCTTCTGGCAGAGCTGAGCCACAGCGTTAGGGAGACACACAAGCGTTACAGCAACGCCAAACCTCTGGCTCAGCACACTGCAATGCACACCCAAGGTGCATTGAGTGCGTCTCACCACCAGGATGGAGAAAGACACCCAGGAGACCAGTAACCTGCTCCCAGAGTAAGACCAACAGGGAGAGGCTCTTCACTACTGAGTAGGTGGATGTGCTGACCCTGCTGCAGCTTCCCTGCCGTGCTGCACTCGGATGGGAAGCAATGCTTCCATCTCTGCCTCCCCTCCAGACAGCACTTTTTTTTTTTTGTTTGTTTTTTAACAGTTGGGCAATTGTTTTAAGGATAAGTCTAGAAGGGGAAAAACACACTCCTCTGAAACAGCATCACTGCCAGGCACCGGACTGCAGGATCATCAAACCTGTAGCCACTTGCTGACCCCATACTTAAAAAGCACCCCAGAAATAGTATTGCCTGAAATAATGCATACATGTTAAGAGCAAGAAGAAAAGCAGTGTCTTCTTTTTACAAGGATAAAATACACCTTTTGATTTCTAACTCTCCTCTTTAAACGGTTTATTCTGTGCTTCTCTCCCACATGGAAAGGATGAAGAATTACTGGGGAGGGTAGTGGTTCAGGACAGTTTAAGTGTGCATGAAACGGCTGTTCACTCTCAGCACACCACTTGTGCTCTAGTGAGATTGCCACAAACCCATGACACCGTTCATTTGTTCAACAAAGTTTCATGAATTCCAGCTGGAGACTCCTTTTTTCTTCCCCCAGGGCTAAAGGGAAACTTACTGATATTTTTCATGTTTAGGATGTGGGGAAAAGCACACAGGAACATGGAAACATATTAAAATGTTGGATTTCTCTTCCCCCAGTCCTCCCCCTTTTTTCCAGAAGAAGGGAGTCTTCCAACCCCTAACACAGATCAAAAAAGCAGACTGCATGTGAATAGCATCAGCCAGCACTGAATTAATTCACCCCTCTGAACCCTCGTTCACTATATAGAAGTTTACATACACGCACAGCAGCAACAATCAGCTCGACTCCCAGCTCCTTTCAGCTGGCATTAAACAAAGATTTAGTTTGGGGGTACAAGAACAAGAGCATCCCCTGCGGGAAGAAACACAAAACCAGAGTGATACACCAGTGCCCACTGCAGCAGTCCTGACCGCAGCTCATCGGTTTTCAGCTTTGGGCAGAAAAAAAAAGCAGTGTCTGAGCCACTGCCAGAAAGGACAGGTCTTCTAATTTACCGAGGATCTTCTGAGTATAGCTAGATTTGGAAGATTCAGTGGTTACCACCACTTCTTTGATCTGAAAACACCAGAGGATCTGATGGGAACTCAGCGGAGCAGCGATGAACAACCCCAGTTACCAAGGATGGTTTGGGCAGGACTACAACTGTGCAGTGTCTGCAGCTTATTTTCATATAATAACTGTTAGTGAGAACTGCTGGAAAGCTTCCTCCCTTTCAAAAAACAAGTCTCTCACTGAAGTGAACAGTGCCAGTCAGTTTATTAAATGTTTTTATCCCAGAACTGAAGAATGGCTTTCTGCTGTGTTTGTGTTTCAGTGACACCAGTACATTCAGATTACTTTAGTCAGATAATATCTGCTGCTTTTAATGCCCAGCTGCTCTATTTAATCCCTGTTAAAACTGGTTTTCCCCTTCAAATTTCTTTAAACATTGTATTGGGAGACTTGTTTAAAACATATTCCTTATAAAGACTCCTGGCAACTCTGAAATGAGAGTGTTTGTCTTAATTTTCTTACTAACTTCGGAGGATAAACTGTTCAGCTGTCACAATTTGACAGCGTGGACAATATTAACAAGTTGGATGAGAAGCCAGACCACAAAACTCCTGAGGTCTCACACCACTTCCCTCTGTCTTGATTCAAACGAGGTCTACTGACATGCTCTGACAGACCAAGTGTCACTGAGTCATGCAGAATAGCCAAGCACCTTCAGTCCAACAGCCAGCCAGCAAACATTTACTAATTCATATCTACTAATTAAGTTCCTCTTAACCAGGTAGATGACATTAGCAAATGTCCACCAGGGCTTGTACAGCAGAACAGAAAACAGTTCCTGAGCATTTTGTGCATGAAACTATTTACCTTCCTAGAGAGACAATTGCTGTACCTGTCTGACAGTTAGGGTCAGGTTCATGCCTGCATTTTGTCTTTGTAGATAAGACTGTTGATCATCCTTCAACTCAGTTGCACATCAGATACATAACCACCTTTTTAGTTAAAACATATCAACCAGGCAAAACTCCACACACACCCTAAATTATATAATTCAGCTTGTTATCACACACAAATTGAAAACAGCACCAAGCAGGGCAAGACTGGCACATGCTCTCTTTAAAAGGTTCCCCAGCCCCCGTATTAATGGGTTTTTTTCTATTATTCACAAAAATCTGAAAGCTTCTCTCTCAGCAGGGACTGAGTAGGAATTACTGCCTTCAGAATAAAACCATATAGAAACACAGATATTCAAAATAGCTGTTGGCTGTCATTGATCTGTAGCCTCAGCACCACACTAAGAGCAACAGAAGACAGGAAAGTCAAGAAACTCTCAGATGAGGCTTGGCGACAATGTATGTCCTACTGAAAACAGTGAATTAGCACAGCCATTTTGAGAATGGATAATTTGAGTTTCTAATGAGCTGGAACATCACTTTTCCTATCTATCAGGACTCCTATTATAAGGAGGTCTCTCAGCCTTGAAAATTTTGGTTGAAGTGCCATCACAGTTGCACTGTGACTACTCAACAGAAAGCAGAGTGAGAGATTTGCCTTATGCTTATAATAAAGCTATAAGAGCTCTTTTCAATTAGCTTTGATTATTGAGTTCGATTTGTTTGTTTCTGGGGGGTAAAACCTTCTACCACTTAACAAAACTTCTCTTGCCATTCTCTTCCAACATGAATTCCAGCTTGATATAGAGCCTATGAGGAAGCATACAGCAGATTTGGTTGGGGTTTATTTCCATTTTCAAAAGAATTCCCTTATACTAGGAAGTGAAACAGAAAAATGCTCTTACATCTAACTACAACATGGGAAGACAGATCACAAGGAATTCTGTCCTGAATGCTGACACAAGTCAGTGCAAAAGTGGACAAAATATGCTGGTTTCCTTCCTCCAGCACCTTGCCTGCAAGATAAAATCTGTTCCAAGTGTTAAGGGAAGGTGGAATTGGTCTCCAACTCAGATGTTAGTCTCTCTCATTTGCTTTCTGTTTTTTAGAACAGCCTTCCAGGGGAGAATGTGATGCAGCACTATAAAAACCGATCCCCAAAAATCACCAGGACTGTTGACAGTCCTGCCAGGCAGCAAAGCTGCAGTTCTCAGGATTCAGTGGTCCCTTGCTGTTGAGGAGCCAGCAGCAGCAATGCTCACTTGCTACTCTCATGCTTTAATTATTACCACCACTGCTAAAAAGCCTTACTAGAACTAGCAAGCATAAACATTCACAAAATGAAATGACAAAGAGTAAGAGAAGCCTAAACTGCCATCACTCCCTCCCTACAGCATTTCTAATCATACTTTTTGGAAAATATGAAGAAGAAAGCTCAAGTAGTCCCTTTCTCAGAGATGGCTGGAGATCCCAGAAGAGGGGACCAAAGACAGTGCCTGCAAACAAGAGCATCCTTACACACCTCCCACTCTGCTTCCCTGGGGGTTCTTTGTGTCCCATCACGAATGGCTCCATGGTGAGGAAAATGAGTTTATTTGCTATCAGTAGCACCCCAGAGGCACAGCAAGCCCAACAGGTTGTCAAGTGCTGTGCTAGAAGAAGCCACCAGCCAAGATTCAACAAGCAGCACTAGACCACCTTTCCTAATAGATGTTACCACACCTTAGAGCCACCCACCCCACCTTAGTCCTGCCACGTCTACACATCAGCAGACTTCAATTTCAACAAATGGATGCTTAGTAAATACCCTACAACTGCACAGCTTGCTCTGGAGGTAAGCAACACAGAGCTCAGTATGGAAAACCAATGATCAGGTTAAACGTGTTGTCTCTAAGTTCTGGTCTAGCAGACAAAAACTTTTAAAACAAGTTACAGAAAGCAGAGAACAGAACCGGAGGGGAGGGGAGGGATTAGACAAGTCTCCGGAATGACAATGAACTCGGGATGAACAGGAGGTTATTAAGAGTCATTTACTTAAAGTCATTTTCAGTCCACACAACACCCAGATGTGAAGAACCTCTCCTACCAGTGCTTTTCTACCTCCTCCATGCTCATTCAACTCACCGATCATTCAACCTCTCTGCTTTAAGAGCAAGCACCAACCATTATGGATGAAGGCATAACCCTGTAACAAAAAGGAGGAATACACTGATTTTACATACAAACCTTCAGACCCTCCCTTACAAAAGTCCTGTGGTCTCCAACTATGACAGTAATTTTCCTTTCATTGAAAACACACCACCCACATTACCCATAAGCGAAACTATTATAGTTCCTATTGTAACAAAGCATCAAATGGAGTTGTTCAGTAAGAAGTGAAGTCACAACAGCTTAACTAGTGGAAAGTACTACACTTAAGCTAAATAGGCTCTATTCAAGTTTAAGCACCGCTACAATTACCTATGATTAGTGAAGTACCCTAAAACAGCAGGAAAAACCCAAGTGGTCAACACTGACCCCAGCTGTCAGCAGAGGCACTAGTACCAGCAAATGCATAATCCAGCCCAAATTCTCACAAGCTCTTTGATCATTAGCCCTGCCACAGTCTTCTCTCTATCCAAAGGCTGGTGCTCTGAGGCAGCTTGGTCCCAATAATAATTTCCAAGTGATTTATAATGGGAACTGTTACATAAAAAGTAGTCTATGTCCTAAGCTCGACCAGAAGGAAGCTTTCCTCCCAGCTTATCTGATTTTCTATTCATTTAAAATATCATGTTTCGGAAGGCCACTTTAGAGTTCAATACACACTGCTAATTTTCTTTGGCAAAAACCCATGTTATCTACAAACACTGGTTGAAAACCCAATTACAGTAATGTGATACCCACACCCTGCTGCATAGCAACTGGATACACAGGGATACAGAAAATGTTGATATTCCAAAATAACAGCAGGTAACAGAGTTACTTCTTAAATGCAAGCAGAACTACATGAATAAGCTGCCCAGGTGGGATGCAGGAGTTCAGGAGGTAAGGAACACCAAAATTAAGAGGTGCCAGCCCAGTTCCCCAGCTTGTTTCGGGCACTGTCCCGAACTCTCAAGCCTGGAACAATCCCTCCTTGTGACACTGTCCCAGCTCACAGCTCATTCCTGCCAAATGCTGCAGTGCCAACAGGCATCTCCTGCTTTCTCTCCACCTGCTCCACACTAACCCAGCCTCTGGACCCAGGAAAAAGGGTAAGGTTCTACTCACCCCTGCAAGCCCAAGGCAAAGCTTGCTCAGGGAAATGTTAGCCAGAGAAAATGCAGTGAACAAATGAGCAGGTCTCTTATCAGAGCAACTTCAAGAAGACTTCAGAGCTCAGCCAAGTTGTGAAGGATTTTTCCCCAAACTAAGGACCATCTCAGAGACTAGCATCAGCTCCCTCCAGCATTATATACCTATGCTACAGCACAGATACCAGACCCCTGCAACGTAAAAGCAATTAAAAGAGTTTCCATACAATAAAACATTCCTGAGTTTCTTCCCAAAATCACCGTTTTTCCACTATAATTCTCCCACACCAAAAACAAAGCCCTTGACAAACAACCAGTAAGAAACAAAAATCTTATGTCCACCCCCAAAAGTAAGACTTTGCTCTGCAGTCTTTGCAAAGGGAGGAATGGGGACACTGATCACCTCTCCACAATGCTGCTGCAGGACATCACAACCTTGTGCATCTGCAACGTGGTACTAACACAACCATCTGGCTGGCTTTGTCAATGGTAGTTGGTTGCCTTGTGTCACTGTTCTCTCTAGTTTCAACATGGTCTATAAACAGAAAGGTCAGAGTTATACAGAAAAAAATATTTTGGGAGTTTATGCCAGATGTCAGCTTATTTTTATGTGGGATCTGCCCAAAACAGACCAAAAGCAACCTTCTGAAATATCTGCCAGTACCTGAGGGCAACGTTCCTCTCAGCATTTCTGCTAACACCAAAAGGAGATTGGTGCAGCAGGTTCAGCTGGGCAGCCCCAGGGAGTCTCTGGTCCCCAGGCCAACTCCTCAGACATCTTGCTTCAGGACTGGGAACCCCATGGCCTCGTTATCCCAGGGCCAAATTCATCACTTTATCACAGACAAAGGTCTCTCTTGAACTCCTACCCTGAGCTTGGAAAAAGGCCGTCAGACCCAGATGTTTCAGTCTAAAGTCTCTGGACACAAACCAGCATTTTTCAGCAAAACTTGGTTCTATAAGAACATTTCCAACAAAATTTTGAGATCAAACACCACTGAAGTTACTTCAGAACAATGCAGTCTACACAGCCAAAAGATATATTTGATAGTGCCCCTGCATTTTGATGCCAGCCGGTTCATATTACGGTATCTTTTTTCAAGCATGTGGTTTACTCCCTTCGTGCTAAAATGTTTCTTACAAAACTCTGTTGGGAGAAAGTAAAGAGGAATTTTGTCTGCTTCCATGTCCAAGACTGGTACTATTGTCATACTGGAGGATTATTCTAGTTCTTGATGTCTAACAAAAAAAAGCAGTTCACTGGTGGCAACAAGTACATCACATCCACACCCAGAGGTCATCAGGGCAACAGAAAAGGACTAGAGTTGGGTAGCAAGGCAGAATATTTTTCACAATACATGGCACAAACCAGGTAATATCTATATAATCTGTTTTCAGATGCATAGGGATAAAACATTTTAATACATCAGCAATTCAAAATAAAGGTTATGCTCATAAGACTTATTCCATACAAGCTTGCAAGAAAGTTACTGTCATTTTTTTATTTATAGTAATTATAGCACAATTACTTTATCTGCTTTTAAGTGATCTCAGGATGCTTTAAGATATCAACTTCACCATTTTAAAAGAATCCCAGTTTGTGTCACATTAATTACGTTTACGACTGAAACGCAGCTTTGAGCAAGCAGCTGTTCCCAGCACTCTTATTTCTGCTGACATCTAGTTGTGATGAACTCTGTCCTGCAAACAGGTAGCCACAGGGCCAGCTTCAGCGTCAGAGCACAGCCAAGTACTACCTGCCATTTCCAGGCTGGATCTGACAGCAGATTTTACAAATATCTAAGCAGTATTTAAAAAGCAAGAAAGCCACATTACCCATTCAAATACTGCACAATAGAGATCCATCTGCACGCAAGCACTTAGAGCAACCAGCTTTATCCTGCTTTCTGTTCTTGCTATGGTTAGAGCATTGTAAGACATTGCACTTCATTTTCTGGCTTTGAGAGGTGCTGATTACCAAAGCAATTCCATATGTTACATTTATTTATTGCAGAACAGATCAGCAAAGCACTGAGACTGTCTGGTGGCTGATAAATGTGATAGGGTCTATCAATTTTCAATACAGATGCCTCAAGCAGATCTGTTTCAGGTCTGCTTGGTAAGAGAGCAGGGCTGGAGCAGCCTCAGCACCAGGCTGGAAGGGATTTTCCCCAGTACCACTGGGAGTAGATGGTATCACCCTCCTGGCTGCATCCACACAGGCTCTCACCCGTGGCTGCACACACTTTGAATGTATCCAGGCTACATACAGGAAGGGTTTCCCTCATCTCAACTCACCTCCAACTCAAAACCTGAGCCATGATAATTAACAGCATATCCTGCTCTACCACCTCACCTCCACTCCATACTACTGCATCCAAACTCCTTTTCACACTATAGCTACCTGGCACTAAAGAAAAAGGTGTAACACAGAAGAGGCTAAAATTCTCCATAAAAAACACCTCCCACAAATCCTACAGACAAAACTCTGGCACTTAAACTTTCTTTAAACATCCAGCACTTAAATTGCATGACAGATCTGCCCACAGTGCTGCACCCCTGAATTGTTTATGTTGCCCCACTCCAAGCCCAACTTCTTCAGGAGCAACAAATGCTGCTTGATATTGAGCCGTGTTGGCCACTAGTCTAACGTCCAACAAGTTAAGAGCAGTGATTTCAGGCACAATAAACCATAATAACCAGAGGACTTAACAACACAAGTACTAGAGAAGCAATATATTCTACTGAGTGTCTAGGAAAACAGAGTGTGTAGTTTCTCCATGAAAAGACAGAAGAGATGAGCTGGAAGCACACTTGGAGATAATGAGAAAACCAGGAGAATCTACTGGACAGCACAAGCCAACCCATTCGGTGGTGAGTAAATCCAGTTCAAAGCACTTTTCATATTCCAGCAATACCTCACGATAACAACATGCCCAGAAACATGGTTTTCTTATTCTCTCCTGTGTTGTAACCGTTCAGGTTTCGACCCTACAAGCTTTCTGGGAAATCTATTAAAAGCCTATTAAGCATCCAACAGCCCAATCACTGAAATCACCATGACGCAAGAGCATATGGATCCTACCAAGCATGACTTTCTTTTAAGCCTGAACATCACATTCTTGCAATAATGCCTAGGCAAGCAAGTTACAAACTGATGAGGGACAGAGCAGTCACCTACTTCTTCCCCTAATAAATCCTCAAAAAGTCTTCTGAAAAAGGGAAGGGACAGAGGAAAGCACTAAAGTTAGAATCTTTTAAAGTATAAGTAAGTATAAACCCTCAAGATGCATTTCATTGCCACAAATAGCAAATATTTAAAAATAAAACATTATTTTTAGCCTTGATGATTTGAGGATAAAATATTGCCCAGAGACAGCAATAAGTCACCATTTGAAAATGCTGAAGCAGTCGTGTCCTGTTCACACCAGCTTACGGTGAGAAGGGCAAAAGCATCTGGGACCTTGCCTCTAACATGCAATTAAAACCTTCCCTGACCCAGCCAAAAAACAGAGGGACAGCACTTAAGGAGAATAAGCCAGATATAATAGCTTAGTATTATCTATGAGGGTAAAATAAAATTATACAGAAACTCCCATGACAATTTCCTAGATCTTCTAGCAAATGCTGTTCTGCAAGGGACAATTTATTTCCTGCCTTTCTTTTCTGCAAGCAAAGACTATAAGGTCAGGATATATAATTTCAGTTGCTCACAGACAGGTATGCGATTTACCAAAAAGGGGCTGTAAAGGAGAACAGACTGGATTTGTGCCTTTCTGCTTCTTTACGATGCATGACAGACAGCCACCCTAAGAAAGTAGGAAAGCAGGCTAGGAAAATAAATCCTCTCTCCATGGTCTCAATTTGAGTTTTTTGAACAGGGGGAAAAGCTAAATTAACACGGAAAAAAATCATCAGAGTGTTGAAATATCTACAATTACAGCTAGGTTTTGTTTTCTTTTTAAACAGTTTAAATCAAATGCCTGAAGCAGCAGATGGGAAACGCTTCTGCTAAAAGTTGAGGCTTACATCCCTACTAGAGCTCTCCATAAGCGCTGCTAGAAAACTAAAGATGAGACTTAACAAACAAGATGTTTAAGACCATAATTCTTATCGAAAAATGCTGACAGTCTTTAAAAAAGTTAGAAACTTATTTTTCCTTAGCGGTAATTTCTCCAGCATTTCTGATCACCGTGAAGACTGATGAAGGAAGACAGTTTCCCCCCTCCCCACTGCAGTGTGGGTGAGGTAGGGATTGACTAACTGTGGAAAAATCCACATAATTGAGAAGACAAATGTTGAACAGTTATTTTACGGCTTGAACTATTCAAGGAAAAATGTGAACGGTGCCAAGAGGCCAGACAGACTCATTGTGTGTGTGTGTGAGTATGTAGGAGCCCAGTCACATTTCAGAAGCGCAATGCTTTTATCCTCATCCAGGTTGTGCCTTGCTGGTTTATCTGTTTCTGTAAGCGCTGTGTCAAGCTGTAAAAAAAAAAAAAACCCACAAAAAAAAACACTGAAAGAAAAAGTATCATCACCCAGTATTATGTGTACATAGAGTGTAACAAAAATACACACACAGGCTCGGTAGCATGACTTGCTATTAAGGCTATTTGTTCCCTCCCATGAGAAGGCCCTATTTTCGGTCGCTTAAAATGATGAAAAACTTTAACGACTCAGGCTCAAGATTCCCAACTTGGATGTCTGCTTACAAATGAATTAGAAAAAAAGTTTCAGCCAAAATATCTCAGCCATTTCAGAACAATGCTGGTTTTTACACGTTAAGACTCTCCAGTGGCCTCAGGAGCTACAGTACCCCAATGCTTTCACATTAAGACACACAGAAGTTGGAGATGGAAAAGGACCCAGAAGGGGAACTAATTGAGCAAGAATGCTGGAATACTGATGGGCGGTTTCAAAAGTGAGGATTAGACATTCAGAAGGGGAGATTAAAGATCAACTCAATAAAAGCAGCAGAATGAGAAGTCTGAAGGAAGCCAAGTTGTAGAATAGAGAAGAAAGAAAGAGCTAGAGAAGGCCACAACAGAAAATAAGTTGTCTAGTCCATCTGCTGCTGTAACTCAGCTCAAGCTGTCACAAATAATACATGTTCTTAAAGATGTCCCACAATAGGGACTTCCCAACCTCCTGACATGGGCCACTTCACTGCTGTTAGAAGAATTTTCCTGTTCCTTTTGACCTCGACTCAAACCTATTAGCAAAAGCCTTCTCCCTCCCCTCTCGAACCCACTCGTTTCATTCTTCAAGAACACTCTGTTTCCATCTCAGCCTTTTCTTTAAATGCAGCTACCCCAGCAGTTCATCTTTCCTGGTGGCTCACGCCTCAGTGCTTTTGACTACCCTCTGGGCCCTCTCCCAGGTCCACCATGGCCCAACCTATATGCTGTCTCCTCCTCGGTGCCAAGTGTAACAAAGGATCACATATTCTCCAAACACTGGCTTGTACAGAGCCTTTTCCACAATATTATACTGTTCATTCATGTTTAAGAATTGACCCTATAAACTATACTCATCTTTAATTTGATTAAACCTTACAGAAGAGTCATCCTTTGCAGGTAGCCTGAATTTCACTCTGGTTTCTCAAGATCATTTGGAGGATGTCAGCATTACTCCCAACATAGCTGCAGTCTTTCCCACCTTTGTATTACAGAGGAGTTGAGTAAGCACACTGTGTACTTCAGCATCCACAACCTTAACAACAGTGATGAACAGAACCAGACTGACCCACGCAGCCCAACTCAAGACTTAGTTCTATTCCAACTACGTACAGCCAATTCCTAATTTGAGCATAATTATCCAGTCAACAACACATCTATTGAAGATTATTCATTTGAACCCATGCTTCTAGACTACTTACAAGTAGTTCTCATGAGACAGCATCAAAACTAAAGTCAAAATGACACCCAATTCTTCTCCCCTACTCATAAGGCTCTTCCACCTATTAAGTCCAAACTCATTTGACACAACTGACTCTTAACAAGGACTTACATGAGAGCCACTGCAGACTTGTCATCTCATCAATACGCACAAATAGTTTGGTTTGCTGTACTAGAGCTCTCCCAGCAGAGTTTGACTGCTAGAACCCTATCCCACCAGAGCATGAAGGGGAGCACAAAGATGCTTACTCCTTATTCCTACCTCTGCTGTCAGCAACTGTACATGAAGCCCACAGACAAGACATCTCACACCTCTCGCACGCTGTTCCACATCATCCAACACCGGGAAAATTACCCTGTCAGCCTATGTTGCAGAGGTCCCTGTGTAGGTGTTCTCATCTGGCTGCTGACCCAGGCTTGGAGACAGATCCATACTGCAGTGGCTTCCCTGTTTTTCTCAGTTTTCTTTTTTATAATACCAGGAAATTTTACAGATAAATAAACACTGGAAACACTGAAGCAGCAGTTTCAGAAACGCTATAAATAATACTATTTTGTGTAGATACATTTTTCCAGTCCAATGCAAACTCAGTGTAGCCTTGGTTTTCATTACACAGCTCCTTCAGCAGTCAGCACAGGCAAGGCTTACTTCCTTGACAGATGCATATTTTGTTCTTCATCATCCAGCACCAGGCTGCATTCCTTATGGACTGCATACAACTCCAACTCTGAAGAGTTAAAAACTTCCTCCCAGATCAATGATGGCCCTCCTGACAGTAAGTACAAGTGTATTTTGATTTTTGACAGCTTCCTTGGGAGATGAAACACTATCATGCCCAACTCAGAAGGAAAAATAAGAAAATTAATAGTTAAGGTTTATTTTGAATGTTCAATAAAAGCGGGTTTCAACCTCTTTTTAAAAAGCCACACATAAATCAAACCTTATCTATCCTTCCAACCAATATTTAATATATTTTCATATATTTCAAGGACATGGTTTAGTGGTGGTCTTGGCAGTGTTTGGTTATGATTGGACTCCCTGATGTTAAAGGTCTTTTACAACCTGAATGATTCTATGATTCTGTATTCCCCAGCATTCATGGGGGATGGACTAGATGATCCTTAAAGATCCCTTCCAACCGAAGCATTCCAGAATTCATTACATCCAGAGCACAGCCCACACCAACTTCTGTTAAGTGCCAGTGCTCAAAACACTGGTAAACCAGACCCTATGATGCCAAGTCAGACACACAGAAGGGAATCACTTCTGAAAAAGCTTAGTTAAGATGAGTTAACCACCATCACAGAGCCCCCGGGCAGGAACAGAGGTAGTTTTATGCTCTAGGGCAACATTTATCTGCTGCTGCCACCACAAAAACCTCTTACAGCCCTTGCCTTAATCACTAAACATTTTCCCACACCTGGAAGGAATGAGACAGAGACCTTACAAACTGTTTTTGTCAACACGTATGCTCAAATCAACCCCAGAAGAGACTGAGTCCTACACATAAAAGGAGACAGGACCTGCAGAAAACAGTATGCAATTGTCCTAAGCCTAGAAATACATGCTGAAGTGCCATCTAGCCTCAGCGTTGGCATTCCTCAAGTTCTGAGTGTTCATATTGAGACTAAGAATTCCACTATTTAGATTGCTCATTACAAAAAGCAGTATTTTAACACGGGTGTTAATTTTTCCCCTAAGAAGGGTTAAATCCAACTCAACAGCATGCAATAAAGACAGATCATTTCCCCAGTAAAACTGAAGTAGTTTCTATTCCATACAATAAGCTCGGGAAGCAAAATAAAAATCTATCTGCATAGTATGAGGTCAGTCAGGCTATGGATGGTTATTTTACATCTGAATATTAAAAACACATGCTTCTCTGTAGAGATTTTTCGAAAACTTGAACCTGCTGGTGCTCAGCCTTTCTCAAGGAATGCTGAACACCTACCTTCAAATCCCAGTGACCAGCAGACTCAAGCCATCTCAGAAGGGGGTCAAAGCATGCGGAGTTGTAACTCTGTATGATGAAAACATATATTGTTTAGACAAGATGGTGAACATTTTTTAAAAATTTGATCTTTAATCATTTCTTATTTACAAACTAATCCTAACAATGATGTAATATGTCCACAGCCCCATTGGTTTTAGTCTCATAACTCAAACATATTCCATACACAATGCTAATTAGTTTGTATTATAGCAAAAATGTTCTTAATAAACAGAAATGTGAAACGACTTCAGGGTTCCTTTTTTGATTATGCAATAGCCATGTAAAATAATCTTTAGGAGAAGAATTTACTGTACGTATCCTGACTGGGCTATCTGCACCAAAAGCGATAGACTTGTGGTTGAACACTTCCCTAGGACAGATTAATTGCATCTTGGCTGCACTGTAATTTCTGATGCTGTTTTCAACAAGTCTCTGCAACTCCAACAACACTTTCACTCATTTTCTTTGATTTTACAAGAATACTTCTCTAGGTGTATACAGAGAAACAGCTAGAGCAGGGCTCCAGTCCCAAACGGAGTCTCTAAATTGCATTCTGATGGAAGCATGTCAGGTTAACAAAAATCATATCCCAGGCAAGTCACAGACTTTGACTATTGAACTGACACCAAATGAAAGACAGAGCTGAGTCCACCTCGGAGGCTTGTGTGCCACCCACTATGACCAGAGTGACGCAGCAACCTCCAATTGCAAAGCTATAAAAAAAAAAACCAAAAACATAATGCTTCAATTTTTGGTTGGTTTTAGAAATTCGATTTTTACAAGAAATTTTAAGTGTTACATAACCATGTAATTAAAGCCTGATTATGAGAGATCACTTACTTAAAATGATCCATTTGGGTTAAAAGCATCCTGGATATTCATTCTGTGTACAGCATTCTCTTGACCAGTAAAGTAACATAGACAGGTCTGGTTTTGCAGCTTATCTACTCATGAACATATTTATGCTCGGACATAAATTTTAATGGAGGCAGAAGCAAAAGAATCCATCCTCAGTGGTGTATATTAAATGGAGAATAATGTGGTAAAAATGCCAAACGTGACAAATTTTGCAAGCTATCAATATTTACTATCCATCACAGAGTACTATATTCTCATGCAAGCATGTCACAATGAGAAAACGACATCTCTATAAGGGTAAAACAAACAGCATTCAGAATTTCTGAAAGCATTCTTCCGAAATTATTGCACTAGATTAGATTGCCTCATCAACAGGGCCAGAGGCCATTTACACTATTTTCTTTCTTTTTTTTCTTTTTTTATTTTTTTTTTATGTAACAGATGAAAGGATTACAGAAAGCTTTCTGGGGCCAAATTTGGAACTAATGATGGGAAAATTCTTTTGCTAATCCCCCATCTCTCCCACTGCTAGCAGACTCCTGAGGCCGAAAAAACCCAATGTCTTCTGGTACTCTGCTTCTACTTTGCTCATCAGTGCAAAATACTACGTACTCAGGAGGTTTGAAAAGGACCATCAGCTTTGAGCAGAGCCGTAAAATCACAGAGACAGAGCTATACTGAATATTTGAGTAAAGAACATGAGACTCCAATTAAAACTTGGACACATTACAACAAAATCAAAGGATGAGACTCATCTGCTCAGGGCAGATGTCTGCAAAGCAGCCACCTCTATCCAAGCCCAGGCTCGCTTCATGATCAGTGGGGAAACATGGGCTTTTCCAGGCCAGGCTGTGTCCTGCCCCGAGGCAGATGTGTCAGGTAGGCTGGAGGGATCACACCTGAGCAATCCCTGTTGGTGCTTACGGAGGAAGCTCGGAGAGACTGGACGGAAGACGGGCACTGGAGAGCTCAGCAACCGAGTCAGGCCTGCCTGTGGGATGCCCTCTTACAAACCTTGAACCTTACTCCTCATCACTGCTTGTCAGCCCACCAGGGAAGCAAAACAGATACCGCCAAAGTAACTACCATTCTAAAAGCAAAGTTTAATCATTTTTCAGTCATTTAACAAACACAAAAGAATTTACATGTACCAAGTCTACTCAAGTAGTAAACTTTGCATAATTAATCAGGATGCCTCCAACACTTGTGCATCTGCAAATGCACAGCTACACCCACTGGCACTCAAGGGAAAATGCCACAAGCCACCTCGAAGAGCTGGGAAGTGCAAATATCTCAACCAAACAGAGAGCTTGAGCTGCAAGGGAAGGAAAAAAATAAGTACAGTTACACAGCTGCCTGAAGTCTGTTTTGTTAACCATCAGACATTATCAGCTACTTCTGAATTAAGCCATATTTTATCATGACTCCAGAACAAGCTAAAGGCACCTAATTAGTTGCAGAAGGTGGGAACATCCAAAGCAGGCCAGGGAAGTGGAAGTCAAGCTTCCTGCAGAAAAGAGCACTTTGATGGAAAATTTGACTTGAATAAAAAGAAATACTGATGCAGCACTTAACGAAGATGAACTTCCCCTGCCTCCCCACAATACAGACTATGTCATTATCACGCAGCACTAGGAAGGAAAGAGATTCCAAGTAAGGGGAAATTACAGGGCAGTTATCCTCATCAACCTGACCGTGTAACAGTGACACAAGATTGGCACAGCGCCTGAGAAAAGCCTGTAGATAGTTAAGCACAGGGCATGAAATAAGATGTGTACAGGCAAAGTAACCCCTGCAACATACTGCTAAGGACTTCAGCTTTTCCAGTGTGCTGGTGGCAACAAAATGTCTGACCGTATTTCCCTGTATAAGAAAAAAAAAAACAAACCAAAAAACAAAAAACCCACCACAAAAAAAAGAGATTGTATAAAGTCAGAGAAAATATGGGAGTTCCACTTGCTCAGTAGCGAAGAAGCCAAGCTCTGAGCAATCTGGTTGCCCGTCTGTAGTCAGACTATTTCCCATCTTTTTCAGAATGCTTAAAGATCTACAAATGACGCGCTCTGCATGGCTGGCAGGTTTTATTCTTGTGATTCTAGGACAGCGAAAAGCAGAGGCAACTCAGTGTTTTCTCCTCCCCCAGGATCTGGCCTGCCGTCAGCAACAGGCAAACCTCACCACTTCTTACTCCAAGCACTTGGGAAAGTTTCCATCTTTCTCAAGAGTTGCCTTAGCTCAAAAAAGAGTTCACATGAAAACATTAAGAATTCTGCTCGAGGTTCTGTAACTATCTGTACAACAAACAAAACTGGCATTATTTGCAAAAAGGAGGGTTAAATGCATTCCCAATTTCACAGATGTTTCAAGGCTTCATTGCTAGAAAAAGTCTGGCAGGGTCACGCAGCAATACGATGGTACAATACACATTACCTTCAGGGTCCCAAAACCATGAGGATTTGGGGAACCTTCCCCTACCCCCAACAGAGGGAAACAGGACATAGATCATATAGTTTCCTGATGAGAAACCAAGATTTCACAGAGAAATAGTAAACATGTTCATGCTTCCCACCTGTTTTCTATTTAGAGCAAAAAAAAGCAATTAATATGACTTTTTAAACAACAGTTAATAGAAGAAACTTATGAAACCAAGATTTCTAATTGAAAATGTCTTTACTCGCATAAGGCAGAGGATCAAAATATGACAAGACCACTAAGCATAGTTTCTCCCAGCTGCGCAAACCATTTCTTAACAACCTTAAGATTAATAAAGACATATTCTAGACATTTCATATCCCTCCTGGATTTAGCCATGTATGAAAGGCAAACATGAGAAAGATGTCCTCTTACTTCACTCTCAGTTGGAATGGAGCTCCCAAGTAGTACTTCATGTTATGTGATTGTTAATACGGGAACCCCCTCACTCTGAGCAGACATGCATAGAAATACAATGGGGAAAAAAATATAGGTCCAGGAAGAAGCCGATTTAAGCCTATCATTTATTAGCAAGTAAAAGGACATTTACCTTCTCAGTGGTTAAGAACAACACAACCCAAGGATAAACCATATGGCTCAAGCCTTTGTGCAAGGGAGAAAGCTGGCAGGGTTCCAAGGCTCTAATTGAACTATTACCATATTGTAAGAAATGAAAAAGTCAGAAAGACTGGAGGATCTGCTCTCCTAGGGACAGTTTATGTCATGCGAACAATTAAGTGAGTAACAAAGCATATTTAACAGGAGAGCAATTCCACCATTTGGATACTGGCTCATTTTAAAGAAAAGAGGTACTCTTCTAGTTCGATATTGCACTTAATTTGATCCTGCATTCAATGCCATGAAACCTTCAAAATCCAAGTCATTTGTAGCAAACAATACAACATCTCTCCTTTAATCGTTGGCTCAAGACTTTTCCATTTAGTAAATAATGAAAGACACAGAATAAGAATGCTCAAGTGAAACCCTGCAATACAGAAAAGCTTACCTTAAGAACTGTCATAAAACTGAAAAATGCAAAAGATCAAGTACAAAATTAATTTTGTGCTTTGTACAATAGTCACCAGTCTTTTCTTTCAAGAGGCAGACTTGATAAAAATATAGTGTTATACATTGTACACGCACAGGTTATGTAGTCAAACACAATAAAACACGTAATGAATGGATAGAATCTGTAGTGGTTGTTCGTATACAAACATTTACAGTATCGTCTTGTTACTTTGTGGGCAAAAAGCAGTGCAGTTGTATCAGTGAAAAAACAAATAAATCACAATCTTACACAAAAATGAGGCAAAATGAATCTCTATGAATCTTGTTCTTACCATTCTGTTCATCCAGCTCATTCCCAATTTCCTGCCCCATTTGCTTTTGCCGGGATATGACTGAAGAAAGAGCATCAAGTCCAGCATCTTGCTCTGCAGCAAAAAAATATATGTAAAGTTCTATGGAAAAAACTGCTGATGTACCAAACTATAAACGATGGGGAAGTAAAGAAAAAGATCTATGCTGTGCTTGAACAGTTAAAATGTATTAAGAAAAACACATCAACACAACATGAAAATTAATCCTTATGGCAACAGCACACGTAAAATAATGTGAATGATAGGTAATTAATTTGTCCGCTCTGGCTGGGACATTTAGCTGAGGGTGTGTACCAAAAAAAAAAAAAAGCAATAATTCAACATTCAGCTGTTACTCAATCATAAATGCAGGAGATTTTCTGGCAGACACAGAGAGATCCCTGATTAGCCTTTTTAAATTTTCCAAGAAACTTTTAACATGAATAAAAGACAAACAGGTGATGCAAACACCAAAGAATTCAAATAGATTTTTAAAGCTGCAAGAGGATACAGAGTGCATGGAAGAGAGCCTGAGAGAGGGGACACAGGGAAGGCAGCTGAAGTTTGATGTACTCCCCCAGCTCTGCAGACACTCCTTTATTAAGAACTTCTGCTATTCCAGTTGGCAGGTACCACGCAGTCCTTAGTAAGCACCTTAACCAAACTGTGAGCCATCTTTACCCAAAGTTGTCAAGCAGAACAAGAAGAGATGCGGGAGGCCAGGTTGTCAGTGGTCTGACAAACTGCAAAGCAGCGATGTCACACAGAGCAAGACTGCCAGCCAGCTGCAAAACTGCACAGGGCAGCCAGAACCCCCTTCCCTGTCACAGGATGAAGGTCTGCTCCCCAGTACCTCTTCCAGCCTCCTCAGACAATACCCATGGTGTAATCAAAAACAGGAGCTTGAGGTTTCTCCTGCACCATCCAAACAGAGTTTACACCATTCTCCTGAACTGTAGCTATAAATGTTGCTTCACATGCAGACTGAAGCGGCCCTTATCTGGAGACTGATTTCATTTGATCACTTCCAATACTTTAATTGCATAGAAATTACCTCATTAACCACCTGATGTCCACAGGCTGAGGTCTTCCAACACTTCCAAAGTTAGAGATTCCTTACAGATGCTGAGGGCTAAAAATCTAAAGACCCTTTTTAGATTAGTTAATCCTTACCTTGTTCCAATTCAACAATACATCTAATGCATCCCAGCCTGAAGCACAGCAGGAATACCACTACACTCAGTGCAGTTAATGAGATCTCTACTGCAAACCAAAACCATGATTATGGTCAAAATCAGGGATGCCCTGTACGGTCTTTGAAAATCTGATTTAAGAAGATACTTCCAGTTAAGAATACTGCAAGCACAATACTGCTGCAAATACAGAAAACAACTATCTGAAACTATTAAGTTTGACATCTCCAGATTAAAACTTCAGCACAGGTTATTGTATTGACTTTCTAACAAGGGATCCTCACAGAGTCCTAGAGATGCTTAGAAAAAGCAGACTCTTCTACCTTCTATGATCCTTCTCTGCTGCTGCCTGAGATCATCGAAGCCAAGCCCTCTGGTTTCCTCAGATTCTTCCAAGAGCCATGGGTTGGTTACACCTCGTTTGATCCCTCCCGTCATTAGGCTGGATCTGAAAATAGCTTCAGTAAATAATTCTGAACACAAAATCCACTCATTGTATAATTTGCACTTACAAGACTGGCTGACAGAGACAGAAGCGTACATGTTTGCTGCACTCTATGTGATTCTCTGCAACCATAGAAGAAATTAGCCAAAAAGAATCTAATGATCTCCAACAACAAATATATCTCAGGCTCCATAACACTGCCTAGGGGTGGTAAAGCAGAGAGAGAATTCATTTTGCATTGAATAATTAAGCTACATGGTGAAAAGTATACCATATACTCATATTGTATATTGCTTGCATGCAGAACACACATCATTTAAAACTGCTACAAAAAGAAGAGGGTTGCTGGGAATATACATACTCATGTATCTGCTATGTGATCAAAACATAAACTGATAAAGACAATGAGGTACAGGCTGAAAGATTCCAACAGTAAAAGGATAAACATGTTAATCCAGATGCAAATCAGATGAGACCACTAATTTTATGCAATCCTGACCAAACCTAAAAGGGAACATTTCTGCATTTCAAAAATTAGATGAAAGTCACACAGTTACTCTTCTGCATTTCCTAGTCTAGCATCAACATGAACAAGCAGCCAGGCACACACACTCTTAAATGAAAGAGTAATCAAGTTACAGGTTTTCTTTTAAAAGAATTATGACCTGAGGCTGTTCACATTATAGACACTTCCCTGGTTACAAAGGAAAACAAGTTTCTCATGTCCAGGGCACATAAATTCAAGCAGTAAAATGAAATGGCACTTAAATATTTCTCTCAATACCAGATTTCTGGATTCCACCCTTCAGCTTTTCATTGGTTTCTCCTACAAGAAAAATATATGACAGACTGTGAGCCACTTGAACCCAAAATTGCAACTCAGATTTGGGGTAAGAGTCATCATAAGATGAGTTCCTCAACAGCAGTACAGAAATAAGAGTTTTGGCTTCCAGTTTTGCTTTTTTCAAACTTTATTTCATTCTCATATTTACTTTTGCCCTGTTCTTTTCTAAAGCCCTTCCACAAACAAAACAAGAACAATGACCATTTTTAGGATCTCTCAAATTCTCAACATTTTTTCATTACAGTAAGACCTAAACTTTAATTTTTTTTTAAAATTGAGTCCATGTCCCTTCTTTGTGAGGTACACACACACATGCTCAAAATCATTTTGCAGTCAAAACCCTGTATCAAAAGAAGTTAACTCTGCACAAGTATCAGTGGAGCTAGGAGGAGTTAATGCACCCTGCCAACATAGGGTCCAGCTCCCAGAGGGATGACTGAAGTCCTACCAGCCAGGGCATTCAAGCAAAATACAGAACTAGTGTCTGGCAGTCCTTGAGGAATTATGGTGAACTAGAGACATCTCCTGGCCGTGAGATGAATCAACACTGCTGAAAAATAATTCATCACCACAAGAGTTTTGGGCCATCAATAAACTAGAGGCTCTGTTTGCAGAGCACTACACACTTCATACAGCCAGTTACATTCAAGAATACTTAACCTCTTCTCACTTAAAATTTTAACATGTTCATTCAACTTCATCTCAAAGCAACAGATTTAGAGAATCAAAAGAAAAAGAACTTTTTTGCTACAGGACTAAAAGCACTTACTGTAACCCTGAAGTAGAACCCAGCCCACCCCACCAGGCCAACAACCAGCTGGTGCTCACAACCAACATCCCACGAAGGAGCTGGGATTCTTCTGTATTCCAATCCTTTGCACTGCCCTTAAAACCTACCAGTGTTTATCGAGGTAGGGAATCACACTTGATTAGACAAAGACACACAACTGAAATACAGTTTTACACATTACCTAGCTTTCTTCATTGCTTTGGGGGATTAAATACACTCTTGTATTTTTTGGTCTCACAGTGACTGCTACCAGGTTCACAAACCCAGACACAAAGGCAGCATTACATTTCTAAAGATGCAAAGATCGTTACAGTCCACCCACTTCAGCAGTTCAATAAGAAAGCACTCAAAAACTAATGTTAACATCTGACAAAATTACTTAAAGTGAAAGAAACAACGCTCTCTGCTTTTTAAAAAGAGCATAACTATTTCTGCCTGTTAAAAAAAGTCAAGGCAAGCAAATTTGAAATAATTTGAACCACTCACTCTCTCCCTCCCCCCTAATAATCTGCCCTATTCTTGTAGGTTGGGTCATGACAACTGCTCTGCTTGTTACAATAATCTTTTTGACATGTTTGGTAACTACCTTCCCACACAACACAGCATAACTTCCTACTTCCTCTGATCTTACCATGTTTCACTTTGGTGGTGTGAAGATTAAAGCTTATCCAATTAGCCACCCACTGCCTCCGCCAAGTTAATCACATAAATCTTTGAAACCGTCACAGAGCAGTGGAGTGTGCGGATAGCTTTTGATTATAGGAGCAGATTTAACTAATTATGAGGCTTAGCAATGCACCCAAGTATAAAAGATGATGGGTTTTAAAATCAGGGAGCTATGTCACTGCTTAACAAGGAAGGGCTTATCTTCCAGAAGGCATTGTTTCACTGATAATTCCTATAAAACTTCCCAAGTAACTTAGATTAGTCAACCAGCACTTACTTTAGACCAAGGCCACACATCAAGGCTTATGGCTTTAGAAGACTGATCAGCAAGACTGAATTTTAAACAAAACCTGGGTCATATGACAATTGGTTGGATGATCACTTGAACATTCCCTTAACGATAGTTATACAGTGGGGTTCTTTGAAGTGTCCATGGCACCTCAGCTTGGCTTCACAGGTCAATCTCCAAGGCCACAGTGAAGAAGCAGGGGTATTCTCTCACTTACGATTCAATTGCTCACACTGGCAAGCAGTGTATTTTAGAAAGTGCCAAGCTAGTAAATAAAACAAGTATAACTTTAATGTACAAAACAAAAGGTCTCTCCTCCTCAGAAAATCCCAGGAGAAGCCACACGAGCACAAGCACATCCAAATCCCCTCCAGGTACCTTCCCAGGTGGAGATCTCCCCACAGGAACTGCTCCTGCTGGAAAGCCTACAGAAGGGGCAGCATTTCCTGCACTTGGCAGAGAACTTCCCCGGCTCCACCAGCATAAGAGCCAAAAGAAGCACATCTCATATTTAAGGAAATGCCATGTTGCTCTCGACCCTCTTTACCTGCGGTGTTAACTGGTCCTGCTGGATTCAATGAGCGAATGCTGCACAAGGCAGCAGGATGCCGGACAGCGACTAGCAGAACCGGCTACTTTGTGGCACCTCCAGGACCACTAACTCCTGCCCACAATGTAGGCACAGCTGCTCCTGCCCTCACAGCACAGAACAAGCATCTCCCAACCACCTCGTGCCTGTACAGGACAGCAGGTGCCCAGAGAGGAGCAGCACAGAGCGAGCTGGATGTGTACTTGGCACACTTACCCCACACTAACACGTCCACTCAAAACACTGTCTGGGTGGGGGGGGGGTTGTGGCAAGAAGCTACACAGAGGAGGTACCTCTACACCAGGGTTAGTGTCCCCAGGGAAGGTTACCTTTATAACAACATTTACACTCACACTTTTTTTTTCACAGCAGTCTCACTTTCCTATGCAAACCCTCAAAATACACACCACTAAACATTTCCAGAGATTAATTTTGCTAACAAATATTACCATTTTCTTTCTACTTTCCATGCAAGACTGGATGTAGCACAATACTAAATATATTATAAAACAGCTTACATAGCCCTCATCAAAACAGTCTCACTTCTACCGTCCACTTGCACTCCTTGGGAATGAGAATTATGAAAAAAGAAGAATTCTTTCTAGAAAGAACTGCACCTTGTATAATTACATCCAGAGAAAAGGTCAGACAGATCTACTCCTGTGAGACTATCTGTTCATTCACAAAACGATCAACTTCATCACCTGAAACTCAACTCTGCACCCAAGGCAAAGGGGTCCCCTTTCAGATGCCTTTAAAATTCCTTCCTGATTTCCTTCCTCCCTACCAGTCACTGTTGGAAGCCCTTCTGGCTGCGGCGTTCTGAGGTGGGATGCGATTAGCCTTGTGTCTAGGAGAGGTTAGCCTCCTAAGTTTGCCCAAAACTACCTGGAGTTTCCTGCCCGAGGTTGTTTCTGTGCCAGGAGTGTCACTGTTCTCTGCAGAGCCAGCACACCCCCATCAGAACAGCAGGAAGGAAATCAGGAAGGAGTTTTAAAGGCACCTAAATAACTATTTATAATCTTATTTTCCAAAAAGCATTTGCTCCTTCATAAACAAGAGCCAGATTCACAAAAGCATTTAGGCACCTAATGGCTTATTGATTAAAGTCGGGCACTCAATGGCTATTTGGCATTAGGCAGAACACCTGTTTGGATTAAGACCAAAACCTTACATCTGACAGAAAAGTATTTGAACAGAAAAAATGGTAACCCACATTAAATAAAAAAAGAATATGGACTCTTCTAAAAGTTATCTACAGTAGCTATTACTTAAGGTGTTTTGCGTCCCACAAAATTGTTCCCCCTTTGAATTCTGAGAAATCCAAAGAAACCCAAAAGGCATGTTCAAGTACACACAATTTATTCACAGGTGACTGACATATACTTCTACACACTGACTACCCAGTCAAACAGGAAGAAAAATATTCTTGATTCCTTTGCCTCCACAAATGTTTAAAGACTCACAAAATTTTGATATTGTCATTTCTAGAAAGTCAACGTTTTTAGCTGCTTATTTTACTTCTCGCTTTCAAATAATGCAAAACCGTGGGGATTTCTACTCCATTAAAATCTGTTAGAATAACCTGCACAGATCTCTTTCCAAGGAAAAAAGAAGGGAGAAGATAATGAAATTTCCTATTGAAAACCAATTATAGAAAATTTAACTGACCCTGCTCAAGCAGAGTCACATAAACAGCACCACCTTTCCCCTGGAAAATTCCAGTTGCATCTTAATTAAGGCCGACAACGCCGGAAGGTAAACTAATGCTATACCAAAGTAATGTAGCGTCCTGCCCGGTGTTCTGGCCCGAGTTGTCAGTTAGGATAAATACTAAGAGCATTAAGGCCACTGTACTTCACAATCAGACATAGCTTTACAGCAGTTTTCAAAGGATGTAAAACTCACTGAATGGTGACCAAATATAAACGAAGATTAATTCTAGTGAAACCCTCACTGTTATAGGCCATGGGGACAATAAATTTGTGATCAGTGGTGCAAGAAGGTTAATGAAAGGAATGACTGCTGGAAAGAAAAAGACTTCTGAAAATGTGTGCTGTCACATCAGAGATGGATTAGATACAGAAAACCAATACAAAACCAGAGAAAAGTGTCACTGCTAGAACTTAATCAAACAAATATGTGCTGATTTTTCTAATGCAGTGGGAAAAGCTGACTTTCAGGACTTCAGACACACTGAAGTAGCCTTTACCACTTACTAAAATCCAACACTGTTCCAGAGCTCTGCAACAATTTTAGAGAAACCCAGTGCTGTAAAAAGCAGGTTAACCCTACCAGCAGCTGTTGTCTTCCACCCCTACAAGCAGAAGGCAGGCAGGGGAGACAAGCTCCTTCCCTACAGACCCACGTGCAGGCCAGGCTCAGGGAAGAGAGAATGGTTTGACTTCCTGACACAAGATTCAGGCCCTGGTTACATCTCTGCACTGAAAACAAGATCTACAAGGGAGAATATGGAAGGGGTGTGAAATCATCATGCAAAGAATAGTCAGCATAGTTGGCACTTCTAATTAAAGTTAAGAGAACTATAAAACTTCAAGTCTTGCAACACTAGCAAATACTGTCTCTGATGTTACCTTGTGATGAAAAATACAGGTTTCCCTGATCATTTCTAACAGAGCTTGTAATTATCATGGCATTTTGATCTTTTCCTCCCATCTGCCTCGACACCATTACGCCAGGGCAGCTCTAGGTTGAATCCCTGCCCTCTGTCCACTCCACAGCAGCCACGTGTCAATGCTGCCCTGCTGCAGGGCCATGCTTCAGAAGGTCAGAGCAGTTTATGGACTGCTCAGAACAAGTGACACACAAGAGCTTTCTCATACTGTCAGTCCCCATAGACATTATTTGCTATTTTACAGGTTTCGGTTGACTTATTGGTAGATGTGAAAACCAGCATCAATGCATTAACTGAGTTTGCACTGCGCTCTGGAGAATGCCTGGTCTAGAACAATTAATGGATTTGATCAAAGTCTACAGTTTTACCATCCGCAACACGTGTTGCATTGACAACATCTGGTTATGCAAAGACAACAAACCACAAAGTGAAACACGTGCTTTGGCTGTACCAAACACCACACTGGAGAACAAAACTGAGAGAAATCAACCTCTACACCATCTTACTGAACAGACCCTCACAAATCATGAATACATACATGAATACAGGAAACCATCAGTTAAACTTTGAGTAACTCATACTACTTGCTCCAAGATACACAAAGTAACAAGTACAAAAAAAAAAATCCTACTTTCAACAGTTACGGTAGAACACAACACTCACATTGTACTCAGTTTTTCACTGTACAATAGCTTCAAAATTGTGTCTATCTTTTTCAAGAGCACAGCACTGAAAAGGGACTGTTTCTCAAAGAACATCAGCAAAAAGGCTCGTCAATTTCTTCAAATGTCTCAGAGGTTAAAAGTATATGAAGCTTTGTTCTGTTCCAACACTGAGCACTGACATTGCACAAAGGTGAGAAACTTTCTCAAGAGGGCTCTAACACTCTCCCTCCCACAAGTAACTTTATATGTGCATGTATAAAATGCAACACTATGTGCTACAAAAAAGGTCCAGTGAATATAGTGTATTAGAAAATGCCTGTCACCTAGAAGCACAAGCTAAAATTTTTTTTAAAATATATGTATTTCTATCACATGTCCAGATCACAGAAGCACTGTTGTACCATTCAGGGCAGATCTCACTACACCACAGGTCAGCAGAGGTGAGGAAGCTCTGCTCAGCCACATGGTATGACCCAGAGCACACGTGCAGCATTGTGCAGGGCTTACAGGGCAGAGCACGGCCCCTTGCATGACCCACAGCCAGCCTAAGTCTGTGCCTGCTGCATTAAAGCTTCCCACCCATCAATAAAATAAGTGCTCAGGGCCAACAGCCCTGATTCATATAAAATTTCTGAGGATGTATGTTCACTTTTTCAAAAATGAAGCTTTAAACCAAAGTTGTACCAATTACAGTCCACACTCAAGAGTAATTTCATCGACCATGGGAATACAACAAGCTCTGCAAACTCAGAGACTGCAGCTCCGCTCCCCTTCTGCACCGTTATGCAGGGCAGAAGATTATCTGAATCTGCAAAGGAAAAATTAGGAAGAGCAAATGCAGTTACTGTGCTGGAATTCAGCCAGAATGGTAACTCTCACACAGAGCAGTATTTAGTGACCTGCATGGCGTCAGGAGGTAGGATAAGTCATACTCTTTGATAGAAGGGCTTTTCATTTTTTGCATGAATGTTGGCTCAAGTCTAAGAGATCAAAGCAAATCAGCCAATGAATCATAAGGATGCTTCTGAAGCTGTCCTTCAACACAATTCTGACATACCGCTGCCCTAAACCTGTGCTAAGGTGGTAGAGCTGCGACTCATTTGCTTGCAGAAGGAGGAGGAAATGGCAGCTTCATTTTGTTGTCTGTAGCCTGGCTACTAGCTTAGGAACAGGCTTATTTATTGCTACCCCTTTTTTCCTCTCTCTCCTCCAGCAATTAATTAATTGGGGAGTTTAAACACGTTGAAAGAAAAAGGAGTCTCAAAGAAAAAAAAAAAAATCAACTTTCACAACACAGATGGAAGAGGCAGAAGAAACAGAGCCTTGTTAGCAGAGCCTTTAGACCATCTGTAGCATGCGCAGAGCTCCAAGATGAACCTAAGACACTCTCTCAGCCAGTGAGGACGTCACTGAAAACACTGGGGGACAGAGGAGGAATGAGGAGAAAAGTGAGGGTGGGTTATGCTATTGGAGTTGGGGAAAGAGAAGGGTAACAAACCCACAGGAATCTCTCAATTCTGCTGCTCAATAAGCATTTTTAACTTGGTATTTCAGTAAGCTATAAAAGCTCCTGAATGTAAAGTAGCTGCAAGGAACTCCTCAGCAAGACACATGCATGCTCATGCAGAAACTGAAGCTACCAAAAACTCTTGAAGTACAGCCAAGGGGAGCACTCGTGAGTGAAATTCCACAGGCAAAAGCTGGTGCTGACCTAACTGAAAACAGACACAATTCAAAAGGCCATTAACAAAGCACTAGAAACAACCCATCCTTCTTTATTCCCCTGCACACCAAGGTTGCAGGACTGCAACATCTGCAGTAAAAGATGTCTTTTTGTATCCTTATATACCAAGTCTGTGCCTAATATGGTTTGTATGTTACAGACACAGCACCTGTGTGACTCCCACTAAAAACAACTGATGCATTCCTTAATTATTAACTCAGGCAAGAGGCCTGAATTTCACACTTCAGGAAAAGGCTCTGCCTTTCTTTCTGATAAGAGACCACCAGGGATGGATTCTTTCTAAGAACCTGTTAGAGATGACAAATATAACCCACTAGAAAGGGACATGTGAACTGCATAAAGAGAGCACAACTTGAAGGCTATTAAATATAATTATTTTTCCCAGCTGCAAAGGACACACCAAAATGGAAATTTAAATGTATTCTATTTGAAGGCCCCTGCTGACTGCTACAAAGTATGATCACTGGGGACTGTTTGAAGCTTAAGCCTTGTCCTGACATTTTTCCTTCCAACAATTCACACAGACCATGTACGGTGGGATCCATCACTCAGTGACTGACTCTACTAGATCACTTAGTGAGCTATTACCTCTTCCAACAATTCTTCATTCCCTCGTCCTTCCCAGCTTTGTAGACATATATGATACTGTCACTAAAAAAAGAACATGATTTCTAAGCAAATGAAACCACAATCTGCTACATGTAGAGGCAATTTAGTTCAATGGATGCATTATCTTCAGGCATACTAAAAACACAAATCACACTGTTCACTGAGGTGACAATGCCATACCTTATCACATCCGGTTCTGTGCCTTCATTCTTGTAAGATGCCTGAAGCTGTTTCTGTCGTGTGAGAAGGTCATCCACCAAATTCTGCCTCCTGTCTCCCTCCATCTGCGTGCTGATGATACTTGGTTAAGGACCAAACTTAAAAACACTGGAAAACTGTTTTGTTATACAAAATCATATCTGTTATACATTCATAAAATAAATCAGATCTCCTGATCATCAAAATTAACTAGTCACTGCTTTAACTCAAGAAAAGTCTGTAACATGTAAGAGAAGGATAGGTCACAGGTTTCTGAATGAAATCTGCTGTTATTATAAATGTGTTTCTGAAGTTTACATATCTCAAAGAAAAAGTTTCATACAGTGACCACAGAGTGATCGTCAGGTCATCTTCTCAATAATAAAGAGAACTGGAAGGCTGTTTGCTGCCAAGTTAGCATAAGTATTAAGAATAGCATTTCACCCTCCAAAATCCAGCATAGTTGTTCTTTCATTTATTCCTAAGAAGTCCTACACAGTTGATCTCTTCTGTAACACTGAATGTACAACAGTACTGCAGGGGTTAAGTTCAGGAAGGATGATGCTTCTCCAAAGAGCTCCAGTTTATACTGCTATGATATAAACGGGGCAGGCCCAAACAGAATAAAGCTTCTAAAATCAGCAGGGTACATCACATCTTATTTCACTGGAGGCTCGTAACACAGACCAGGTGAGCAGCCCCCAGCCAAGTGACAGACAAACAACCAAAAAGTTACTTTGAGTATCTGTTCCCATTTGCAATTCAACAGCAGAACACCCCAAATAGCCAAGGGTGCAGCAGAAAAACAATTCATGCAGTATCTCTGAACAACAAGGTGCCCTGAAGTGCTGCAGCTTTGACAAAGAACATGTGTTTTCTCTTTTTAATCAAACTTAGTGACATTTTGAAGGACTACTCTCTTCCAAGTATTGCTGAGTAGATTATGCAATAGCTGAACTGATTTCTGTATGTCTTCTGCCACAGCAGTATTTGTCTGCTCTGAAGCAATCACTGGGCAGGAAAGTTTTACCCCTGGCCATCAGCACAGCACTCGTGGGCCTGTGCTTAGAAAGGATTTCTGCTATAGTAAGCTTGAAATTAAATATTCTTTCATTAAACCAGACTGCTGCTGGGTATCTTCAGGGAGATGGATGTACTTCTCTGACTCCTTAAGCCTGACTATCCCAGCATTCGGAAGGAGCAGCAAATCCAAGCCAGGCCACAGGGCAGAGAATAAAACCTCCGATTTCTAAGGCATATTTTAAACTGGTTTTGACATCATTCTAAAGATGCAGTTCCATTGCTCCTTAAATCAGTCCAAGTCAGGGCTGCCACATTCCTGCCCACACCCTGAACAAGGCTTCATCCTTCCTTTTTGCAATCACCGGCACTCCTGCAGCCAGCAACTGAGCCAAGACAAAATAACCATTAGAGAGTTTTCTAGTAGACAAGCTCACAAACCAGCCTCTCAGTCAGTGTCAGCACAGCGCACAAGGCAAGATGATGGCAGCCCTGAGACTATTCAGACCATCTTGTTAAGCTTCTCTGCGACACAAAGACAACCAAGTCAGCTCCACGGCCACCAGACCAGGGCTGCCCAGGCTCCCAACTCTTCTGCACTACAGCTGCAATGAAAATATTAAACAGCAGCACGGACAAAGTTCTAGTGACAAAGTCTTCTAAAAATGGAATGAAGAAAAAACCCTAACTGTGTGGCAGAACAATTAAAGCACATTTTTCCACTCTCTCCCACAATACAGAGTGAGTTGATGTTTACACAGATACATTTGGTGTGTTGATACAGCCCGAAGCAGTAAGTCCTTCAGCTGATCAATCTTCTCTTTGAGATTCTGCAGCGACGATCTGATAATCACATTGAGCTGAAAGGGAAGAAAGAGATGTTGGGGTTTTTAAATCTGAGTTACACTTGCATAAAATTTAATACTACTACACGCAGGTGACAATATATTTAACTTCAGCTATACTGGTGTGCAGGACTCCATTCTAAACCAAGAAAGACAGCCTCAGAGCCACAGAGGGAATGGTACAGTTAACTGGTCTGGACTGCTTACAAAATAATGAGACAAATAGTACTAGTTTCGCAAACACAGTTCTAATGCATTAATGCTGTTTAATATGGAGAACTTTCTTTCAAAACTTTATAAACATGCTCCTTTATATGGGCAAAAAATTTCAGCACATTTTAATAGTTTCCAGTTAGTTTTCCAGTTCTTTTCTCTGATCTTTAATACAAATACAGGCGCCAGCTTCTTCTGCCACCAGGTTTCTTTCCCAGCTCCCAGGATTAGAAGGAAAGTTGCTACAGGTTCAGACATTCCCTCTGCTGAACTCTTACAGACTTTAAACTAAAGATCCCAAAAAAATTCAGATTTCCTACATTTCCCTTCCCAGCAGCACCTATGACTCCCGACCCTCTCACGACTGACTTGCCCAAGATTCAGATGCATCTGCTCTTACTACAGACATAGTTACACCATTCACATTCTTCCCTGCTGCGAGCAAGCCCAAGTTTTGTGGCAATCCTCCTCCTCGCTCCCCACCCCTTCCCAAGTAAGGCTGACATTATCCTCTGGGTTTTTCCTCTTTAAGTGTTATTTCTTTTCATTCCAGTTATGTAGAACATACTAGGAAAAAACATTGTAACTGCAATTAACTATGCAAGTCATCCTAATTAAGACTTTATGTGCTTCTTGTTTACAAGATATTAGCCCTGCTGTGGATTTTAATGGTTAGAAATCTCAGATGTTCTGTGTGATGAACTAGTAACGGATAATATTTGCTTTGACTCATTCCTGAGCTCTTGAAGACACAGAGGCAGTGGCCAGACACCAGAGTCTCACTGAACAGTCACCATGCTGCAAGGATCCTGCCTACAGCTAAACTGCACTTGCTACCTGCACAGGGATGGAGCAGGAGATGCCAAAAAAAATCCCCTGATAGCAAGTTTAAATCTATGACTCGGCAACTTGTTCTCAAACACTACTGAATACAACGATGGAAAGAAGATGCAACCGCACCGAGGCAGCCTTGAGAGCACGCAGCCAAAACCCACCTTCAGACCGAAAGCAGCCGAACGCCACAGCAACATTTCCGAAGCCAAGATGAGGTATAAATGCTGCCAGGAAAGTTCAAGCTGCTGCATATCCTCTAGCTTTGCAACCAGGTAAAAGGTCTTTTCATTTCACATGTACTCATGTCCAGGTGGAAAACGCTGCATTTAACTGACCCGGAATAGCAAAGTAACATAAAGGTATAGATGTCCAAGAAAGTCATCTAACATACAGATACCCTCTGCTACTCCGGTCAGAAATTGCAGTGTTGTTACAAAAGATTTCACTTCCATTAAGCAGAAACCAATGGAAGTTTTACGATCAGCTCCATAGCACAGAGTTCATAGATGGTAAGTGCTGGCTTGAAATCTTTCCCTATAGGGTTTGGGTTTTTTTCCATTTTAAATTTTATGCTCTATTTTTGCTCAGCAATAAGGGTTGTTGTTTTTTTCTTGTAATAAGCAATAAGTTGGGCTTGGTTTTGGGTTTGGGTTTTTTTTGCTAATGGCAAAATATGATAAAAATAAAAACTTGTTTACATTCTCCCTACCAGGCAAATACTGTACAAAGACTTTTTCCTCTGTTAAAACATTCAGGAGTCATAGAATATATGACTGCTCAGCCATGGATTTCTCAACATTCATTTCTGTTATGAAAACAACTCTCTCATTGTTGGAAACTTGTTTACAGTAGAATCAAACACTGCCAAATATTCATCTTTACTGTTAATGGATTAAAGGGAAACTGAACTTGGAAAACACAGGGCACGGAACAAATGATTTTATGAAGAAATAAGTTAACTGTGTAATGTTTCCATAAAACACAACCTAGGAGAGTTACAGTACCAGAAAAGCTTCAAACAACACTAATACAACATTTTGTTGTGGCTTTTTGGAACACATCACAGATTTGCAGCGATGCAAATAAAGAATTTTGTGCTCTGTAAATACAGATGGATTAAGCAGCAATTTTTATTAGTCTTCTATTGCTTGAGTGTATCTGTACAATTTCTAAAACTTCACCCTCTTGAAAGCAGGGAGTTTAATCACCACCTCTAAACAGTTCTCACAATTCTACAGCTAGAGAAAATATTTCTCTCAAATCCCACTTATTTGGGCGTTCTGAAACCTCTTTTCAATTCATGCCAAATTTGAGTCATTCATTAAAAAGCACTGATTATTGTATAAAGCCTACACAGTTTTCTCCATCATTTCTTTAAAAGAAGCACTTCAAAAATGACATTTTATTTTAAAAGCTATCGGCAAAGAGACCGGCAAAGAACATACAGCCATCGTGTGTCACCTTGCTATAAAGAAGGGCAGAATCTACAAAATAAATCAGATGGGTTTGAATTATGCAAATTATTATAAAAGACTGACTCAAGGGCTTACATGCATTTTCATCTTAACACAGTCAAGGGAGAAGGTAATGGCACGATCCCCGGGGTGTGTAATCAAGCAGGCTCCTACGCTTCTTGAAGGGAAGGATGAGGCTTTTAAACCTAAGGAAGACAGCCTCCTGAGAATCTTTTTATTTTACTTTTTAAACAGGACACGAAAAGATGGAGAACATAATTCCTGGGTAAGGTCTAACTTCTGCTTCTCATTCATATTTAACTCTGGTCTTATATTTTGCTAGAAACGTATGAAAAAAGGCTTCAAAATTCATATTTCATCTGATCTACAGAAAGGAAACAAGCCAGCCTCGTGTGGAAAAGATATCTATTCAATATTTACAAAGACAAGAGTACACAGAAGCTGACATGCATCCCAACATCTCTCAGACTCAAGATCTCTGAAGAAAGCTCTGTTCCTGGCAGCAACAGCCCTGAACAGTCAGCAGCATGTGCCCAACACTCCCACGGCTTCTCCTTTTCTCGTTTTGTAAATCCAGCATTATTGCATGCATAAAAGATCCATTACTGTTAAACCCAAGATTGTTTTTATGACGCTACAAACCTACTGTTAATTTAGAAACCTTATTCTGCCATTAAATGTAACTTTTAATCTGCAGATGCCCAGCTGGCAGCAAGGGTGACCTGACAGAGCCAGCACTAACAGGGTGCAGGAGTGTCACCCCCTGCCCACGGCGCTCTTGGCCATATCACTGTGCTGCCACACCTTCCAGGCTTCCCTCTGCGGCCAGAGGGGCAGGAAATTCAGGACTTGCAGCTTCCTAGACGCATCTGACTGCTGCAAATTTAATACTTAACCAGTAATTCTAACAGTTAAAAGCAAAGTCTGACTAACAAAACAACAATCAAAAAAAAAAAAAATCCACGTTCACAAACCGCATTGAGTACCTTGGCTGGATTCTCCCCGGTCCTTTGGCACCGGTTACGCTCCTGGATTTTCTCGGCCACCTCCTGGGCGACCTGGCAGGCGGCTCCGTGCAGCGAGAGCCTAGAAGAGAGGCGGCAGCTGAGCCCCCAGACCTACACCTTCCCCGCCCGGCCTTTGGTACCGCAGCCCGACCCGGCTTCGCGGGGAAACCGCCTGCGCTTCACCACCGCGGGTGGGAGAGCAAGCGGTATGGTCACAACTGCTCTTTAGAGTTACCTACAAGTAGCTTTTTCGGGAGAAAAAATCCCTCTGTAAGGAAAGATTATCCCCCAAACCTCCCCACCAAACGCTCGCAGCCGCCCAGCTGATACTGCCCCCTCCGGCCCCGGCCCAGCGGCGGGCCCGCAGCTACCGCGCCCCG
>NW_020799123.1:2484179-2499608 GCF_003259725.1 Athene cunicularia
GGAGGACACCGACAGTACACCCAGCCCAAGGAACCGCGCTCAGCGCTCACCAGGGGTCCGGAGCCATCGCCGCCGCCGCCCGGAAGAGCCCCGCGCTTCCGCCTCGGTCACGTGACGACGGCGCCCACCGAGGCCCAAAGCCCGCCGTGCGCAGGCGCTAGGCTATGGAGCTACGGTTGTCCCCAGCACTGCTCAGGGCTTCACTCTCCCACAGCTCCGCTGGGCTAGACGTGGTGGCCGAGATATTGAATGACTCGAGCGTGGCCAGAGAGGGGCAACGGAGCTGGGGCAGGGTCTGGAGCACAGGTCTGCTGGGGAGCGGCTGAAGGAACTGGGGGGGTTCAGTCTGGAGAAGAGGAGGCTGAGGGGAGACCTCCCGGCCCTCTGCAACTCCCTGCCAGGAGGGGGCAGAGAAGGGGGATGAGTCTCTGGAGCCAAGGCCCCAGCGCCAGGCCCCGAGGGAATGGCCTCAAGCTGCCCAGGGCAGGGTCAGGCTGGCTCTGAGGAAGGATTTCTGTGCAGAAGGGGCTGTTGGGCGTTGGAATGGGCTGCCCAGAGCAGGGGGGGAGTCCCCATCCCTGGAGGGGTTGAAGAGTCGGGCTGAGCCAGCGCTGAGGGATCTGGTGGAGTTGGGAACGGTCAGTGTGAGGGTCATGGTTGGACTGGAGGAGCTTGAAGGGCTTTTCCAACCCAAATGATTCTGGAGTTCTGTGAGACGCGGTTGCTGCCAGCCCCAAGCTGCTCCCTCGGCTGAGGCACGGGGTTCAGCTGCCCACACCATGGGTGAGGCCAGGGCAGGAGGGGTAGAGCCCTCCCAAGCATGGAGCAGCTGAAACCCCTCGTCCCCTCATCCCCAGCCATGTTTCCAGAGCATCAAGTTTAATCTGCAGCCAGGGCCCCCTTGGGAGCCTTTGCAATCTCTTGGGAATACTCTGGCACCTCCAGAGTATTTGATGCTTTTCCTAAAGCCCAAGGGGGATTTGGGATTTTTGCAGCACGCACTCAGTGATGCTGCTGCAATGGGAGGGATGCAGGGCTGTGCATCAGGCTGGGCTCAGGCTGTGGCACACCTCTGGCCTTTGCTGCTGAGGAAAAAGGAAATCCTTTACATTTTCAGTTCTGGATGTCAGTGGCAAGCTTTCAACTTGGCAACAGCTCCCCAGGGCATGACAGTCTCTGCCTGCACCTTGCATCTGCCTTGGGTGTCTTGATTCCATTGGGGCACCTGTATATTGCTATATAATATTATGGTCTGGATTAAAATGTATAGCTATAAGCATGGCAGCGAGGGAACCTTCAACCCAAAGTGTGCCAGGGGAGCACAGTGGGTTGGAGAATAACTGGGACAGAGAAAACCAGGAGGCAGAGAAAGCGCAGGGACACAGCTGGTGTCCTCCAGGCGGGGGTATCCCCACACCCTCAGGAACCTGGGAATGGCAGGAAGGTGCTTGGGTCAGGAGCAAAACTGCTTCCAAGTCTGTTGCTTCTTCCTGATTTTCCAGGAGCCATTTTTCAGCTACTAGAAAAGCACAAAATACACTGGAAGGTGCAAAGATCCAGCCCAACAGAAGGACCAACTGCTCAGTGCTTATGCAATTTTCCCGGCCTCTGTAATTCTGTGAAATAACAGCCCTGAGTGTCAGAACAGTTCATTTCTGAGTGGTGAAGTCTGGAGGGACCAGAAAAGTGCTGGGAAGCAGGAATCGATACTCTGCATCCCAACAGTGTTATCCTCACATTATTGCACACCAGGATCCATTGTCATGATTTGTAACTTAAGAAAGAAGTGGTTTTTTTATGGAAAAAAGTTGCTTTTTTGTTTTTTTCAGGGTTTTTACACCAGTGTTTTAATACCAGTGTATTAAACTGGACGAGGAGCCTCTGTGCCTGATGCCCCAATGGGGTGACTCATGGTACCGAGCCCTGAGACCGTCTAGCACCATCCAGCACCACGTGGGATGTGTCCAGGCACTGCATCATCCCAGTGGGCTGTCTGCCCTGGTTAGCACCTCTCTGCAGCAAACCCACCCTCCTTTCTTCCCCTTTCCTTCCTTCCTCCCTCCCACCTTTCCTTTTCTCCCACCTTGTCCTCCCTTCCCCCTCCATCCTCTCTTCATCCTTCCTTCCTTCTGTCCTTCCTTCCTTCCTGCCTCTCCCCTTCCTCCCCTCCCCACCACCACATGAACACAAGGCCCAGCAGTAGATCCTCCTGTCCCTTTCCCACCCTGGGCTGCAGCTCCTCATGTTCAAGGGTCACTTTAAAACACCCCTGTGGTGCCACCTGCAGTGCCCCGACACCTCCCTACGCCACTGGCCCCTCGGGCAGGGCTGCTCCAGCCCCATGGGCTCCCGGTGACCTTTTCTCCCTGGGTCCTGCCTTTCTCTTATGGCAGCTGCCATTTCTATTCTCCACATCCTGAGCCCATCCCCTGTCTGCCCACCTCCAGATGACCATCAGTGCCTCCCCCTGCCCACGCCACTGTCCCCCTCGTCCCTGTCCCCCTGCCAGCAGCAGCGGGCAGGGCTGGGCTGTCGGGAAGCTGCTTGACACTGGAAGGGGTTGACACTGTCAATGTTTTGGCTGCGAGGGGCTCTGCAGTAACCAGCTGGCTTTTACAGCAGCTTCCATCCAAGCTTTTCCCATGTGTGATGTGCCAGGATTTGGCCTCTCAGGTTGGGGGGTTTTTTTTGGGTGTGGCTGATGATGCAAATCAATGCAACGTCAGTACAGGTGCCTGAAAAGCAGCACCAAGGCACTGATAGCGATGTTTTATTGCCCTCACAACATGGGGTGGCTACCACACTGCTGTGCATGCCCCGGTAAGGAGCGTGTCCTCGTCAGGGTATTCACAGGCAGCTGCAACACCCCCTGTGCTCCCTTTGGCTTTTGGGCGAGGAGTACGAGGAGCTGCTCGCGCAGTGGGGTGCAGTGCTGCCCGTGGGGTTGGGGAGATGCTGAGCACCCCCAGGCACCACCTCACCTCACAGCTGCTCCCTTGCAGCAGCTGGGCAGGGCTGGGACGAGCTGGGATGGGGAGCAGGGACACGTCCCCCTCCTGCTGCGGGACAGGGCTGCCGTGGAGGGGCACAGACGATGCTCTCAAGACAGGCGCTTGGAGCCGTGGCCAAGGAGGATCCACGTGCCAGGAGTGCCCTGGGCACCAAGTGGGGCAGCTCAGGGAGTCCCACTGGCTATGGCAGTCCCTGCTCTCAGCTCCATCCCGGGGTGAAGCTCAGCTCTTTGCACGTCCAAATGGGGCTGGCTCCTCTCGCAGGCAGTTAGCATGAAACATTTATGGCCTTCAGCTGTGTGGCTTGTCCGGAGCCTGCACAGCCTCTACATATTTAATTTTTTCACCATTAAAAACACATGAAGCAATGATTCATTTCACACCGTCCCTAATTCACTTCCACCTCCTCTCTCAGTGTGAGCAGAGTGTCTGCCCAGGAGCAGGCAGGAAGGTGGGGGGGCTGCAGGAGGTTTCAGAGCTGCCTCAGTCTGGCAGGGAGAGGCATCTGCTGTCCTAGAAAAAGCAAATGAGAAGACAGCCAGCAGGGTCCTGTGGAAAGGCAGGAGGACCCACTGCTGTACAAGCCTGGGCAAAAGGGTTTGAGTTGGAGGGAGAACAAACAACCCCTCAGCACCAGGAACCAGAGTGGGGTGCAGCATGGGGGCCCCCTGGGAGCCCCAGGAGCGGAGCTGGGGGTCATCACCGCCCCTGCAGATGCAGTGTGTGGAGCTCAGCCACCCGTGGAGTGCACAGATAGGCTCTGGGTGCACAGGAGGAGCCTCCCGCTGGGAAACAGACCCTTGGCTCCCTCCCACTCAGCACAGCACCCTGGGGGGCCCTTTGATGACATGGCCCCTCACCCCCAATTCCTCAGGCTCCCAGCTTGTCAGGAGCAAAGGAAGGAGAGGGGCAACAGGACAGCCATGCCATTCTCATCAGAATTTGGCACATCACAGAGGAGAAGCTTCATCCAGGACAGAGGGTCTGCAGAGGGACTGCTCTTGCTTGGAGGCAGATGCCCCAAGACCAGTGGTGCTGGTGGATGCTCAGGGACGTGCTGCAGGTGCAGGCAGACCCTGCAAACCCACAGGCAGAGAGGCAAGGCAGGAATGACCCACAGTTACTGTTATCAGAGGAGAAAAAAATAATCCGTTTTTTAAGGAAAAAAACCCATATTTTAAAACTTTAAGATGCCTATAAAAATGCCCACTTTTAAGTGCAGTCAGAACTGTGAGTTCTCCAGGTAGCAATGTGGATTGATGCCATGTTGCTGAGAGTGTCTCTCAGCTGTTGGAGGGTACTTTTCCTTCAACTCAGCTCTTTTGTCTGTGAATACAACATACAGTTTGTTATTTTGCAATGCATTTTGAGGCTGAAAGTCAATCAATACCTATTTCAGAGGGGAGGACAGATTGGAAATGCTGAAGCACCAGAGCTGTGGCTCCAACAATCATATTTTGTGCTCCTGCTGAGCAGCTGTGCACATAGGAGGCCCTGGGTGCAGCAGGGTGCACATCTGCATCGCCCCAAATTTCCTCTGGTGGTTTTGCCAGCCAGTGCCACAGAAGTGCTGCAAACACAGCTGGCACAGCCCCGGCACACCCATCCCCAAAAAGCATCCCTACGGGTGCAAGAGGCGGTTGCAGAAGGGCGTCACGTAGTCCTCATGGCCCCAGTCTCTCATTTGTCATCCGACTCCTGGCACTAGCTGCTCACATGCTTCTCTTTCCGACTCCTCCGGGACCATCCAGCAGGAAGCGGTTGCAAACCCACCGGTTGTGTTGATGTTTCCTTTGTTCAAGGACGGGTGATTGCCCTGGCAGGGCTGTTCAGCTGCCCTGCCCCTCCCTGCCCCGTGACGCTGGCAAAGGGAGTGAACCCCAGAGTGGGAAAATGAAGGTTATCCTTGGGAAAAATAAATGATTAAATTTAATGGTTGTGTTGCTGGTTTGATGGCTATCGCATCCCACGGAGTGTTTATGTCCCCCTCCCTAGCCTCGGTGCAGTATTGGGGCAGGAAGGGGTGACACAGGTGTAGGAGCTACTCCACCCCTCCCCTGTTTACACCAAATAAACCTCCTGTGCTGGCGGGCTGGCACTCACCTTAAAAGTGAGGGCAGGTGACAGGGACAAGGGGACTCTGCCACGGGGTGCACCGGAGGCCGGGCACATGATGCAGGTGGGGCTCAGCCTGCCCCGCTCCCCCGGGGGGGCGGCGGGTGGCTTCCCTGCGGCCGAGCCGGCTGAGGGCCACAACACGGGCCATGGGCAAGGTGAGTGAGCTGCAGCGGGGGACTGCCACACGTCTCGTGCTGGGGAAGATGCAGGAGGCTCTTGCTGGCCCTGCTCCTGCCGGGGCCACAGCAGAAGAGAGGGGCTGGAGCAGACCCACATTTCCTTCCCCAACATGTCCTGGGGTGGGCAGAGCTGCAGCCACCAGCCAGCACTCTAGGCTGGGGCATCGGCAGCCGAGTGAGCTCGGGTTGATGCTCCTCAGTTCTTCGGGCAGGGCAGCATCCTCATGATGTGGGCAGCTGTGAGGACAAGGGGAATTTGGGGACCGCAGTGATGCAAACAGGCCTGCTGCAGCCCCAATGTTTGTTTTAGCCTGATTTCTACGGCTAAAAGCCTGTGTGACTGTACTCAGGGTCTGACTGTCTTCAAAGTAGGGAGTCAGCAATCCATTAAAACTGCTGCCCTTTCCCTGAACCAGAACTGAACCTGATCTGCTGGTTTTGCTGAACTTGAGCACGGGCCAAACCGAACTGGAGAGCATGAACCAGAGCTGGACTCAGCCTGGGAGCAGCCCAAATCCCTGGATCCTCTCGACGTGCCACCATGTGCTGCCACACATGTAGCACACAGGACCAGGACAGTGCTGTTCCCCTGTGTCCCCTTGGGGCCAAAGCAGAGAGGTTTGGCTCACTGCAATCCATCCTAGCCTCCCCAACCCAGCTGAGCACATCCAATACAAATACTTCAGAGAACTAATGTATGAACTAACTGACTTGCCAATTTATCACCACCCAGCAGATCTCACTCATGCAGACATAACTCCCATCTCCTTGTACAGGGTTTGGAGCTGAGCTCTTGCAACCCCAGGGAAAATGCCTCTCACTTCTCTCTAGGAGGAGCTCAAACTCTGCTCTTCCCAGCACAGGGCTGGCGCCTGTCCCAGCCTTGCCACGGTGCTGTGTGCCGGAGCCTCCCCCGAGGGTCCCACGGGGACCCTCTGTCCCCAAAGGGCTTCCCAAGATGCTCGCCAGCCCCTGCGTGCTGTCCCCTGGATGGGGTCTCTCCAGGTGCACGGGGTCATGCGGGAAACGGGGACCCTTTGGCACCCCACAGACCATCCCTCTCACTGCAGCATCTTCTCCTTGCACCTTCTCTCTGACACCCGAGTGGCCAGAGGGGTGGGGAGACTGTTGCGGGAGGCAGTAAGAGGCAGCGTAAACACCTGAGGCCGGCTTTGCCTGATCTGTCTATGCCCGTAGAAGCCTGGTCCTGTGCTGCCAGACCTGGACAGGACATTTCCCCCTGGCCCTGCTCTGTCCTTGTGATGGGACACAATGCAAAAACGGTCCCTCTTGCCCTCAGCACTGCTTGAGCCCCCACTGCCCATGGGGTCCCTCCTCACCCCTTCAAAGCTGGGCTGGGATTACTGCTCGTTTTCCTCGGAGGTGTAACACTGCTGTCTCACAGTCATCCCTGGGGGACAGGGACTGTGTCCCTGCTCTCTGCACCCACCTCTCAGCAGGTCACAGGCTGGGAATTCAAGAGCTTTTTTGAGGGCTGCAGAGCCTCTCTTGGTGTGGAGAAGCAGCCCTGACGCCCAGTTTGTCCCTGACCCTGCGCTTCCCTGAGCCCCTGGACAGCATTTTCACCAAGGGGCTGAGCAGATGTGAACAGGTGAGGTCAAAGCAAGCAGCTCCAGCCAGGCAAAGCCTTCTGAAAACTTCCCTTTGCAGGGGGGAGAATAACTATTGAAATACAAGACGTTGCTGTAAGACTACAAAGTGCCATCAGCCAGGGTGAAACGCTGTCAGCTGGGGCAGTGAAGCATATTGAATAAAAGGTCTTTATCCTACAGAGATGTTTGGCTCATCCCCAGTCACTGTCGTGATCACATCCGAGGCTGACACCTGGGACATCAATACCTCCTCTTGTCTGGGCTGTGGACAGTTTGTGGATTGGGACAGGATGCCAGACCCGGAGCAACAGGCACATATCCCCCAAGACATCCTTAGCAAGCCCCCAAAGGAGCTGAAGAAGCTGGCAAGAGAAGGCTACTGGGCAACGAGCCGCTCTCTCAGAGCTCAGGTCTACCACCAGCTTATCCAGCAGGTCGCCTGCCGGCTTGTCACCCCAGATGCTCTTGTCTACAGGGACATCGCGAATCGTCTCTTTGGAAAGCTGAGTGTGAGCTCCCACCCTTTGCCCGAGTTCCTAGAAGGATGCTCCATGCCCACGTACTGCCTCAACCTGGAAGGGGTCATGGCCTTAAAGAAGATCCTCATCTGTGTTGGCAATCTTTTCCCTGACATAACCTACAGCCCAATCCTCCCCTCTCTGGTGGCTCTGCTGCTGCACTACAGTGAAGATGAAGCTCAGTGCTTCGGGAATATCTCTCGCCTCATCGCCAGCAATGCTCCCCACACCAGCTACATTGACCAGTCCTTCCTGGCCCACCAGGCCTCCTGCATGACTTTTGGGGATCTGGCCAACAAGCACTGCCCAGCAGCTCACAAACTCATAGCCAGCACCTCTGAGAACGTCTTTGAGGTCTATTCTGAATGGCTCTCATGGCTCTTTCATGACCTCCCCTTCAATTACGCCATCCGTGTCTTTGATGTTTACCTGCTGGAGGGGCAGAAGGTCCTCTACCGCATTGCTCTGGCCTTGCTGAAGCAGTACAGGCTCTCGGTGACCTCCGCTGAGCTGGAGGGGACTGACATCAAGGCAGACCTGCAGGCTTTCGTGCAGAACATTGCTGAGCACGTGACTGTCGACAAACTCCTAGAGAGAGCCTTTGGCATCCGGCTGTTCTCCCGCAAGGAAATCTGGCTTCTCCAGATGGCCAACAGGAAGGCGTTAATGGAGAGGGGCATAAACATGGTGCAAAGCAGGTAAGGACACCTCTCTGTTTGCCAGCTCTTGGGGCTAAGCAGACAAATTATGAGTTAAAGTGGAGATACATCCCAGGGGGGGCTTCTCCAGTAGCTTTGGCTATGCTGGGTGCCTCACAGCCCCCTGTGGGGGAAGCACTGTACAGTTAGAGCTAGCAATGTTAACAGAAAGCTCACAATGAAAAAAGCATGACAAAACCAGAGGCATGGGGGCTGCACCCCTAAAAGCAGATGGTCACCCCAGCTTGGTAGTAATGGACATCCTCCCTCGTACAGGCAGTCCTTCCACCTGGCCGTCGACATGCAGAACTTCAGCTCCACCATTGTGACGGCTCAGGAGATGCGCATCATCTGGTCCTGGATCCCTGAGCGCTTCTCCCTCTTCCCCCCGCTGCTGCTCTTCTCCACCTCAGAAGATGGGTGCAGCCTGCAGAGGTAAAGCGTCATCTGCCTTTTGGGTCAGGCGGGGTCAGGTGGGCCAGGCGTAAAACTGGGCAGAGGTTGGTGGTGTAGAAAGAAGCAACATGTCTGTGGGGCACATCTGAGGTCTCCTGGAGACTCATCTGGGCTCAGTTCAAGATCTGGGCCCGTGCTGTCTGTAGAGAGGGCCGAGGCTCAGTCAGATGGCAATCAGCAACTCGGCACTTCATGGGGTACACGGAGCCCGGTGGATGTGCTGTGCAGGGGGACATCCTGATGTGCCATGCCATGCTGGGTGGGCTACAATTGGCCAGGTGCAGCCAGCACACCATCCTCAGGGCTCCAGCTCCCTCACAGCGGCACGCAGCACAGGGCAGTCCTGAGGCTCAAAACTGAGCTGGAAAATGAGTTTGCCATTGACTTCCCAGGCTGCGATGCAGCAAAAGCCTTCCAGTGGGATGAGGCTGCCTCGGCATGAATGTTTCCAGTCAGGAAACCCAAACCTGCTCCTCTGTAGGAGCACATTAAGCTGAGAAGTCGCACTTGCAGAGCAGGCAAAGCTCAGGGCTATGGGGAAGACATCAAACCCTCTAAACGCAATTTAAGAGAGCCCGGGTGTCATGACCAATAACCAGAATTACAATACAAAGACCAGTGTCAGCGCTGGAGACAACCCAGGGCCCAGTGGCACACACTGCCACGGCCATGGAGCAAAGTGGGGGCGGGAAGCAGGGATATCCCTGCAGCGCTCAGTTCCAGGGTGTTTCTCTGAGATGCAGCTCAGTGCAGACTGGGACGGGATGCCAGGCTGTCCAGGAATGGGATGCTGCCCATGACACCCCATTTCTCAGGGTGTTTGAAGGTGGGCTGTGATGGGAGTGTCTCCGTTAGCGCACGAGCGTGCTCCCTCAGCCCATGAGAGGCAAGCAGTCACCCTGTGGCACAGTGGTGCAGCCACATCCTGGGAACCACAACCGTGCACCTTTCCAAGGCAGCAATGTGGTGCAGAGCCCAGATTATGAAACACATCCGAATTAAAAGCAAACTCATTTGGTAAAGTCCCCCCATGACGCATTCCCCCCAGCCTGGTGCCTGATGGTAGTAGGGTGGGAGGACTTAGTGTTCGGATTAATCTGAGCTATTACCTGCTTCACCAAGCAAAAATGATGACTTGAGAAGTCACATAAGACAACTCCCTCTGTTCCTGCACAAACACTGAAGCTGCTCGAGCTACATGATTATGAGTTTCTGCTGCTGTCTTTCCCTGAGGTCCCTCGGGCCAGCTGCCAGCACAGCGATAGGCTGAGAAGAACCTCCACCATCCTTTACAGCCTCATGCTCACCACACGCCTGGGCTCGCTGTGTGGCATGCTGCTCCTGGGTCTCAAACCCCCACCAACCCAGCCTCCTTCTTCATCTCTGCAGGTTTTACACATGTTGTGAAGGCTACGAACCAACAGTGCTGCTCATCAAAACAACAGAGGGGGAGGTAAGTATTTCCCAGGCAGAGAAGTGGGCTGTACTGGTGCCCATGTCGGGAAGGGGACAGGGTGGTTGACCCCACTGGTACTTCTTGGAGCAGCCACGGGGATGCGTGGTCTCTCTCCTGCCCTGCTCCAGGGTTTGGCCCAGCTCCCAGGAGAGAACAAACTGCACCCCCTGGCACGAAGAGCCACTTTAGACACAGGCTGGTCTAAAGGGTGCTGCTGGGGGGGAAGAGAGGAGTCAGTGAGATGGAGGGAGGCCATGAGAGATACTCTTTCATTGTAGATACAGACTAAATCATGAAGTCCTTGTTAAGCAGACTTTCCTGAAATCAGCAGATGCTTTGCCTGAGCCAGGACTTGCTTTCAGTGTACTAAATACAAGTGTCTCTGCCTAATTGCAAGAGCAGCCACACAAGGGAAATGGAGGAGAAATAAGGACAGATTCTACAATACTTGAAAGTCATGAAATAACACAAAAAAAACCCGCACCAGGCCTCTTCCCGGGGACTCTGAGCATGGCTCATAAACCCATATTTTATCTCTCCATTCTTCATCAAACAGCAGAGGCAAGTTCTGTAAATTGTTCAGGCATCCCAAAGATTTATTGACCTACCAGTCCTGATTTCCCAAGCCTGACACTTCAGCGTGATGCGGAGATAAACACCCTGCCACCCCCTAGGGCCTTGTGCAGACAAGAGAAGGTGACTTATAAAACCTTGTTTCCTACACATTTTAGCTCATTCTGTTCCTTAGCTAGTATGAAGGATGGGCACGAGTTCCCACATCTCAGCCACAGTCAAGCCAAGGACGTCCACACCGGGATCAGCCCGACTAGTGTGGACCCCTGGGACTGGTTTAAAGCCTCATAGGTAAAAAAAATAGTGTTACCTGAGTCTTTGCCATTTTAAAACACATTTTCTCTAAAGACTCATAAAACAAGCAACCACCTTGCCACCATCTGGGGGCCAGCTGAGGACAAGGGACTCCTAGACCCCTGTCCACAGCGTGCTGCAATACTGTTCACACACTTTGAGCCACACAGTTATTCTTTTCCTTTTCTGGGAGCTGGACTGGGCTGGGGGGTGGGAGACAGCTCTTGCTTCTGAGCCTGGGCCAGGGAACATACCAGCACAGCTGAATTGGCCCTGCTCAATCAGCCAGCACATAGCTCACTGCAGTCACCTCTGCTGTAAAAGAGCAACCCCCCAAATGTCCCAGAGCCCCCCCTTAGTCACTGAAGCTGGGCAGACTCACATCCATAGCACCAGGGACTTGTCAGTGCAGGATTTAGCTGGTGTAGCAGAACTTGGCTCTGATTCCCCCAGGGACCCTCGCAGAGCCTTTGCTCTCCTGCATGAACGTGTGACAGCCGGTAGTTCTGGGCCCTGCTCTGGTCCCAGGCTCTGCCCCACTGATGGCTCCCTCTTCTCTCTCCCAAAGGTGTGTGGGGCATTTCTCTCCTCCGACTGGAGTGAAAGGAAAAAGAGTGGGGCAACATCAGGCTTTTTTGGGACAGGGGAGTGCTTTGTGTTCACCGTAAGTCACATTTTATTTCTGGGTTTATGCTTATGAGTTTGTTAATTACTTTTTCCCTTACTCTTCTGACAACTCAGGGCATGGTGGCACCGAGCTGCTTCCTTACCACAATCTCACTGCTACTCCTTAGCCCTGCAGGAGGCAGCAGCACAGAAATTGCTGTGCTGGATCAGAGCAAACAGATAAAAAGCTGCTGCCTTGGGTGAGCTGGTTTGCCCCAAGCCCCCAAGGCAACACGCAGTAACCATGGGTGGATCTTGGAGCATCCTCCTGGGATGGCAGCAGGGCAGCATGTGTGGTGGGGTGGGTTTCTGCCCTGTGTGCTCAGGGCAGCTCCTGGATGGAGCGTTCCCAAAACAGCTCCAGCGTCCCTGCAGAGGGAGCGGGCTGAGTTGGTCCAAGAGATTCTGGGGGCAAAGTCCAGCACCCAACCAGTACCCCACCAGCATCCATCCAGCACCCACTCAGCAATGTGGGCTGACCATGTCTGCCTATCTCCAGCAGCGCCTGGCAAAGACAAAACCAACTTCTCAGTCACAGAGTCCTCCAGAGCATCCCTGGAACTGCCAAGACACCTTTTCCCTTCCCTGACCCAAGTGCAGACCTGACACGCAGCATTTGGCCCCCAACCCACCTAGCCAGGCAGTACCGTCTTCCCCCAGTAATGGAGAGGTGTCAGGGCTCACCATGTTTCTCCTGATTTTCAGGTGTGCCCCGAGACAGAAAGGTATGAGTGGGTGTTCATCAAGAAGCCAGAGCTGGCCAAAGCTGTGCCGCGCTCACGGCAGCGGTCGCCTTCCCCCGCTCCCGCATCCCTCCTCAGCTCCTCCCCGGAGGGCTGCAGCACCAGCTCGAACCGTCTCACCGTGCCCACACCGCAGAGGAGAGGCCGTCTCTCCCCGTTTCTGGCCATCAGGCATTTTCTTCTGCCTTCCAAAACAGCCTCCATGTTCATGTCTGGGTCACGGGAAGGGATCATTATCGGTAATTACTGAATGGTGGGCACCCACCCACCAACACATCACTGCTTCAGCTGGAAAGGGCTCTACTCCAGATTATAATTATGTAGAGGCAAAGACCTCCTGGTTTAGGATATAAAGATTAAGTCAGCGGAGATTAAGTCAGCTACCTCTTCCTCAAATAAGCAGGAGAGTGCAAAACTGCACAAAGGCAAGGATGCTTCTTCTGAGAGCCCCAGAGGGGCTCTGCCAGCTGAGGGGGAGCACCACAGACCAAACCTCCTGGTGAGGTTTGCACCCTTGGGGCTGGCATGTCCTTTGCCAGCCCTTTACTCTGCTCTGTGCGGGATGCAGAGGAGCAGCAGGTGGGTATCAGCCCAAGGAAGGGCCGGGCATGGTCCTCTGGAGCAGACATGCCAGCTGCCTGCCCATGCTGGCTTGGGCACAGGAGTTGAATCTTTGTGCCCCACCACTGCCAGGAAGGGTTTAGAAATGCCTGCAGCACAGCCTCTACCTGCCTTTCAGCGCTCGGGAGCAGGTTCAGGGCAAGCCTGGCTGTGGGGATGCAAGGAGCTTTTCCTTGTTCTGCAGCTCTCTTAGCAGTTTAATAATTCAAGTTTGTGCTGCCAAGGCAACCTCTCGCACTGGCTGCCATGTGCCAGCTGCCCTGCAGAGAGCCCTCCAGGGGCTCTGCCTCCGTGCTGACATCCTGATTAGCAGGGAAGGCAGCTCAGGGCAGCCCCAGCCCAACTCTGCACTGTGGCCAAAGGAAGGAAAGCAGAGAGATGAGCACAATCCTGAGAGACCTTTGCGGCTGGGCCCTTGAGCAGCAAGGTGAGGCGAGCAGATCCCAACTGTCTCACTTGCTTTTGCAGGTGGGGGAGGAGGCCAAGCTCTGTCCCTCGACGCCAACCTGCTCTGGGGACGCACAGAGCACTGCGAGACCTTCGACAACCCTCCGCTCTGCCAGGAGAACTTCAAGGTGCAGCTCTTGGAAGTGTGGGGCTTTCAGAATGCCTAGGTGCTGTGGGGGACAGCCCCTCCCAGGCCACTGCTGCAGTGTCTGCTGGCAGTGTAGAGCACCTCTGCTCACCATCCTCCCCTCCACGGTCAGCCGTGGTGGCGTTGTGGAGAGAGGGGCAATGCAGCGCCAGGAACAGGACTGCGGGCACTGCCTTAGAGGACATTTGATGTCCCCTTCCGCAGTTTAGAACCAGCCTGCTCCACCCAGTCTGTCCCAGTTTAGGATGCTGGAGGGGAGGTGAGCCACTCCGGTGTTTCTTACACCTCCCTGGCCTGTTTGCAGCTTGGGGCTCAACAGCAAACCAGTGGTACCACAGCACAGGCAGATTTTATAGAAATTAGGCAAAACTCAACACCAAGGTACAAAGCTCACCAGAAACACTCTCAGCCCCCGCTTCCCAGTGGTCCCAAGCCCAGCACCACCCTTCAATGCAGAATTTTGTAGCCTCTGCGGGTTACCATGACTCCCCGGGGATCACACACTGATCACCATCCAGCACAGCGTGAGATACTTTTTGTCCATGGTTGAAACTGCTGATCAGTGATCAGCAAAGTCCTACCTGGCAATGTTTATACACCAGCAGCCAACAAGAACCCCCTAGCTGTGCACCTGCCTTGTCATTTTTGTATTAAACTGAAGATCTATATTCACCGCAAAGGGCTGATGATGTATGACTGCAAACAGTGAATACATATGAGCCTTAACCAATGTGCCCTGACTACCAGGGGTCAGGACTACGAGAGATGTGACATTTTAAAACATGAAACGTGAACGTGTGCGTGTAGCTCGGTCAGACAAGGCAACCCTTGCAGAAGGGCTGTAGCCCACAGAGGTATCATTCTGGCTGCAGGATGAGAACATCTCCCACATCCAAATATACTTTCCACTTGTGGTTTCACCTTTCATATATTCCACTTTTCAAGCTGTTCAGAGCAGGAGGTATCATTGCCTCGTTGCTTCCAGTGATGGCAGCAGGACGCGGGCAGGAGCCGGCGACGGCAGCGAGCTCACACAGGATCAGTTATGCAGCAGACCTAGGAAGGGCTCGTAGCTTTCAGAGGGCACCCAGGGAGGGTGTGGAGGTGAGACACAGTCCTCAGTGCCCCCCTCCCTGGCTTTCGCCCAGAGAGCTCAAATGAAACAACACTGCAGAATTACCCTTTCCCTTCAATTAAAAAGCTCTGCTAGGGTGTCCTCAGTATCTCTCTCCTCCCGTGATCACGTACTGGGCTTCTGTCCAGCTGAAAGTTTCCCATGGGAGCCCCTCTGCCTTCCCAAGAGGCTGTTTCACCTCTCTGCCCAGAGATGCACACGATGCACGAGACTCCTGGAAATGCAAAGCCCTTCGTTAGCAACCCGGCCTGACCTCCTCGCAGAGTATTTCCCTGTAAAGGGCGAGCAGGCCTGTCTGATGTATTAAACCACCAGGGGCTGGGGTTGTATTGTGCAGGCCGGGGGTGTCTGTCTCTGATGCGGTGGCAGAGCCTGAGAGGCCCTCGGAGGCCGAGCCCGCGCTCCCCGCGATTCCAGCCGCCCCTCACAAGGGATGTCAGGGCACTGACTGCCTTCGCTGCTTGTGATCTGATGAGTGCCTCTGCCATTTCTGAAAGGGACGCTGCAGTCCTTTCTTCTTACGCTTTATTCCATTACTGAATAAAGTTCAAAGCTCTTGGATAATAAAAAAAAGACCCCGAAACCACGCAGGGGAAGCGGAGGGGATGTGTAATGGGATATAAAGAGATCTTCCTCCGTGCCGTGCCGTCCCTTGCCCGCAGCGGGGTCAGCAGAGACCCAAGCGCCGCTGTGAGGTCCCAGCGGCCCAGGTGGAGGGGCCGGGAGCGGGGTGAAGGGCAGCACCACCCCCCG
>NW_020799123.1:2499658-2528676 GCF_003259725.1 Athene cunicularia
GTAGTGAGGGGAGCAGCGGCCCCGGGGGGGGCAACTGAGAGAGGACGGGGCGCCGGGGGGGGCAAGTGAGGGCGGCTGGGGCACCACGGGGACAGCTGGGGGGTCTGGGGCACCACAGAGGGAAACTGAGGGGGACTGGGGCACCACAGAGGGAAACTGAGGGCGTCTGGGGCAATTGAGGCAATTGAGGGTCACTGGGGCACCACAGAGGGAAACTGAGGGGGACTGGGGCACCACAGGGGCAGCTGAAGGGGTCTGAGGCACCACAGGGGCAGATGGGGGTGTCTGGGGCATCGTGGAGGTGTGGGAGTGGGGTCTGAGGGCAGTGTGGGTCAGCTGTGGGTCACGGGGTGCCAGCAGGCAGGCTGAGGGGAGGGCAGGGCACCGTGGGGGCAGCTGTGGGGCAGCCATGGGTCTCTGCCGGGGCCGTGGTGCTGTGGGGTGCGCCAGGAGCTGGGGGTGCGCAGGGTCCCTTCAGCCCCCCTCACTGCCTCCTCGTTCTCCCCATGCCCGACATCTTGAGAGACAAATGCAAAGTTAAGAGCAGGAAAAGTTGGATGGAATAGTAGGATTTTTAATTTTTTTTTTCTGGTAATTACCCAGCTTACTAGAATAAGAGTTTAATTTCAAAATAAAATTAGCTCGTTGCATAAAATGCTGTCGTAAACACTCCTGTGACCCAGGGATGGGGGCTAGGCACCAGGGTTTCTCCAACCAACTGCCTTCTTGGGAAATTTGTGGCTTTGCAGCTATTTTGAGGCAGGTCATGGCAACGTGGACTGGTGATGTGGCCCCATAAATCAGCAGGTGCTGCTGGAGAACCCTCTGTGCTGAAGGGCTCAGACCTCTGGGCCAGTGAAATCTGGTAGCTGCAGGAAGCACAGCGCTGTCCAAAACATGTAAAGGTGACCCTGGAGTTTTGCACAGGGTTGTTCTGTTGAACGGTTTTGGGGAGAACTGGAAAGCTCTTGGTTTTGCCCTCCTTGTGGGATAAACCTTAGGGAACATACAACTTGCCCTTAGGGAGTGTGATAAGCAAGGCCTCTGGCAAGGAGGTGTTGGGGAGAGGTTCAGCCTGCTCCGGGGACTGTGTGCTCCAGGCAGGGGAAGAGAATTTGCCTGCAGCCCCCAGAAACCTTAAAGCCAGCAGATCTTTCACTCCTTTCTCTTGCAGGGCATGTACCCTGTGGTCTGATCTGCCACCCTGATAAGGAGCACATTCTCTATCCCCTGGGATGTACTGTGGTTATTCAAGAGCTGGACAGTAAGCAGCAGACTTTCTTGCATGGTCACACCAATAATGTCTCCTGCGTCGTCGTGTCCAGGAATGGGCTGTACGTTGCTTCTGGACAAGTCACTTTCATGGGCTTTAAGGTGGATAATGCTCTATTTCTAACTACATAATACTGACCAAAGAAATTGGAGTTGGCTTGCCAGTGCTGGGAACACCTTTTGTCTATTTTTTATTTTGTTGGAAAACAACAAAAGAGGGAGGATGTTGCAGAAAATGGGAATCTGTGGCTAGTCCATTGCTGGATGTGCCTTCGTGTTTTTGTAAAGTGTTATGCCTTCTCCTTAAGACCGGGATAACTAGATTGAGCAGTCTCTTAATTATGGTCCTTTTTATCCAAAGTGCGCACATGTGGCAGCCTAAATTTCATTACATTAATTAATAGAGGGTGTATTTAAAGTGGTACCTGAGTTCCCGAGCTGCTTGGGACTTTCAAAAGCCCTTGACAGGTACTTACCTGCATTTTTAGACCTCTAAAGTTCTTTATGGTTTCATTTTTTTCCTATTTGAAAAGACCCTGAGACATCTGGAAGGAAGCAAGTATTAGTGGTTTCAGGGTAAATTTTGATTCTGAAATGAAGTAAAGCTATTCAAGCAGTAAGATGGAATAATGCTTCTTGCAGCACCTAATTTGAAGCAGTTTTGTGTCAGTGGAGTGCTGGCCTGGGTAGAAGCTAACCTCAGGCTGGGCTCCTTCTAACAGCTTTCCTGCCTTTTTATACCTAATCCTGTGTGTTATATCTAATGCTCTGGCTTTGACCCCTCTGCTTTGCACCTCAGGCAGACATAATTCTGTGGGATTTCCAGAGGAAGGAGTTACTTGCTCGGCTGTCACTTCACAAGGGTAAAATTGAAGGACTAGCGTTTTCTGCAAACAGCCTTTATCTCCTGTCACTGGGAGGCCAGGATGATGGCAGGTAATGATTTCCACTTCTTGCCACACAATTTCCTACAAGGTGTAAGGCTTTGAAGAATGGGCTTAGGGAGTACTCGCTCCTCCCTCTTCTGGCAGTCTGACCCTTGCTCCTGCTGGACGTCTCTCCTCAGCGATCCCACTCTGTCCGATGGAAGCTGGTTGGGGACCGTGGGCAGGGCACAGGGCATGGGGGAGGATGAAGGCAGCAGCTAATTCTTACACTGGTGTCATCACCCAGAAACCTCATGAAGCCTGCACAGCTGGGTGGCTTAATGCACTGCCCTGACAAAGTATAAATTTTACCAAGGGCTTGCTTTGACACACAGACAAGTACCAGTGGAATAAAAAGTTCTTTTAAATCAGATTTTATGCGTGGCCTAAGATGTGATTTGAGTCTTGCTCAGCAGAAGGGATCTAAGAAATACAACCCCCTTTAGTTTAGGAGCAGGGGATGTAAACTGCAATTCCACACACTTGTGATAAGCTTGTCTTGGGTGAAATCTCTATGAAGTGACTTTTATGTGTATCCTGTTGGGAACAAACTGCAGGAAAATGTTTCATCTTGCTTTTGTTTTTAAGTAATATCAAAAAGTGAAGCTGTTTAAAGCCTCTCCTTCTCCTGCAGCGTGGTTGTGTGGCATATTGATAAGAGAGAGGCTGTCTGCGGGAGCCCTGCCTCGGCATGCAGCGCGGGCAGTGCGACGGTCGTGGTGTGCTCCAGCTGCAGAGACGAGATGTTTGTCACTGCTGGAAAGTAAGGCTTTATTTAAATGAAAGACCTGTTTCCTTTTACAAAGAGTCTTTACTCAAATACAAGGAAACTTAAGCAACTGTGTGCTTGTGTTTTTTCTTTTTGCTCTGAATGGACCCACGAATATCCATCAGCTTGTCCCTTTAAGGCATTTCTGCTTGTTCTACATGTAACAATGTGCTTTCAAAGCAGCACACAAGGATCCACGTGCGTCACTTTTGTTCCTGATAGCAGGATTTTGTACTTAGCATTCCCCATGCAGTATTTAAAATATTTAGTTGCCAGTGTTTACACAAGAAAAGCAGTCAATGAGTGGCTCTGAACAATGGTTAATTAATGTAGAAACAATAATATCTTGCAGGTTGTTGGATCATCTCCTATCCTCACCAGAAGTGATGTACAATTGGTCACTGGCTTGTAACAAAAGTGGGTACAAAAAGTCACATTTTGCATGGATTTGAGACAGCCCCCATATATTTAGCCTGACGTGTAAACGTGTTGAGGACCTGCACCTCTCTTTAAATCAGGGAAGGCTTTGGATGCCCTTTGCTGCAGCAGTACTTATGAGTGCCAGTCTTTGCAATTTTAGCACTTTGTTAAATGTAAGGGCAACTGTGTGCAAAGATTTTATATTGGCTCCTATGTTGTCAGTTAAATTCTGCTAGAAAACAGTTGAAAGTGTCCTGTACTGTTCATTTCCCACTTTAGGAACTAAGATTTCCACAGTATGTGGAAATGAAGTGTCAAGGTTGTTACATACTCCTCCATAATCCTTATATATATTTTTAATGAACCTTTAAGATTTTTGATTTACCAAAAATGCCTTTTCCACTGTCTCTTACAGCAACTGAGACTTTCTTCTGGCCTCTCTGATACTGTTCTTTTCCTTCTTATTAAAATTTCAGAATAATGTAGCCTTGTAAAGGCTTTTTAATTCTTCTAGTAGTGAAAAAACTTAGATATTTCTGCATATATGGATTTGATCCCACTATATTCATTCTTATAGTGGGACCATTCGAGTATGGGAACTGGATCTAGCAAATAGGAAAATCCACCCAACTGAATGCCAGACAGGGCAACTGAGAAGAGTGATCATGTGTGTTAAGGTAAGTTTCAGCCAAATGATTTGGCTAAACCAATAAACTCTCTATGGACTGCAGAAAAACCACAAACTTTTATGGTAATGCTAAAAATGCCCATCACAACTGCATGATGGCAGTGGAGTTACTAAGTGTTGGCTCATGGCAGATGGTCTCCCACAGTTTCTTTATCCTCGGAACGAGTACTTTGAATGCTTCTGAAGAGAAGCAGCATGTATTTTAGTCACAGGCTCTAGCTCCCAGAGAATCCTACTTCTGCTTCAAAATATTATCTAGATTTCCTTAGAAAATGTCTTGCATTCAGCAGTATTATGGATCTTTGAGTGTGATGGCATGAAAACATTGGCTTTATCCCCTCAGATTAAGTCTTGGCAATACACTGAAATAAAGCTATTTATGTAGTTCAGTGCTAGGCTTGGGACAAGTGTCTCATTATCTGGACCATGATCTTTTTTTTTTTTTTATGCTTTCCTATAGGTGGCAGATGATGATAATTATTTCTGTGTTGGCACATCAAGTGGTGATATTCTGAAACTGAATACAAACAACAAGCTGATGACTGACTACAGGCCCCAGAAGGAGAAGTTTAGCTTGGTGAGTAGCAGCTCTGTGACTTTAATTTTCTCCTTATCCTCCTCTTCGTTAGTAACTGAAAGTAGGGCAACCTCCAGGAGAACCATTACAAAGTTGATTCACAGACTAACCCTTCTTCTGTGCTGTTAGTGTCTCAGTCTTGATCCTGAAGTCTGAGGCTGTTAGCTTGGCTTTTTTTCAGTTTCAGTTGGCTCAGAATTTGGGTTTTACATGAATCTCATGGGTCATCCCACAGACTTTCTCTTATACTAAATCTGGTAAAAGTCTTAAAAAGTTAAAAATAAGCATGAAAATGGAGTAGCTCCTGAGTTGGGTTTTTTTTAGGGAGATGCTAGCTGGAGTGAGACAGAGGACATTCCTAGGAAGACTGGTAGAAGTGTTTATTTGAGAGGCTTTCCCACACTTATGCTATAAGGTCTTATATTCAGATCTTACAGATTGGTTAAATTGTCTGGGCCAAAATTTTCCAAGACGAGTGTTTGCCACAGGAAGAGTATTTTGGAAAACTATTCAAAACCCTACAATTGTTCTTCAAAAAACCCCAACCCCCTAGGTATTTATGTTTGTTTCACGTACCATTCCTCTCCCTTCCCTTCAGGAGGTCATCTTTTGGAAATTCTGATTCTGCCACTGATGAGGCAGAGGTCTTATTGAAAAAGGTAGGCTAGATAATATAGTTAAAGAGTTTATTATAATTCATATTGGGACAAAACAAGGTTACACAGGGTACATTGCTTCTATTGCTTTTCAACTTCTGAGTGCTTGACTTCATAACCCCAGAGTTCTTTTAACTTTGCTTTTTTGTCTATAATTGGACTCACGGATCTTAATATGAGGATCCCGAGACAGGAGTATCTCCTGAATAAGGAACTTTTGGCCTTTAATTGTACAAGAATCCTACATGCAGGGAGCCGTAATGGTAAACGGTCAGCACCAGATAGTACACTTGCTCTTGATTTCTCTTTATTTGTTGCGTAAAAGACTTCTTGTAGCTTCTCAGGTTATACCCAGCGGAGAGCATGATACCTAAGGAATTCAAACAGATACCTGAAACACTTTCTTGCATAAGGTTGAATGTATTTTGTGATTCTGTTATCAGTGATGAAAATCAGTGGGCAGCAAGGGCAGCAGTGCAGATGGAAGTACCAAACATACTGTTAGGGATGCCATGGGGAAGCTGTCCTAGAAAGAAGCAGATCTTGTCTGAGTATAAACAGAAGACTAACAAGTTCTGTAAGAAAAATTCAGAAGTAACCCCCAAAGAAGAAGCTACAACAGACTTATTTCTCCAAACCTTCTGAACTTTGCTTGTATCAACAAATGTACATACAAACCACACACATGCCCATTCAAAATGGAGTGTTTCTTGTGCTACAAATGTATGCCCACATCTCTGGGATAACTTGGAGCCACAGAGCAATTTGAAATATATTTCAATGTTTATTCCAGTAGGTTGGAGATGTCATTACTCATTTTTCCCATTTGCATTGTAGGAATGTAAGTAACGTAATTCTGTGCATCAATTAAGTGATGTCTGTATGTATTTTGTTTTCCTGATAGAAATTGTAAGTTTGCTGAAGGCGCATTAAATCTCTTGTGGGTATCTCTGTACTTCACGCTGTTAAGTTAGTCTTCTAGCAGGCATCCTGCAGGGCTTTGCACCCACACGGGACCCATGTCCTGGCTGATCTCTGCTGTCTCCTATGCCAACGTCTTGATGACTGAATATCAACTCCCCTTTTAAATGCTTGTATGCTTTGAGTCCTCCTACATCCAGTGGTGCATGTACCTTGCCTAGAGCTGGATCTCACAAGGTCCTGAACTCCCTTGCCTTGATGGGTGAAGGAAAGGTGCCGAATGCAATTGAAACAAAACTTCACAAAATATATACTTCCGAGGCCATTGCTAAAGAAACGATCAGATAGGGTCATTAGCAGAAAGCCAGGAAATATAGGGTTTGAAAGAGGGCCTAAGGACTCTTAGAAGAAAAGCAGAGCTCAAAGCCAGACCACAGTCCAATCCGTACCGTGAGGGGTTTTATCGTAAGGCAGATCCCTGGGAACCACAGTTTGTGGCAGAGACCTTTGGAACATCGTAAGCTTCAGCTGACATTGCTTCTGATAGTGAAAAGCTGAAGAAAAACAGGACCTTTGACTATGCAAGAGACTGACAAGATGCTAGGGAGCAGAGAAGATCCAGAAGTGGATCTTGTCACAGCTGCCTGCCAGCCTTGTGGATCAGATCTGAGCTGGTGGTAGGCGTTAATCCGACTTAAACTTTGCTTTTTAAGTATTATGTAATGGCAGCTACTTAAGATACAGCCCTGGTCATTTTGGGAGAAGGGAGAGAAAAGGAGACATTCACATTGGATGGAAATAACAAGCAGTTCCTCCAATCTCCTCCTTTACCCTGTTGCTTAAAAGGAACGTTTCTGCTCAAAGACAGGCTTTTCAATCAGACACATGCGCACCCCTATCACCCCTTCTCCTCTTGCTTGCTTCTTCCCTGCTCTCTTCCATCACTCTCACCAATGCAGTTTCCAGTGCCAAAATGGGAAATTCATCAGGGCAAACCTGTATTGTTGCAGTCTGAGAGGAGGTACTAGTACATTTTTATCTCCAGCTACTGTCAGATCCACTTTCATCCTTTCCATTTCTCCCTTCCTAGCTCTGTACCGTGATTCCCTTCCCACCCACCCATTTCACATCTCTGCATGCAAATAATACCTTGTCACTAGACTGTCAACAAGTCTTCGCTGAACACATGTAGGATCTAATGTTTTATGGCAGAATTTTCCAATTGTAGCATAGCCTTCAATGCCAGCAGAGGTATTTTGCAGATGTTTTTTCAAGACAAAACCACAGCATTTATCAAAATGAAAGTATTTGCATCCCTGTTTCTACACAATTTAGTACATTGTATTGCTAACCCTAGGAGAAGCGTTGATTCTTATTTCTTTCCCCCCTGCAGAGCTCTTTCTTGAAAAATGTAATTTAAATGTAGCATATTAGTACCTGTAACAAAAATTCTCCCCTCTCTCGCTGTGCAAAGCAAAGCTGCCACATAGCTGGTTTCAGAAGTGAGCCATGCTGTGTCAAGGCAGGCGTGGCTGCTCCAAGGCATGGCTTTTGGGACAGGCACGGCCTTTCCTAACCGGGCATTCCCTGCTCCCTGGCAGGGAGGTCAGCCCTACATCCTCCAGTGGTGGAACTGCCCCGGCCTCCCTCCCCGTGGAACCATTTTCATCACTTTGTTGCAATTCTGACTGAAAAGATGCATGTTTTTGAACGAACATTATCAAGTATCTCTGAAAATCTTGTTCACTGGGAAATTATGAACCCGCGCCATACCATGAAACTCTAAACCTGGAATCCACAGCCACCCCACGATGAGCTTATCTTTAAAGAAAGAGTTTAGACACTGCTTGGGTGAGGAGAAGATATTTATTGAAAATAAGTTTGGTCAACCTTAAAGGAATTTTGCCTTTAGATATGTAAGAATGTGTTTATTACGTAGGCATGATCTGAAGGTTTGTTTGTTTCTGTTTTGAAGAGGAGTGGCAGAACACTGCACTGATATGATGGAGCAACTTGTTTTCCATCTACGTGGTATTAAGTTTAAGTGCATTTCTGTAATGTTTATAAATACTGAAATAAACAACAAAATTAATTTTTATCCCTGTCACAGGCTTGAGGAGCTATAAGGCACCCATTCAGATGCAAAGTAGGATGTACAATTGCAAATGCACTTTCAGAAATAGATGGAGTGATTTGCATTGTTAAAAAAAAAAAAAAAGTTTGAAGGAGGTGTGGAGGTGTGCTGGAAGAGTTCATAGGGTGCTCAAGAACTTTGTGAGAGATCAGAATGGGCCAAAGAGCACACACCCCTGCAGGGGAGGGAATGGGCGGGCTGGATTTTTGTTGGTATTTTTATTTATAATCATACTTCAAAGCAGTGGTTTCTTTTTGTAAGAAGTAAATAATGAATGGTAATATTTTTAACCTCCTACATTAGACTCTGCATTTCATCTACAAGAGGTCTGGCAGTATATAAAATAGACTGTTCATCACATCGTTAACGTGAACTGCTCGACTCCATGAATAACAAGTGCAACACATAAAGCTATCTGTTTACTCATGGTGATTCAAAGAACAGACTGGACAAGAAAGAAGGACAATTACCAAGTTAAGGTTGAAATCAAACTCCGATGATTTTGAGAGCCTGTCAGTGGACCCTGGCCACTTTAAGGTGTTTTTTTTCCTGTCTTAATAATACCCGCTTCCCTCTGACATTGAAGAACTGAAGAGGATAGCTTGGAAAAATCAAAGCAGTCTTGGCAGTGCTGCAAAAACTCTAATTTATTAGCAAGTAGCAGGGAGCTGTAATCAGATAAACTACGTAGTCAGAGGTTTGGTTTCTAATGCCGCCACCTGCCATAATGCTCCAAAGGGCATTTGAGGTGGAAGTCTTTTACAGGAAAAACTGCAAAACAGTAGATCAAAAGACAATTGATGGGCCTATGATAACAGAGGACTCACAAAATGCTGCCAACACCTCATCGGAAATTTTTAAAAATGTTGTTCAGAAACAGTTCTGCTTGTGGATCATATTTCTAATTAAAAAGAATCCCTTTGTTCTCATGCTTTTGCTAAGAATATTTGCATGAAACCTGGCTGCCTGCCTGGTAGTGTTGTGATAGTATGGCATAAAATCCTCTCTGGAGGTCGTGTTTTGCACAGTGATCAGTCCTGATATTACAGGAGACTGTGGATATGCTACTGGTGGAGACAGATTAATGAAGAAACCCAGTGTAATTAAATTACGAATCAGGATTTTTTTTTCTTTTTTTTTTTTTCCCTGCAATCCACATTTATTTGATGCTGAAGTTAAATAGTCCTTAAGCTGATGGTAGGTGGTTGCAAGGCTGCTTGTTTTGCCAGCACTGGAATGTCCAATTACATATATGGTGATTATTTTTTCTTCAGAAAGTATAAACAAGACTTTAAAAACAATCAGTTGCTTCTCTTTGGTTGGACAATGAACCAAAATAATTTTTCCGATTTCATTAGACCTTGTCTGTGGCTTTTGCAACATCCTTTCTGGGTCCAAATAGCTCAAATGTCCATTTTTGGTTTTTCTTCACTTCCTCTCTCATCTTCCTTAGAACTTCAGTCCTTTACACACCAAAAATCAACACTGTCTGCCTTTTATTCTTCTAAAGGCTCTGAAAGTGTTTAATCCTGAAAATTTACTGGGGTTAGTCCGGATTAATGCTCAAAAAGAATAGGGTGCTGGGTGGTGCTGCTTAAATGTCAAACTTTATCATAAAGTGCTGACACCTGTATTTGTGTAAAAATCACGAGCCAAGCACATGACAATGATTTCTTCCTAAAGAATAAATGCAGAATTATTCTGATTTGCTTCTTGGTTACTCTTTGAGAATTCACCTCTTCATGCTTTCACAACACTAAATGCTAGAGGTGTTTTCTTTTTCCTAGAAAAAACATCAAACAGAAATTGTTATTTTCACATTTGGCTCTATGAGCTTGGCTTAAAGAAAAAATCATAATACTGTGAAACTGCTGGTACTATCACAGCAGTTGGCAATGCTGCCTATTAAGCTAGGCAGTGGCAAATGATGCTGCAGTCTATATTGCAACTTAAAATGTCAAGCTCAAATGACACCTTACAAGTCACGGGGAGCCTGGAGCTGCTACAAGCTGACCTCTTGTACACACTTGCTTCATGACAGAACTTAGTTTTCAGTCCAAGTCTTGATGGCATAATGCTCCTTTATTTCTTTTTTTTTTTTACTTTTTCCATTTCATTCATGTGTATCTTCCCCCAAGATAGTAGGGATATTTTTCTGAGTAAGAATATTGGGATTTAACCCCACAGAAGCAGTTTCACCTCTCTTGTAGTCTGTTTGGGAGTCTCTCAGGTTTTCAAGAATTAATCAGTTGTCTTATATACAGAAGAGTAATATTACTTAACAGGTAGCAGAACTGAAGCAGAGACTGACTTTTCTTATACTTGAAATTTTGTGGCAAGGCTAAGGACAGTTTTTTGGTTTTTTGCTGTTTTTGTTTGGGTTTTTTTACTGTAGTCTGGTACTTCATCCACAGAAAACCTTTTCTCCTTTTTCTAATGGCTGACCTCCTGTTGATCTACTCATCTTGGCAAACAGCAGAAACCCATGCTGACAAAGGGCTGACAAATGTGTTTTATTATTAATAGGTGGGAGATAAGATTGCATCTTTCAGACAGGGAGAGAGACCTGGGACACAGAGAATCTGTCCTAAAAGCAGCTGTAGAGAAGGATGCTTAGGCTGAGTTTTATCCTCAGTTGTTTTTGTGTCTGATAGATGAAGAAACAGTGGAAGGAAAAGTGAAGGCACTAATACGAAATTTATTTATCGTGTGTATTGCTGGAATGAGGTAAGGATATGAAGGCTAATATGTGGTTCCAGCTGCTCTGAAGGATCCATGATGATGCTATTTACTTGTTTCTCATACTGTAGTAGTTCATACATACCTGTAATTAATAACTCCTCTCCCTTCTTCCTCTAGAGAGTCACTCTTCAGGCTAGGTCAGTCAAAGAATACTGATAAAGGCGTATTTGAGTGACATAAGCACTGCCATCGGGACCGTGATAGAGACTCCGTTGTGCTGTTCAGCATGGCTGCAGCAATAAAGAGACTCTGCTTCCATCCAATTGTGTTTTAATCCTGTTTTCTCCTAGGGAGTCACAGCTTTGCTTTTGCTGAAGACAGGAGATGTAATAGTCGGCACCGGAGGAGGGATTGTAGCTCTCTGTAAAGGCTCAAACTACAAAGTAATGAAGTGAGTTTGTAGATGGGAGAATCAGGAGGGTAGGGGTGGTGCTTCCCCCAAAGGGTCACACTATAAGAACCAATAATTTCTACATAAAGGCATAATCCAAATAAATCTGTTTTTCAGTCCTGCAGACAAAATAGACAGTATGGTTCCAGCACAATGAAGTTGAAGCAGACTGAAAATTACTGCATGCATTTGCACAGAAGTGAATTGCCCTACTCATCACTCACTTTAAATGACCATTGTTCCCTTTTAGGCATTAGGAGTCAGATCCTAAATTGATGCAAAGTGAGACAGGTCTGTTGAAGTCAGTAAAATTACACTTATTTACGCTGGCTGAGAAAGAGCAGTATTTGCCATCTAAAAAAGGGTTTATTGGAGGACATGGGATCATAAAGGAGGGCTCCACTAACGTTATACTCACGTGTCTGGAAGTGCTGGAGTACGTGCAAGGCTTTTTTCTGCATACAAAATAGAAAGCTGCAGGTGTTGTTTCCCTGTACGTGATTTGAAAATTGGGCCCGCAGCTATTCATTTGGCATTGCTTGAGTAGCCAGCTTAAGTGTACAGTTCTGCAAGCTTAGCATTGTACAACTGAAACTATTCCCAGAAGATGTAAGCTGTCTGGAAATATTCTTGAAGATGGGATATTTCAGTGCACTTGAGCAAGAATATCAACAAAGATGTTGTTACCTTAGGCCCTGGTCCAGAAAACAAAGTCTCCAAAGCACTGCCTTTGCAAGCCCTGGCAGAGTAGCAGATGGAACAGGCAAGATCATATGAAGTATTAAAATGTGACTGAGAATGAAATGTTAGTCCTGACCATGTTCTTGCGTATTGATATCACAGCCTAGTGTGGAGCTTTTGGGGGAAGCAGGGAAATAAGACTCTATTATCAGAAGCTGGAAAATAAGTGCATCGAGGTCAATGTCAGGCCAAACCTCTGCTTTCTCTTACAGGAAAATACAAGTTCAAGGCGCTGTCACTTCCCTGACACATAGAGGTCAGGGTCACCAGTTCTTTGTAGGGACAAATGAGTGCCAGATTTATCGAGTTAACTACACTGCGTTTAAAGAAGAGCTGATTGCTGCCTGTCACAACGAAGCTGTCCATGATATCGTTTTCGCTTGGTGAGTATGACTGGCTGGGATGCTTTTGGCTGGCAAAGAAGTTCGAGTAAGGTGCCAGTAAGGTCAGGATATCTACATAAACACCCTTTAAGCAGCAGAAACCCAGAGTTTATTAACATCCCTATGGGATGATTTATACTGTAACCTACCGGTGAAGTACAAGGGTGATGGTGAGCTGCCAGTTGAAAACAGAAGGCAGCAGTTCAGTTTGAGAATTGGAAAAATCATCGATGTACAGAAAGAATTCTAAACAAAAAGACTAGAATTAATTATGTTTGGGTAATGGCAGTGATGGCAACCTCCCCTTTTCTGCTAGGGTTGGTGCTACGAGACTCGGGCCTCTTAGTCTGCCAGCAGTGTGAATCCTGAAAGTCTGCTTTTGTGTACCCTGTTGCAGCTACAGCTTGTAGAGGCGTCTGCTTTCCTACCCACCTGTACCATCAGCTGAAACCTGACTAACAGAGCTGTTCAAAGAGGCTTTCTGGGTCTCTCAGCCTCACTTAAGATTTCATGTTTGACAATATGTTACATTAAATTCTAGGCTTGTGATGAGAGATGCTGGGTATTCTGGTGTGTCTTCTGTCTGCTTTTGTCTTGTGAACAGACAGCAAACATTCCCTCTTCCTGTGCAGTAGGATCGTGACACTTTATTTAAAATAAAAATCACAATGTATCAGTTGTTTCCTCTCGAAATGGAGAATGGGAGTTTGATCCCGATGAAAGTTTTTATTTTTGGTGTGTTACTGCATTGCTTCTTGACACAGCACAAAGGATCAAATCTTATCAAGGTACAGTAAAGTGCACAAAGCAAGAAGCACTCCTCCCTGCTTGTCACCAGTCTGAAAAATCCACATCCTTTAAAGAGAAAATGAGAAAAATCATTTGGAGCTTTAGGGTAATATGATGCTAATATACCTGACTGACACATCTGTGTCATAGATATTTGGATGAGCTGGATTTAGTGATCATTGTAAGGACTACAGTACTACATCCTTGCACAGATGTTTAAACTTTTCATTTATTGAACAGAGTATATCACTGATTGGGAAATACAGTCTTAACTTCCCTGTTCTGGCTTATTTCAGAATACTTCAGTAGCTGATGTTATAAAGCATCCGCACAAGCTGGGCTTGAAAGGGGCCACACTTTTTTTGTGCCAGTTTTCTCTGTCCGGATTCATCTTTCCGGACGTTGATGGTGATGCTGAACAAAAGCTTGTGGTACCTTTCTAGATTTCACTTTCAGTCATATCCCTAGGATGTATGGTTTAGAGCTTATTTCAAAGCATTCAGTCCCATAGCTTTTGAAATGCTGCAGGTCTTTTTTTATTCAAACATGTATAACAAGTATATTGCGAACAGGCTTTTGCCATTATTTCTATTGCCTTCAGTGATGCTGAATAGGAATCATCCAGTAAGCAAGATAAAAAATGACATCTTTATAATATGAGGCTGCTGTTAGTCCCTGATGTTGAATCTGGGCAGTCAGCACCTCTGCACCCACTTTTGTATCTATTATATACAACATGTGAGGTTGTTTAGAGATTGAATATGGGAAATAAATGTCACAACTTGCAAAAAGTAGAAAGAATTCTTTTAGTTTCACTTTAAATGTTCCTTAAAATGAATCTTTGAGTAGCATCCAGACCAGGCGAATTTTGCTTGAGAAAGGTGGTCCTACAAAAAGGGCCTTTGTCTTAACCACTGTGATCCCTATTGGGAAAATTACAGTTGCACATTAGAAACAGCTGAGCTTCAAAGGATAATTTAAGGTCTAACGAAGAAAGAAGCATTTTCTGTATGCACCTCCTCATTATCTCTCTGAATTCTCCAGGGGAACTTCTGACTTGTTTGCTACCTGCTCCAAAAATGATATTCGAGTGTGGTACACCCCAGAAAACAAGGAGCTCCTACGAATTGTCATCCCCAACGTGATCTGCCATGCCATAGATTTTATGAGGGATGGCAAGAGCATCATTTCAGGTAATGGGCAGTCCAGACCCACAGTTGAGTCCAGGCTTCAAATGATGCCAAATTTAATAGACATCAGTATGTCAGAATGAAGAGAGGATTAAATTGGAAATGGGTTTAAATTCAGTTCATCACTTGACCGAAAGGCCTCTTTGCTTGCAGCTGGTCCGCTGAACTTTGCTCACAGCCCCATTATCGCAGTGCTGTAGTTACAGTGTACATGGAAGGCAAGGTTTGGAGACTTTGCTTTGGGTGTGAATTCCAGCAATTCAAAACACAGTTCAGTCTTATTCAAAAGTTCTAAAATATTAACCTTGTTGTATGCAACAGCTTAACCTTTGCATAAAGCTGCTACCCATCGCCATATGCAAATCATAGGAACTACTGCAGTCCTAGAGGAGTGATGCAGTCCCCCCATTGTTACCAAACCAATTTGTCCATAGCCAGAATCAGAAAGAAATTACATTTTAATAGTTTATTTAGGGACTATAGCTCTGCAGCCTCATCTACAGTACAGAGGTTTTTACTTATCTATTGGTGATCTAACAGTGTGGGCCTTATAGAGGAATTTAATAAAACAAATGGGTTCATTTGGAAATGAAAGAGGGGCAATAATATGAGGAAAGTCTGTGCGCTTGGGTAATCTGTTTCTTTATATTCATCAGCTTGGAATGATGGGAAGATCCGTGCCTTCATGCCAGAGAGTGGACGGCTAAAGTATGTGATTAACCATGCCCATAGCTTGGGAGTGACAGCAATTGCTGCTACAAGTGACTGTAAACGGATCATTAGTGGAGGAGGTGAAGGACAGGTAATTTTTGCTTAAAAAACCTGGAGCAGCTCTGTGCTCTCATCACAGGGCCTGCGAATTGTCGGTAAGTGCTTAGTCAGAAAGTGAGCTATTCTTAGCTTTCACTTGAGCAAAGGACTGAGTTGGAGAATATTAGCCTTTGATATATGCAAATCTCTTGCTCTCAGAGGGCATAATGTAAAACAATGCCCCCATTTCTTCTGCCATGGTAGTCTTGGAAATCCTTCTAATGCAGAATATGCTCCTAATCCTCTTTGTTCATTTGTCTCTCCCCTATATTTGACTTATCTGCATTAGTCATTGTCTGCAAGCCTCCATCTAACTGTGCTGTAGCACAGATTTGCTTTCTGTCATTGCCTGGGAAGTCTTAGTCCTGTCCCAATTGACCTGTATGAACTCATTTAATAGCACAAAGTTCACTTTATATCGCTATAGTGTCTATGGGGTAACTTCCTAATTTTATAGGATGGTGCTATCTGGTTTAGGTGATGATGTTAATAAAAGACTCTGATAACAGCTCAATTTCTAATACAATTATGGAAATGTCTCAATACAAATAATGTTAAAAATCAGAAAATCATACTTGTGCAGTTCAACAATTTTTTTCTGTCCGTGCAAAACAAACACCACGTCCTTTTATTACTTCATGTACTTCATATAATTGTGGACCTTTTCAGTCTGTAAAAGTGGCACTCTTCTCCTAATGTTTAAATAATTTAAACACAGGGGGTTTATTTATATTAAAAATAAATAATTAGACTTGGAAGGCTCATTTTCAGTTTCTTTCCTTGCTTTGGACTTGCTCTCTGCATCCTGACAAAGACTCAAAACCAGACATTGAACTGCACATGGATTCCTGACTGTGATTTAACCACTCTGTGTTTTGTGTACCCTGATCTCAAGTGTTCCATGTGCTGTGCTGGAGATTGCACAGGAAGTCTTGAAGAGTGAGGAATTGAATTGAGGTCTTCCAAATCTCAGGCTAATGTCCTAATCATTGAGCCATCTTTCTGAATCATTCTGCACCTCAGCTCTTCTGTAAAGCAGCAGTGCTTTATCTCGCTGCATAAAGACATTAGAGATGATGAGCCACTTCAACCCTTCACTAATAAAAGAACAGATAAGTACTTTGGATGATTAGCTCTAGAGGATGCAAAAGATGGAGGGCCTAGATTCTGTATCAACACACACAGAATGGTGCAGGCTCTGGTTAGTTGATCTCTGAATTGAAAAAGACAGCTGAGACAGAATTACAGCTAAAGGTTGGTTAGGTAAAAATGAGGACTGGAGGGGAGCACTTGCAGTATTCATTCAGAACACAAAAAAAAAAAGTGTTCTGAAATGCTAATGGTCCTGTCAAAAGCAGTCATCTGAAAGCTGTGACTTTCAGGGTTGCTTAAGGGATCTGGATCCTCTGATCATTTAGCAAGTGGGAATTAGACATCCAGATCCTGTAGTTAACAGCATCAGATTTGAAAACTTGGAAGGTCAGCCCTCTCTGTTGTCGTTGTCTAAATTTCTAAATTTTCACTAGGATTTGTCCTTAGTGGAATGTAAAAGTGAATAGATATCATGAAGTTTGGCACTAGTGAGACAGTAAATGCAAGGTGTGAAGGATCAAGTCCTCAAAGCAGAAAGATTTTTGCTGTTACCACTACTGGGAGCAGAGGTGCTTTCAGGCACATATTTCACATCAAAGACTGAAAGAGCTGTTTTGTATTTACTGGCATTATATGTAGCACAAATAGCAGGTAGCTTTTTTTATATTCCATTTCAGAAGCCTTGCTCTTTGATCTTTAAAGCCCTGCTGGAAATATATCATGGACTAGATGCTTCTTTCTGATCAAGAGATGAGTAAACTGAAACATGGGAGAATGGGGACTTGGCAAAAACAAGGTCTGGGGTTAATGGTCAGGAATTCCTGGACCGAGTGGATTACACTCTCAAGAGTTCAGTTCAGTTTTATGAGTCTGCTGCATGAATAACCCACAGGAAAATAGAGACAGTCCGTTGAGAATGAGTTGCTGTATAAGAAGAGTTCAGGAAGGCCTGGGCATCCTCCTGAGCTCAGTCAGAACCAGGTGGAACAAGACCAAATGTGCGCTGCTGATTTTCAGGTGAGAGTCTGGGAGATTCATGAGAGGATTCACAAACTGGGGGAAATTCTGAAGGAACACTTATCTGCTGTGTCCTGCATTAAGATTAAGAAGGACAACCAAGAGTGTGTCACAGCCAGCCTTGATAGGACGTGCATCATCTGGGACATTGTGTAAGGAGACAGATAAGTATTGCAAGACACTTAAAATGCTGGTAATGTCTCTGTTGGGTCACTGACCTCTTTGGGATACCACATAGCGAGGGGGAGGGGAAAAAGAGCATTAGGAAATAAAAACTACCAGAAAAAACAATCAAGTCATGGAACGTAGAACCTCCAATGCTAGAAAGCTTCAGAAAAGTTTAGCAAACATTTGTCTCAAGTTGTTTTCTTGTATCGGATCCTGCTTGGACAAGGGGGTGGAGCAGGTGCTTACCTAAGTTTCCCACTAGCTCAGTTTTCCAGCACTTTATGACTCTCATCAAGCTCCTGCAGATCTGTAGGTAAGCATAAGGACATTTTTGCATAGTGAATAGCACCTAGAAAGCATTCTAGATTAAAAAATTAATTCAATATGACAGCAGATCAAAAGTCTTACAAGGCAGCTGTGATGGGGAAAAGAACTGATGACCCTAACAGGCTTCATGAAACCCTGAACTGAACCTGAAAATATCCAAGCAGAAGATCTGATGTATAAGCACAGCAGAGATAGTTCAGGCAGTCAAAGTTCATTTTTTGACCCTATTGCTCTATCCTGTTTTGGGGCTGTTTTGCAGACGTTTTATAAGAAAACAAATGATTCTAGCCAACACATTGTTCAAATGTGTGTGCTATCATCCTGAAGAGTACCAGATCATCACCAGTGGAACAGACAGAAGGGTAAGCAAAACTGCAGGAATTCTGTCTGCAGGAATTCCAAAACACAAAGTCTGGCACTTGTTACGTGATGAAACTCCTGTACCTCCACAGAAGGTTGTGTTACAGGGCAGTGCTGAAATCTGCCTGCTCTTGGTGCACAACTGAGCCCTCCTCTCTGGTCTGCTCTCCAGATTGGATACTGGGAAGTGTTTGATGGCTCTGTGATCAGAGAATTGGAAGGGTCTACATCAGGTTCCATCAACGGAATGGACATCACATCAGATGGGGCATACTTTGTCACGGGTGAGTGGTGGCTAAAACTAGAAAAGAGGAGGTCATATTAAGACCAGGAAAAGCAAGGCAGTGAACCAAGGATCTCAGTAAAGACAGAAAAAAATGGAAAGGAGGGGTCAGCTAAAGGGGAAAATAAAATGAATCATTGAAGAAAAATACTTAGAAAAAGTCTGTGGTTCAGACTTGGAACATACTGTAGTTGAGTCTTACAAGGTGTAATGTAAAGGCGAAGACAAAGTTCAGATGTCTCCAAGGGAGTACAGGGTTTCATCTTGCCCTGCTCCTCATTTAGTTCAGTGGTGTTCCCCGTGCACTTGACTGATTTGCTCAAGTGTCCGACTCCAGAAGCCTGGCAGTCTCTGTCGCTTCACAAGTGGGAATGGCTCCAGGCAGCCTCAGGCTCACACGTTCCCCGCCCTTGTGACATCTCCTCTGGGAGCCCCGCACTAGCACGGTGGAGACACAGTGTTGTGTATATTGGCTACCATTAAAAAACACAGATTTGGTGTCAGTACCAGTTGGTTTAGATTAAACTGATAAATGAATGTTGGTTAAGAGCATTTCGAAGGTCCTCTGTGTTACTGGTACCGCTTACTGGCTGTAGCTCCCTGTGATCTGCTGGACACTACTGGACACTGGCTGTCTACTTCAGTTGAAAATAATTTGGTTTTACTATAATGCCCAAGACAATGTGTCCCACCTTTCCTAAATCAAATGAATGCCCACGTATTCCCCTTCCTGCCATCCGGGAACAAAAAGCAGCAGAACTCTCTGTAATCATTTGTTCTTCCTTTGTGCCCAATGCAGGTGGTGATGACCGTCTGGTGAAACTCTGGGACTACAACGAGGGTGCAGTGACTCACACTGGAGTGGGCCACAGTGGCAACATCAGCCGTCTCAAGATCTGCCCTGCGAACAAGTACATTGTGAGCGTCAGTGCAGATGGTGCCATCCTGCTCTGGAAATACCCAGACTCGCACTAACAGCTGGCACAGGAGCTGGTAGGCTGGTACTTCCTCCACCAGTCCTAGCAACTCTTCTCTCTTACAGCTGAGGCTGTTTTAAAGCATTTGTAGTATTAGAGGAGATACTATTTTTATCCTGTCTGGTATGCATTTACCAGATCCTTCAGATATCCTTGCTAGTGCTGAATAAATAGGTCTGATTTTTTCAGGGGGCTAAGATTTTGCTGTTCCTTTTAGATTGGTGTGAAAGGATTTGTCACTTCTGAAAATCATTTTGGCTGTTATTATAACACTTGCATGTTGTTCCTGCCACCTTTCCTGATAGTCTTCTAGCATAGTCGTACTTGTATGCCTGCTCATTTTTGTGGGCTCACTCTTGCTTTCACGTGGTCTTCCCCTCTTCCCTACCCCCTTCTGTCGCTTTCTTTAATGAATAACTTGTTGTGTAAATTCAGTCTTCTGTGTTCATTTTAATTTGTCTGGTCCTGAAAAAGCCCTCAGCTCCAACTCAGGCGTTTAACTGGGAAGCTCTTTTGAGTCAAGCTTTTAAATCAATGTTCTCAAAGGAATACAAGGATGTCGGGGCTTCTTCATTTGTGGTGTCCAATTTAAAACTCTCTTCAGGGGCCTAGTTTTCAAGGGTGAGAGTGTAGTCATTTCTAAAAATGCCTGGATGTTTCCAGCCAGACACACTCAAATTCCTGGTCACTGCCCTATTTTTTCGAACAGGCTCCAAATTTGCATGAAATATGTATTTAGTCTGAGAATGAGTACCCGGTATCGTATCTAGTATTAAAACCAACAGCTTTCAAGATACTGTTTGTTTAAAGATCAGTGTAGGCAGACAGCCTGTGAAGTGATGCAAGTGAAGTAAATATTTCTTTTGCAGGCACTGAAGGCCTGTGAGAATTCTGTCATAAATTAAAATGGCAGCAAAATGTTGCATTCTTTAATGCTAAGACGTACAAATGTTTTAGTTAACTAAGAGGATGATTTAAAGGCGGAGTCAGGTAGATACTGGCATACCTCTGTTGATAGCATTAGCTGTTCTGGTCGGCAGTGGGGCATAGGAATTTAAAGGTATGATTGCTCATTATTCCTTTTATGCCACTAAAAACATTTACTACTTGCAGCACAATAAGGGTGGATCCTTTTGGATTGGCTTGGAGGGTTTCTGTGCACATATGCTGTCCATCAAACACTGCACAAGTCATATTCCTTCTGGTTAAAATATCTCTGCTCTTATTAATGGAGTCTTTAGCAAAGGCATTAAGTAATTCTTTCCTCTTTTTCTTTGGAGTCAAGACCTGATGCTATGCAGCGATAAACACTCCAGCAGGTTTTACAAGCTCTGCAGCAATGCTTGCTGTGGTTTGGAAGGCAGGATCAAACCTCCGGAATGTGGGACAGACAGGCAAAACATTTGTACTTATGCTAGGAGAATGAAAACAGGAGTGGAGCCTGTGAGAGCTAGCCAGGCGGTCCCGAAGGCCCACGTCACCGCCAGCTCCCCACGCAATCCGAGGTGCAGGGTTTGAGATGCAGGCAACTGTCTGGCCAAGTTCCCTGTCAGCAAAGCAATTCTGTTCCCATCAGATCACACCAAAACTGTCACTACAGGTGGGAGAGGAATCCAGGTACCCACTGCGGAGCCAAAGTCTCCTTTTGGTGTGGCTGTTCTGGAGTGTAAAGACCAAACCCCTGTGTGCTCCTCCTGCACTAGCTGGTTCTTCATGGCTCGGAGGCAGCAAAGCGAGTCAGGCTGTCCTGAATCACCCGGTCACTGTCACCCGCTGGCTCTGCAGGTCAGGAGTCGGCATGCTAAGAGTAAAGGCTGCTAAAGCACCCTCTCTGTTACAGCCAGCCAGGAGGCTCAGGCCCTGTGTCTGCCACCTTGCAGATCTGAAAACTGAGAGCGCACATTCTCTGGAGAAGTCCTGTCCTAGTCATCTTTCTTTTCTGTGTGAAGCAGCACCACTTTATTAAAACCAGCCCAAATTTTAAGCATGGACACTGGCTGAATGTGCTTGCTCCCGGGTAGCCAGCCGATGTAGGTCACAGCCCAAGGTCGTGGCTGTAGCAGCAGCACAGCATCTCCCCTGTCAAGCTGTGCTCTGTTCCAACCTCACCCTGGTGCCCATGCCCAGAGCTGCCCCATCACACCCCTCCTGCTGGAGGGGACCATGGTCTGGGCCACTGCCCCATGTACTGTGTAGGAAATGCAGGCGATGACCACAAGTGACTGCAAGTAGCCATGTGACCTTTCAGTCTGGGAGTGCATTTGGAAAAGACGGGCCTGTGGCTGAGCCAGGCGCTGGCCAGCTCGTTGATTTTCCAAGCAGCACTCAGCTACGCAGCAGCGCTCACTCCCCCAGCACAACCTTTGCCCCTCCCGGCACATCTCACACAAGTGCTCAGAGCCGTCCACGCTCCTCACCACCTCCCCAGGGTCCCCCCGGAGCTTTACAGGTGGATGTGACCTACATGAACAATGCCAGGAAGCAGACTTGCAGATCAACCTGTGCTGCTCTTCCACCAGAAGGCAAATTGTGTTTGGAAAACGTGAACTGCAGTCACAAATTTCCCCATTATGCATTTGCCTGGTGGCAGGCACATTGTATTTTACAGCATGAATGTATTCATTACGCTATCATTAGTCATGAAGAACAGCCTGGTTAATAATGGAGATCTATAACACTCGTACAGAGAATCAGCCGTAACGAATGTGTTGTTACCATGAAGCGCTGGGGAGTTTCAGTGCCCTCCTCCTTGCCGAGGCGAAGGGAGCTAATGTCACATCGGCAAAAGCAAAGAGGTGTTGCTGGCAGAAGGAGGATTTGTGTGCCCACTGCGCCTGCTCCAGACATCTCTGCCCCTATATGTAGCCGAATTCTCATCGGTAGGAGGAACAGCCAGGGGCAGGGCAGAAATACATGGGCACCCTGGTTGCATAAAGCTCTCTCACACTGCCTTGATCGACTCCATGTTAAAGTGGAGATAAATTCTGGTCCCTGTTGGCCGGGGGGAGGGGATGAAGGGAACGTCAGTGAAAATCAGGCATGTGCCGGGTTTGGAAATGGCTTTCTAATCCTTATTGTGAGGGAGAAAAAAAGAAAGTTATGTTAAACAGACTTCAGTGATGTCTGGCTCTTGGTGAAAGCAGTCATCAGCTTTACGGTATTGGGCCACGTGTTGGGAGACCCGGGTTTCCAGCTGCATCAATTCACATCCCAATGCTGGGATCAGAGCCCTTTACCACCAAGAATTTGGCTTCCAACCCCCTGATGCTGTTCCCCCTCTGTGAGCTGCTTTCTCCTGGGCTCAGGCCACAGACAGCTGACGTACAATCCTGCAGCAAGGCTCGCATCACCCTTCTCGCCTTCCTGTCCTCAGCACAAAAGCTTCACTGTAAGGTTTTTTAATGCACTAGCATCTGAAGTTAATTTTTTTGGTTGTTGATTTGCACATCCCACAGCACCTCGGGGTGCCTGCCTGTGTGGAAATGAATACCCCGGTACCCGAACACATGGCTGGGCTGGGCCCTGCGCTGGGAGAGAGGGAGCCCAGCCCCGGTCTCAACAAGTGTCTGAGAGGTTCGGCTTAGCCAGACCTTGCCAGAACAGGTCACAGCACGGAGCTCTTGCTGGAGATGGCAGGGCAAAGCCATCGTAGTGCCACAGCGCTGAACAAGGGCTTTGGGGAGGTCAGCAGGAGACACTCCTGGGCCTGTTGGTGGTGAGCAAGGTACCTCTGCTCGCTCGCTGGGGCTTTGAGCGCTGCCCTCTGCCACTTCTGAACAGGCTGGACTTCGCAGGTCCTTGAAGAGCTTCTCCATGTGCGTCCTGACCTCCTCCCCCATTACACCAGCCCTCCTCTCTGCCAGGGAGCGGGGCACTGAGGCAGTGACAGCATTTGCTCAGTGATCCTCCAGACCAGCCAGGCTAGGAGCTGGAGCTGGCAGAGCCGGAGGCAGAGCGGGGTTTTGCCAGACCTCCAGAGCAGAGACTCCTTTACTGGTGTGTCGTTGTGTGCCGGGGCTCTGCTGGGACACCTCTGAGGAATTCCACTGGTGCCCAGCCCCCAGCAATGGCTTCATGGAGATCCTTGCTGAGCGCTGTGCCCGTGCCCGGCCCCGTTGCCGGTGACTGTGCTCTCGGGTTGTATGAGCTCCCCTGGGAAAGGGGGAAACCGCTGCAGGCTGTTACAACCTCAAGCACCTACAGCTTCCTCCTCCTCCTCCTAGACGTACCTTCCCCGGCCACTGGCCCTTAGCTGAGTTCCTGGAGACCTGGTTACTGTCAGACCTGACTCAGCTCCCCATCCTTCCTCACGAACATCCCTACCCTTGCACCAGGCTGGGGCTCTGCTGCTGATCCCCGGTCTGCCCCATGCCCCGGAGACACCCCGGGTGCTCGAGGGGTGAGATGAGCAGAGGGGCCCTGCCTCCCAGCACCAAACTGGTGCTTTCCCAGTCCCTCAGCGAAGAATGAGGTTCCTGGTTGAGCAAACATGGAGTTTAATGTGTGTAGCTGTGTGAGATGGTTTTGTTTATTCTGGAAGTACCCAAGGTGTGAGGCTGGTTCCCACACAAATCCTCTGAGCTCCCCCAGCCTGGCCATGACACCTGGGAGAGCCTCGGGCAGTTTCCACAGCACAAGCCCGGCCCGTCACTGGGGTATCAGGGCTCGGCTTTCCCTTCCCACCCCCAGTTTCAGTGCCTGCTGCAGAGATCACATCTCTTAGTTCAGAGGGGATAATGGATTAAAATAGCCTGGAGACACCTGCTCAGTGAAGCAGCCAGGGACCATACATATGCATTAAAACAAAGCAAAATTGCTGCAAATAAAATGCAGAAGTTCCTGCAGCTCAGGGTTAGCTGCTGGCCTTTCATGTTCAAAGCCGATGGAGCATGTTCATCGCTATTCATCAGCATGGTGCAGGATCCCTGGAAAAGCAGCATTTACCTGCCTCGGCACTGTTCCTCCTCAAACATGCTCCAAAAACAGGCAGGACCCATGCATCTTTAATAGGGGTACTAAATAACTTAGTCTGCTATCTATAATTTTAGTTGGAAAGGGTGAATAAGGAGGCATCTTCTTCAGGAGGATGCTTTCTCCTTCTGCCTTAAGCCATAACATCAGATGTCACCATTAGATGGGGGATTGCTGGTGACTCTGTAATTATCCCAGTAACGACGGGATCAGATTATCAGCCCTATTTGCCAGCAGATCAGCATTACGAATTTCCTTTGGGATTTAAAGAATGTCTTAAAACCCACCTCAGCCTTCAGTCACTCTTGTGCCCAGAAAGCACTTGCCATTACCCAAGTCTGCAAAGCCCTGCGCCACCATCACCGCCCCAACCTGCCCGGTGCTCGGGCAGCGGTGCAGGCACAGAGATGGGCAGAGGTGCAGGCAGCGAGACGGGCAGCAGCTAGACCACACCGGTTGTCCCAGACCCACCTGGTCTCCCCCAGCTCACCCTCACCTGCCCCTGGCAGCGGGACGGGGTTGTTGAAAGCACATTTCCACTCTGCTGCACAGATTTTCCCAGCCCGTGCCAAGGGAGCGGGAGAGGCTTAAAGAAAGAAAACATTGTCCTATGGCAAAGCCCAGTGAGCATGTACAAAGATTTATCTTTTTTTTATTATTATTGTGATTTGGCAGCATGAAAATGGATTTCTGCTGGGCCTGAAGCAGCTGAACTCAAGATCTATTGATGATTTTTTTTCTTGCATTCATCCTAATATCCAAGTGCCTCCCTGGTGTAGAGACTCTTGCCCAGTCAGAGATATTTCTAATGCTGTCCTGTCACCACCTCTCCCTAATCAAAAGAAAACTATCCATGTTTTTATATTCACCAGCCGTCTGGTGTCCAAGGCACTGGGACAGTTCATGCCATAACAACAGGGAATTTTCCATAATACTGAGCAAGTATTTCCCCCCCTCTCTTTGCATTTGACATTTAGATTTTCCCCACCCTAAATTTGCTCCAAAGTCTAAGTCGGGTATGCAGAAAACAGCAGCTTGAAAGGCAGAAGCTGGAGACAGCCAGGAGCTCCCAAAAAAGGCATTTTTAGAGAAAAAGTGCTGACGCAAGCCAGCGCTGCCAGTGTGCTGCAGCACCAATAAATATTTGATTTAGCCTGACTAGGAAAGCATCGTGTTCAGAACAATTTGAAGAAGAGGAGAGATTGCAAAGACGATATTATTGAGAGGAAGATAAGCCCAGTGAGCATTCCTGATGCTCACTCCAGCGTGTGAATTGCTTTGGATTGGACTAAACTGGCGTTACCTGTCGGAAAGGTATCGCTGCCCGCTGCCTGCTGCCCGCTGCCTGCTGCCTGCCTGCTCCAGGAGCCAGGCGGGCAGCGCTGCCGGCCTGCGGGATGCCTGCACCCCGGGGCTAGGAAAGATGCTGCTAAATAAAAATCCGAGCAGAGTTTTAAGTTGTTGGCTGACGTGTGCTGTTAACATTCCCTGCATTAACATCGCGGGGGGCAGCTGGGAGTCAGGGACTCTCGGTGCTGTTTAGCTGCTGCTCTTTGTGGCAGGTTGCCGGGGGGCCCCAGGAGAGCGCTTTCATTACCTAATGCTTTCTAATTCTGGCAGGTTTGGGTTTTTTTGGCTTGACTCCGTTTCACTGTCGCATTTTAGACTATTTCCCTTTCATGTATTCATCAGGTCTCACTTTCTATCCATCCTCTTCTAACAAATGCCTGTTTCTGATCTGACTCTCAATCTGGCTCCTGTCTCTTTGACTTTCTGGCTCCCCTAATTTTTTCTTTAGGCTTTTCCTTGCTTTCATTATCCAGTTGCTTTGGATTTCTGGTTCCACTGAATTCAGCACTAAGCCCTGCTCGGGTTCCCTCTCTCACTCCCACCACTGCTGTTTTGGCTTGGGTGGGATGCTGCCGGGCTTGATCATCCAGCCAAAACCAACTAGAGAGAAACAACAAATACTTCTATTTTCAACGAGCCAGGAGCTTTCTAGATTCAATAAACTCCATTCTTCCCACACTGCATGAAGCACAACCTGCTTCTGTTAAATAATTCAGACAGAAAAAATCCCCATATCCTCATGCAAATGCTCTGGTGGATTCCAGTTTCCATCTCCAAGGGCTTTGCAGCAGGTTTTGCAGCAGGATGGTGCTGTGAGCAGGGCCACGAAGTGGCCAGGAGTTGCAGGGAGCTCTTGGGACTTTGCTTTATGGATTGTGACCTTTGTACAGGAGAAAAGAACTTAATTTTAAGGATGTCTTTCCAAAAGGAGCATTTTACATATTGGCTTTGTAAAGATGGATTTCACAGCTCTCTGGCCAGGAGGGTGCTGAGAGATGAGCTTTAACTGTGAGTGTAGAGCCAGTTTGAGAGTCAAACCTCTGAGCTTGGAGGTGTTTGTAGCCAGAGCTTTGGCTCAGCTTGATGCTGTTCCCCGACTGGCCGAGACAGCGAGCCCCTCCTGCAGCACCAGCAGCTTTCCTCAGCCAGGCTGGCCCCCGCCAGCCAACACGGTGCAAGTGGGTTTCTCCAGGGCCAGATCCTGCATGGAGCCATCACACCTCACCCCACCAGCCTGCCCGGCCCGAGCAGTGCTGAGCCCACGTCCCCCAGGTCAGGGGTCAGCTCCATCGCACCAGGCAGGGCTGCTGCCCACCTCCATCCCCACCTCACTGCCAGGAGAGAAAAGACCGAGTGCCCAGCCTAGCCCCAGGGCAGCAGCCCCCCCGGACAGAGATCCAGCTCCTAGGAGGGGGCTGCTTCCCCGGGAGGGCAGGCAGGGGGTGCCCCCCACCAGTGCCAGGCTCTCGGGGGACATCCCGTACCCATCAGAGCTGGATACTCTGGGGAGGAAAACTTCAGCTGGGCTCAGTCCTCTCTTCTCTCTGGAGAAGCAGCTCCTGAGGCTGCCAGCACCCAGGGTCACCCGCAGTAGAGCCATTCCCAGGGGATCTGTGGGCGGCTGATCCCCCTCCGCCCGCTCGGCACTGCAGGGCTGTGATGGATTTTTTCTGAGATCGCGTCTGGCCCTGGCGGCAGCACATAGCCCTCTGCCCGCGCCTGCCCGCTGCCTCTCTGCCCTCCTCCCTGCCCACCATGCTGACAGCGCCAGTCTGGCGTCCCCCGGGGACGTCACCTGCCACCCCCTCATCTGACACCCTGCCTCACGGGGAGGAGGGATCCTGACATCCAGCAGCACCTCCTGACTCTTTTTCCATCGTTTTGCTCCATCTTGTCTGATCCCATGTCACCTCCAGCTGCCTCCAGGGCTGGGCTTGCAGCACGTCCCTGGGCCAGGGTTGCTGGTGGGGGGAGAGCTGCCTGGCACAGCAGACCCTTCCCTGGGGTAAGAGGAGAGGCTGCTGGGTGCTGCCGAGACCTGCGGGGATGGACGAGAACCTGCAGCACCGGCAGCCGAGCTCAGCACCCCAGGGACCCCTCCCTGGCTCAGCATCAGCCTCAGCAGCTGCCCAGGGAGAGCAGAGACATGAGGCCACAACGGAGCCACTACAACACCCCTTGCCCTGCAGCAAGGTGACACTTAGTGGCACCCCTGCCTGGCAGAGGTTCCTCCTTCCCACTCCATCCTCCCCAGCCCCTTGGCTCCGGTTAAGGATAGCAGCTGCCCGAGATGTGCTTGGGCTCCTCGACGCACGGGGCAGCCCAGGTGCCTCCCTCGGGGCTGTCAGCGGTCTCATGGGAGCTGTCAAAGCAGTCCTGGGCCAGAGTTAATCTCAGGACTGTTGGCAGAGGCGAGTCCCAGGCTCACGTGGCCAGGCTGGGTTGGGGCATTTGAGTCTCCCAGAGCTGTTTGAAGAGCAACGTGCAGCCGTTGGCTCGCAGTTGAGCGGAGGATGAGTTGCTGCAGCATCGTCCAGTCCTGCTGCAGCCCCCTCCGTGTGCCAGCGTGGTGCTGTGGGACAGGTCCAGCTGGTCCAGGGAGCTGATCCGGCTGAAAACCCCCTGTAAAAACCACGGTGGGTCCCCCCCCACTGGCAGTGCTGCGGGTGGAGAGCAGGGAGCTGACCTGGTGGCCTCAGCCACGCTGCATCCCCCCGGCGCACAGGGACGGCTGTGTGTCCCCGCGGATGGGGGAAGGTGGCACCACCCCGCCCCAGCCAGGCTCTGCTGGACCCCAAACCAGCACCCACACGAGGCAGGAGGTGGCCGAAGCCTGTGGGCTCTGCCAGCGCTAGGTTGGCATCACACATCCTGTGGCTCTGTGTGGAGGGGACCACATTAGCTCCCAAAAGCTCGGGGGGGTGGGGGGGGTGGTAGAGGTGTGACCCCTGTCCCACTGCCCCAGCTAAGAGCACCCAGAGGGGGCAGGATTGGGGCACCTCACAGAGCTGTGACACCCTGGGGTGATGCTGGGGGCAGCAGGGCAGCACCCGTGGGCCATGGC
>NW_020799123.1:2528726-2534293 GCF_003259725.1 Athene cunicularia
AGGCCTGGAGGGTGGCAGCACCCACCCCGCAGGAGCTGCCAGGGTGCTGGGGTGCTCCTCGGGGAGCTCATTGCCTTTAATTTCCTTGGAGCAAAGTAAGCTCTTGCAGCGCTGGGCACAGTATTTCCATGCCCTCTGCTCCCAAACACGCACATTCCTTAGCGCACAGCAAAAAAACCCCAAAAACTTCCAGCCTTTGCTTTGAATTTTCTCCCTCTGGGTCGTTATCTGCATCTTCCGTGAATCTCTACCTGTTTGGTTTTTTTTTGTTTTGATTTTTTTTTTAAATCTGCCCAAATAAGATTTTGAAATCAGAGCTGAATCTGTGACTCATTTTGCTTGAAGCCCATCCACGGTGGCCTTGCTCCCTCTGCTTGCACCGCGATGCCTGTACCACCGAGAGCAGGGTGGGGACGAGCCGGGCGGCGGGCGGGTGGCCGGAGGGGCCGCGGCTCGGGGTGTTTCTCGGCGGTGCTGGAAGTCTGATCCCTGTCCTGGCAGGTCCCAGTGTGCTGGTTAGAATCATCCACAGATGGCTGGGCTTTAACGGGATCAGCTGCTTAAAGTCCATATGATGTTTGGGGCTACTTCCTCCCAGCGCTGGTTTTGGGGCTGAGCTCCCCAAATTGTCCTTTCCTGGCTCTGAGCAGCCTCGCCCAGCCCAGGCTCAGAGATGGGGACCCCCAACTCTGCCTTTTGAGGTGCTCCTTGGGCCCCCTCCCTGGGCTGCCTGCAGGGAGCAGGACTCCCAGCCCCTTGCATCCTGCTTTTTGGGGGTCAGGGACCCATCCTGGCTCACGCTGCTCCCCTGGGAGCTGCTTATGCAGTGCTCATGGGCTGCTGGCACCCTGGCATCTGCTGGTGGCACACACCCCTGGCCGAGCCCCGGGGCCACCTGGAACTCAGGCACATGGCATTCCCAGACCCATGGAACCCCTGATAAGGGCATCGAGCCACTCACCCGATGGAAAAATAAATGCTAATTAGTCAAAACGCTGCAGCATGGCCAGTGGCTTGGTGGGGGCAGGCAGAGTGCATGGCTTTAGGGCCTGATCCAGGCATGGGTGAAGTTGTGGGGCAGGGGGATGCTGTGTTTGATGGGGCGGGGGTTGCTGCCGTTGGTGGCACAGGGACCTCAGGGTGCCCAGAGGGAGCATCATGGTGGTTTCATCCTCCCCGTGGCTGCTTCAGGCTCGATTCCTGTGCCATGCACGGAGCTGCATGTCCTGGAGGGGGGGGAAGGCAGAGATGGGCGGGATGCACCGAGGAGCTCCATCAGCACCTCCTGGGGATCCCCTGCAGAGCCATGTGTGAAGAGGGGGCGAGGGTCAGGCAGCCTCGGCCAGGGGGAGCTGGCAGGGCTTTGGGTGGAGGGGCAGAGCCTGGCAGGGCAGGCAGCACCCCCCTCCCCAGCACCACCCTCGGGGCAGGGGGCTGGCAGGAACCCCCTGGCTCCTGACTCCATCAGGGACATCGCTGGTTCCCTCCCTGGTCTCACTCTGCTCCGGTCAGAGGGTGCTGAGTGCCGGGCTCCGATGGGCTGAGCATCCCTGGTTTTGGGATGCAGGAGGCTTGCTCAGGGGCTTTCCTCCTGTCTGTGTGGGCAGGGCAGGCAGGGCTGGCAGCTCCCCTGCCCACAAGCCGCACCTTTGCTTTACTGTAAGAACAGCCCTTGTCTCTTCCAGGGACTTGGGTGGCTGGGCTGGCACTGCCAGCATCGCCTGGCTGGGGAAACTGAGGCACGGGTAGGCACTGGGCTGGGTGCTGGTGATGAGGTGGCATGTGCAGGCAGGGGCAGGCAGGGCTGGGGGGAGAGCTGCTGCCTGACGAGTAATTCCAGTGCTGGGAGTAGCCTTCCCCTGGCTGTTACACCAAGTTGATGCTGTCGGTGTGCAGGGTGAGTGACGCTGGTGGGTCCCTGTGGGCTGGGCTTGCCCATTTGGGCTTTGTTGGGGTGTGTGCTGTCCCCTTGCCCACAGCAAGCTGTCCCTGCCCGGCCTCATCCTGGCACCCAAAAGCCGTGACATCACGGCGATGGGCCACAGAACTGCTGTCTTGGCCATTGTGCCAGTGTCCCCACTGCTCTGCTGTCCCCAGCGTGGCTGTGGGGTCCCTGCAGAGGCAGGACAAGGGTGGATGCTGTTGCGGGCAGGAGGCAGGGATGGGTTTTGCTGGTGGGTGCTAACGAACCAGCGCTCATTAGTGCCAGACGGCCTGGCCCGTGGCTCAGTGCCCTCCCTGCCCATCTCTTGCAGAACATAGTCTCCAAGCACAGCTCACAGTTTCGGGGCAACGCGCAGCACGACGCCCTCGAGTTCCTGCTCTGGCTGCTGGACCGCATGCACGAGGACCTGGGTGCTGCCTCTCCCGCCCAGCAGACCCGCGTCCCCGAGGAGGTGGGTGGCCCCCGCCGGGGTGGCTGCACACCCTGGCTCGTGGTGGGGGGTGTCCGTGACAGGTCTGGGACTGAGGAATCCAAAATGTCCTGGGAAGGGGCAGGTTGGAGTTGTCCCCCCTCACCCCAGTATGGGATAGAGATGCAGGAGGTGTAGTTTGGCTGGTGTAGGGTGGGAGGATGGTGGGGTTTGTGTGCTGTGGGGCTGGTTGGGGTGCTGGAAGAGTGTGGGGGTGTCAGCAGGAGCTTGTCTGGCTGAGCACTTCGCTGCTGGAGGGCACCCTGGTTCTTGGGGTTGTTCGGGCAGGAGGAGGTCCAGCCCCTCTGCCCCTCCCCGCTCCAGCTAAGCTGCTGTAATTACAGCGCTCGGAGGCTTTGCTGCTGGCAAAACAAGTAATTAAGTCTGCCTCCATCCATCTGCGTGTGGCATCGCCCTGCCTGCCTGCCTGCCGGCTGCTGCCTGTTGCAGCGGATGGATTTGTGCAGCCGCCATCCTCGCTTTGGGGGTGATGCTCAGCTTGGGCCCGGGGGGGCCCAGGGGCAGCTTCATCCTCCTTGTCCCTTGCCTGGGCCATCGTGGCTGTGGCTAAGGGGGTCCAGGGTCCCCCCAGACCGCCTCCAGCCTCTCACAGGCAGCTCGGCTGCGGTGCCCATTGCCCAAGCTTCTGGCCAGGGCAGCCTTGTGGCTTCCAGCCCTTCTTGGCCAGGGGGCTGCAGCCATCCCGGCGCTGAGCTGAGCTGTCCTCAGCCCTGCCTGCATTGGGATACCCCGGGGCGGTCGGGAGGGCCTGGCAGCTCCCGTTGCTCCCGTGTTAAATGCGAGGAGCCAACGCCTGCCCCGGGCTGGAGCGTGATACTGGCGGCGCCATGGCAATGTCCCCCACTTTGTGTCTCCCCAGCGTCCTCGGTTTGGCTCAGCCTCCCACAGCCCCTCACCACAGTCCCAGCCCCTTACAGGTCATGTGTGCCCAAGTCCCTGGGGAGGGGGTGCCCCGTGGGGGTCCTGAGCCTGAATAAACAGGTTTGAAGTGTCTGGATGGAGCTGGACATGCACCCACCTGTCGTGGTTTTGGGGAGCAGGGGCTGGGGGAGGAGGGCTTGTGCAGATACTGAACGATGGGGGTTTGGGGGACGGTTTGCTGCTGGTCAAGCCCGTGCTGAGGCTCAGGGACGGGTGGAGCTCAGCTGGTGGGAAACAGAAGATGGTGTTCAGGGCATGGAGCCAGCCAGGCTGAGGGGGGGAAATACCGTCCTGACTGGTTGATGGATGCCCCCAAGGTGTCTGCAGTGGCACCCAGTGGGCTCTGGAGCAGCCCAGGGGGGAACCAAAGCTTGGTTGCCAGGAGGGCTAGAGGAGGAGGAGGCATCCATCCCCTTGGGTTTTAGGGGGGATTTTGGGGGCCACGTGGCACTCAGACACAGTCCAGGTCCCCTCTGTGCCACACCAGATGGACCCTGGCCCCGGGCAGACCATAAGGACACGTCAGGCTCAGCAGGACCCGGTGCCAGCAGATGGCATGAGGAAAATCCTCCTCCCAGCCAAATACCTCATTGATTTTCAATCTTACTCATTGTGACACCAAAGCCTCCCTGTCTTACCCCAAAACAGCCAATCCTGTTTGCAGCATCTCTTCTGCCATCGAACTCTGCATGGCCGTAGCTGGGGGTGAAGCCAGTGGCCTGTGTCCCCTGTGTGCGGGGATGGCAGGCAGGGGGATGGCAGGCAGGATGCAGGCAGGGAGGTGTGGGCTAAGCAGGCAGGTTTGGCTGTGTAACATGGCTGCATCCCGGTGTCCTAGCTCCCTGTGGCACAGGGCAGAGGACTCGGCTCTTCCTGGGGTCCCTGACTCGGGGTGTGGGAGCTGGTGCATCAGGCTCGGAGAGAGGTCAGGTGTCTGCGGTCACCCCGCGTCCAGGGCCAAGCTGGGGGATGTGGTGACATGGGGAGGTGGCCGAGGGGTGAGTTGGCTGCGGAGCATGTGCTCCCCATGGCTGCTTCCCCTGGCAGCTCCAGGGATGCCAGTGGAGTGGGCGCTGCTCCCCCCACCTGCGCCAGGCACGTGGCTCCTGAGAGCCCAGCTCTGGGGCGAGGGGTTGGGGTGCTGTGCCTGGGCTCGGGGTGCAGACTTGTGCCGGGTGCTGTGCCTGGGCTTGACGTGGCAGGCACCGTGCCGGGTGCCGCGCCTGGGCTTGCTGCTGGTAAAGGAAACACGCAGCAGTGGGGCTGCTTTTCTGGGCAGCTCTGCAGCCCCGCGCTGGCAAACCTGCCAGGGGGGGCGTGACGCCAGCCGGGGATTTTTTTAGCTCCCTGGTTCTGGTGATTTGCATGTGGTTAACCTGCCGAGTTTGCCTCAGGTGGATGCAAGCACAGGAACGTGCGCACCCACTCCAGGGGCTTGTGACACGGACACACACACACAGATACACAGGCACGGACACAGACACAGAGACACACAGACACGTGGACAGACGCACGGACATGTACATGGGCACAGACACACACACAGAGATATATGGGCACACACGGACACTCACAGACATACAGACACACAAACACACAGATACATGGACACACAGACACACACAGACCCATGGACATGCACACAGAGACCCACGCGTGCACACACACACACAGAGACACACACACAGACCCACGCATGCACACACACACAGACCCATGCGTGCACACACACACACAGACCCACGCGTGCACACACACACACACAGACACACACAGACCCACGCGTGCACACACACAGACACACACACAGACCCACGTGTGCACACACAGACACACACACAGACCCACGCGTGCACACACACAGACACACACAGACCCACGCATGCACACACACACACACACAGACCCACGCGTGCACACACACACAGACACACACACAGACCCACGTGTGCACACACACACAGACACACACACAGACCCACGCGTGCACACACAGAGACACACACAGACCCACGCATGCACACACACACAGACACACACACAGACCCACGCGTGAACACACACAGACATACACACAGACCCACGCATGCACACACACACACAGACACACACACAGACCCACGCATGCACACACACACAGACCCACGCGTGCACACACAGACACACACACACAGACCCCACGCGTGCACACACACAGACACCCCCCCCCCC
>NW_020799123.1:2534343-2537659 GCF_003259725.1 Athene cunicularia
CCCCCAACACAGACCCGTGGACACCTGCTCCCCGCAGCATCCCGCCATCTCTCCCACCCACAGCCCAGCTCCCCGCAGCACGGCCGCTCCCAGCTCCCAGGGGTGCGTTTGCTGGCGCGATGGGTGCGGGTGCTGCCGACCCTGCGGGTGTGTGCCCGTGGGCACTGGGGCTCCTGGGGGGAGGATGTTGCAGGGGACCAGATTTCCCCTCCCCAAGCTTTCCTCTGCCAGAGGTGCTGCTGCGGGCGCCCGCTGACTCACCCAGGATTTCTCTCCTGGAGCATTTCAGCTGGGCTCCTTTCCAGCTCCAGTTCCTTGGTGTCCGGAAGCTCCAGGCTGGTTGGATGGGCCATGCCCCAAAGTTTCCCCAGAAGAAGGCGTGTGGGGAGCCTGGAGGGCTGGGCAGGGATAGCTTCGGCATCCCCTTCAGCCTGTCCTCCTGCGCGGGGACACCGAGGCTGGGCTTGATTCACTGGGCCGTGTCGCCAGCCCCTCAGGGGTGGGGGGGGTCACCTCTCTCACCCTGCTGTCTCTTGCCCCCACAGCCCGGCGAGGACGGGAGCGGCTCCCCACCGCCCGGCCAGCAGCCCCGCGGGCAGAGCTTCGTGCAGAGCCACTTCCAGGCGCAGTACAGGTGAGCGGGGAGCCCGACTCTGTGAGCCCAGGGGAGAGACGAGCTGGGGGGTGCTCAGCCCTGCAGAGCGACTCCGTCCATCTGGCTGTCACCAAGACGGGCTAAAAGGGCTTATGGACCCCAGTGGGATGTAGATAAGCAGACAGACTCCTGTAGTAACGGCCGGGTGCACAGGACAGTTGTCTCCCCAACAACGCACCCCTAACCCCTGTAACATGCTGATTATTTAGGATACAGTCATACATATTAATCAAGTTCTCATACATAATCATATTAACTCCCATAACTCATTTTCTTATCCCCACCCCTTCCCAGCCACGCGCACTTGAGCTCTGAAATGAGTCCAGTGGCTTTGACTCAAGGACTTTGGCTCATGTGGCGATTTTAACATGCTCCGAGGCCCTTTCACAGTGCAACTTTTAAAACACCTGGTCTCCAGGGCCATGAATCATCCTCACCGAACAGTCTAACAATGGTACCTTGTCCAGCAGCAGAACTGGTTCCATGGTGACTTTAAACTAAATACAACATCTCTATAGCTGCTTAAAACTTTACACCACTATCTTTTATAAAACCAGTATTTCTGTGAGATTCCATTTAATTGATTAGTCCTAATTCCTTACCAAAATCACCAAAAATCATCAACTTATATTAATAACAAATCACTAACAAGCAATAACATGGCCATTTCTTACTCCGCTTCAATGCCAGCAAATTCTTTTCCAAGTGCAGAACAGGACACAGGGAGGGCCAGAGCCCAAATCCCCATGGCAGCGAGGGGGGTGTCCTGACCTCTCCCCACCCATCGCAGCCCCGGGACTCCCGGTAATGAGCTGAGGGTGTCATCAGCGCCATCCAGTGTCACCTCTTGGCATGGACACGGACACGGGCACACCCCAGCCCTGCCCCACCCACCACCCACCTTTCCTGGGCATTTCACCCCCCCTGCCTTTAGACACCCCACCGCTCACTTTGCCTTGGCCTTAATGAACCCTTAAGCAGTTCCCTTCGTTATCACTGCCCAAGGGTGGGGAGAGCCACCAGGAGATGGCTTGTGCCAGGACAGCTGATTTGGGGGCAGCTGATTTTGCACCACAACACCAGTTCGCTGGCAGAATCAGGGCGGGTGCTGAGCTGGGAGGGCTCAGCCTGGGGAGACGGGCAGGGCTGCGGGCAGGGCTCGGGCAGGGGATGCGCTTCCTCCTGGTTGTCCTCCACCGGCATGTGTTGGGGATGAAGGCTGTGGGTGGTGGAGCAACCCAGTAAGGCGTGGTGCCCCTCAAGGGTCCATACTGGGACCAGTACAGTTTAATATCTTCATCAGTGATATGGTGGGGTTGAGTGTGCCCCCAGCGAGTTGGCAGGTGGCACGTTGAGGGAGGGCCAATGGTGGGGTGGAGGAGTGAGCCCATGTGAACCTCATGAAGTTCAACCAGGCCAAGTGCGAGGTCCTGCCCATGGGTTGGGGCAGTCCCCAGTACCAGAACAGACTGAGTGGCAAATGCAGAAGGACTTGGGGGTACTGGTGTATGAAAAATTGGGTGTGAGCTGGCAGTGTGTGCTCACAGCCCAGAAAGTCAACTGTGTCCTGGGCTGCAGCCAGAGGAGCATGACCAGCAGGGCAAGGGAGGGGATTCTCCCCCTCTACTGAGCTGTTGAGATCCCCCCTTCAGTGCTGGGTCCGTCTCTGGGGCCCCCAGTACAAGACAGACATGGACCTGTGGAGCGGGTCCAGAGGAGATGCTCAGAGGGCTGGAACATCTCTGCTAGAAGGACAGACTGAGAGTTGGGGTTGGTCAGCCTGGAGAAGAGCAGGTTCCAGGGAGGCTTTATCGTGGCCTTTCACTATGGAAAGGGAGCTTCTAAGAAAGATGGAGAGATGTTTTACTGGGGTCTGTGGTGACAGGACAGGGGGCAACTGTTCTAAACTACGAGAGTGTAGGGATTGACTGGACATAAGGAAGAAATATTTTACGGTGGAGGTAGGGTTGGTGAGGCCCTGGCACAGGTTGCTCAGAGAGGTGGTAGATGCCCCATGGTTCTCTCACAGGACTCAAGATAGGGGTTATCCCAAGCCTGTCCCAGAGGGCCAGCATGGGGGCGCCCCCACGTGTGGGCGATGGGACACCCCACATGTTCGTCTGGCTGAGACCCGGGATGCTTGAGTGGGTCAGCAGCTGGCCACCCCGTCCCCATGCCATGGCACTGCAGGCATGAGGGAACACATCTGGCATCACAAGTCCTCTCTGAATTAATCCCCCACTCTGTATGAAGAAAAGGCGCTTTAATTATCCACCCCCTTCTGCGTACCAGGGCCTGTCTGTGTGCAAAAGGATTTATTAATTTGTGCAGCTGCTTCCTGGGGAGCTTGGTGGCTCTTCAAGGTGATAGATAACAAGGCCTCAGGATTTTGATTTGGTTTTTAATTTGTCTTTCCCCTTTTTGTTGAATAAAACGGAGGAAAAAGAAGAAATAAAAAAAAGACAGAATTAAAAAGAAATAGGAGGTAAGGTGGTTGTTGGTATTAAAGATTCGTTTAAGCCAGGCTTTGGTGGAGCATCTCCTGTGGGAGAAGGGGAAGGCTCCCCACTGGTAGGGGACCTGGTTCTCCCAGAAGTCCCCCATCACTGTCCCGGGGCTGCCCTGGAGCCGGCGGCTGTGCTGTGGCTGGGGCCGGGGGGG
>NW_020799123.1:2537709-2542487 GCF_003259725.1 Athene cunicularia
GTGGCTGGGACCGGGGGGGTGAGCCGGCAGCCCCGGGGAAGCCAGTGGCGTCCAGAGCCGGCAGACTGGGAACGGGAGTGCCACCGCGGCGGGCGCAGGATCCGGCCCCGCCGTAGGGATGGGACCCCAGTGGGTGCAGGATCCGGCCCCGTGGCGGTGGCAGCCAGGTGGTTCCCAGCAGGTGGATGGGGGGCATGGCAGGACCGTGGTGTCCTCTGGGTGCAGCTTGCTGGTGGGACAGTCCCCAGGGTGCCACCACCAGCCCTGCCTCTGGCTGTGGGTGCCAGGGTGGGCAAGGGGCCGGCATAACCACCTCCTCCCTGCAGCCCAGCCACAGCCCTGCTTCTCTGGAGGGGTCCTGTCCCCTCCCAGCACCTCAAGGTGTTGTCCCTGCTTAACCCCCACCTGGGGGGGATGGGGTCACCCCAAAGCCTCCAGGAACCAGAAGCTACCCTGGGCTTTGTGAGCCCTTGGGAGGGGGAGCGGGATTTGGGGGGAGAGGTTTCAAGGCCACAGCCACGCATGAGCATGGGAGACCCCCCAGCCCTGGGATTTCACTCTGTCTTCTCTAGTGTCAGTTACTGTGGGCACCCTTGTTAGGTTTCAGAGTGAACAGACCATTGGGCTGGGCAGGCACGTACAGACTGTGGTCCCTTGCTCTGGCAGGAGGTCGTGCAAACCCTGTGTGATGCAGGGTCCATCTGAGCCCTGTGGGATGTGGTACCCAGGATGCAGTATGGGTGGGTGTACTCTGGGGGTGCCACCCCCCCCAAACGGTGACATGCCCCGGCCGTGTTTCACAGGTCCTCCCTGACGTGCCCTCACTGCCTGAAGCAGAGCAACACCTTTGACCCCTTCCTGTGCATCTCCCTGCCCATCCCGCTGCGCCAGACCAGGTGAGCCGGGCCCTGCACCTCCCCAGCCGCTCACCGTGAGAGGCACTGCCACCCAGCAGCGGGGTGATGGCTCCAGTGGCAGTAATTTGCATATTTTGGGGTAAATAATTCCTGTGGGAGATGGTGGAACGTTGGGATGGGTGGCAGCCACCACCACAGGAGCTGTCTCCGATGGGTGTCAGAGCCACTGCGCCGGGACGCGGGTCCATGTGGTGTGGTGACGAGCGGTGTCGGGTCTCAGCGTGGTGTGCGGTGGCTTTGCCCGCTGACGTGTGTCCGTGTCCCCAACTCGGTGTCCCCAGGGCTCTCAACGTCACCCTGGTACTGCAGTGCGAGCGCTGGCGGTTCGTGCGGGTGGGCCTGGCTGTGCCCCTGCTGGGCACCGTGGCCGAGCTGCGGGAGATGGTGGCGCGGGAGGGACACATCCCGCCAGAGCAGGTAACGGGGCAGCAGGGGGGGCCACGCACAGAGGGGGGGCACCCACCCCCCGAGGGACGCTGAGGGCGCCGGGTGCCGTCTCATCCCGCAGGTGATCCTGGCCGAGGTGTCCCCGCGGGGCTTCCTGCGCTCCCTGGGCGACGCGGAGGAGCTGGGTGCTGCTGGGGAGGGGGCTCCCCTCTACGCCTTCCAGCCCCCCCCTGCCCGCCGCACAGGTACTGCTCCCCGTGCCCTGCCATTGGTTAGCAGCTGCCTGCCCGCGCTGCTCTGATTGGCTGGGAGCAGCTCCAGCAGAGCATCCTGGCCCAGCTGCGGGCCCTGCTGCGGGGAGAGGTGCGGGCGCAGGGGAGCTGGAACGGGGGACACCGCTGTCCCCACATGGGGCATGCTCACCCGTGGGCTGTCTCCATGGGTGGCCATTGGTGGACCTGTGGGTGGCCATGGGTGCCTCCATGTGTGGCCGTTGGTGTTTCCATGGGTGGCCATTGTTATCTTCATGGGTGTCCATTGGTGGAGCTGAGTGGCCATGGTGTCTCTATGTGTGGCTATGGTGTCTCCATGGGTGGCCATTGGTGGAGCTGAGTGGCCGTGGTGTCTCCATAAGGTGGCTGTGGTGTCTCCATGGGTGGCCATTATTGTCCTCATGGGTGGCCATTGGTGTCCTCATGGGTGGCTTTGGTGGAGCTGTGGGTGGCCATTGGTGCCTCTACGGGTGGCCAGTGTTGTCTCTGCGGGTGGCCATTGTTGTTTCCAGGGGTGGCCATTGGTGGAGCTGTGGGTGGCCGTGGTGTCCCCATGGGTGGCCATTGTTGTGTCCATGGGTGGCCATTGTTGTGTCCATGGGCGGCCATTGGTGGAGCTGTGGGTGGCCATTGGTGCCTCCATGGGTGGCCATGGTGTCTCCATGGGTGTCCAGTGTTGTCACCGTGGATGGCCATTGTTGTTTCCAGGGGTGGCCATTGGTGGAGCTGTGAGTGGCCATGATGTCTCCATATGTGGCCATGGTGTCTCCATGGGTGGCCGTTTGTGTCTCCATGGGTGGCTGTGGTGTCTCCATGGGTGGCCATTATTGTCTTCATGGGTGGCCACTGGTGGAGCTGTGGGTAGCCATGGTGTCTCCATGGGTAGCCATGGTGTCTCCATGGGTGGCCGTTTGTGGAGCTGTGCATGGCTGTGGTGTCCCCATGGGTGGCCACTGCTGTCCCCATAGGTGACCATTTGTGTCTCCATGGGTGGCTGTGGTGTCTCCGTGGGTGGCCAAGGTGCAGGTGTGAGTGGTCGTGGTGGCACCATCACTGGCTGTGGTGTCACTGTGGGGGACCACGGTGAAGCTGTGGGTAGCTGCAGGGTCACTGGGGGTGGTTGTGGTGGTCCTGGGGGTTGTTGTGGTGTTGATGCTGGTGGTCACTGGGGACAGCCATGCTGTCCCTGTTGGTGGTCATATGCACACTGCAGGCAGCCTGTGGTGGCACAGTGGGTGGCCAGTGGGTGGTTGTGTTGTTGCTGCAGGTGGCCACAGTGTCCCTGTTGGTGGCTGTAGTGGCCCTGGGGGTGGTCACGTCCTGTGGGTGGCCAGTGGTGTCCCTGTGATTGACCATAGTGTCCCTGTGGGTGGCCACAGCATCACCGTGGGTGGCCGCAGTGCCACCCAGCTAGCACGGCAGAGCCCCCCCCAGCTCAGCCACCCTCCCCAGAACCCAGGTGCCACCATCCCATGGGTGCTGGTGTCCCCATGCTGCCCCTCTGCCCCCCAGCCACACCGCAGCCCCACGTCCCCATCCCACAGGTGTCCCCAGCCACAGGGACCAAAGAAATCTGATTTTGGGGGCTTTTGTTGTATGGCTCCCCCCGGGTATTTCTGGGATGTAGGGGGGGCTCTGCCCCACAACCAGCCCCACAGACCCCTCTCCCCTTTCAGGGCGCGGGAGCGCTCTTCCGCATCCGCCTGGCCGGGGGCTCGGCCCCCTGCGCCTACCTGTCCCCGCAGGACCCCCGCCCTCTCTGCCACCCGGCCGTCGACAGGTAAGGGGCAGGATTGTCCCCAGACTGTCCCCTCGTTACCCAGGGGTGGCCAGTGCTGTCACTGCAGCTGGTCACAGTGTCCCTGTGGGTGGCTGTGGTGTCCCTGTCCGTGGTTGTGTTGTCACCATGGGTTGCCACAGTGCTGGCCACTCCATTGCCCAGGGACTAGGACCTCAGCCCCGTGTCCCCACTGTGGGTGCTGCATGGGGAGGTGGTGGCCATCCCTGCGTGCCACCACAGGGTGGTAAGGAGGTGGCCCTATGGGGACAGGGAGGGCTTTGGGGGGCATCTTGCCTCATCCTCGCCCCCCCAGAGCCCTGCAGCTGAGCGGGGCAGGTGGCCCTCCCCATGTGAAGCTGACGGTGGAGTGGGACATGAGCACCAAAGAGCGGTGAGTCCCTTACCCCCAGGGGTGGGTGGGGACACCCAGCACCCAGCTCACCCTCCCTGACTCCCCACCCCCGGCGTCATGTCCCCCCCACCCCATGCAGCCTTTTCGGCAACATCCAGGAGGAGGTGGTGCAGGACGCCGAGAGCGTGCGGCTGCAGCAGCAAGCACACCGGCAGCAGCACAGCTGCACGCTGGACGAGTGCTTCCAGCTCTACACCAAGGAGGAGCAGGTACCTGGCACCCCCGAGCCACGCGGGCAGCGGGCACCCTGCCTGCACCCTGCCTGCACCCAGCAGAACTGCCACCGAGTGCAAGCCCTGCCCACAGCATGGCAGCTGTGGGCATTTTCAGTGCCGAGGGTGGCTTTGGAGGTGGTAGGGGGGTGTTGTAGGGGGAGGTGACATGGCACGTGGTGTCCCCAGCTGGCCCCGGATGACGCCTGGTGCTGCCCGCACTGCAAGGTGCCGCAGCAGGGCACGGTGAAGCTGAGCCTCTGGACGCTGCCTGACATCCTCATCATCCACCTCAAGCGCTTTCGCCAGGTGGCTGAGCACCGGCACAAACTCACCACGCTGGTGAGGTTCCCTCTGCGGGGTCTCGACATGGCCCCCCACGTGGCACAGCGGGGCCAGGCTGGTGGGCAGCTGTTGGGGCGCTGGGCGCCCTGGCAGCCCCCCCTCTGCCTGCCCCCGAGCTGCCCCCGTGACTACCTCTACGACCTCTACGCCGTCTGCAACCACCACGGCAGCATGCAGGGCGGCCACTACACTGGTGAGCGGGGCGGGGGGGGCATGGCAGGAGGGTGGGGGACACTTCAGGGGGCATGGTGTGGGGTTTGAGGGCACTGCAGGGCACAGTGTGGGGTTGGGGGATACGCCATGGGGTACAGCGTGGGTTTGGGGGCAAGCTCGGGCATCTGCTGTTGAGGGGCATGGCATGGGGGGGCCAGCGGGCAGAGGGGCCATGCAGGGCCGGCGTAGCACTGGGACGTGCCCCCCTGCAGTGTCCTGCACCCCCAAGCTGGCCCTGCA
>NW_020799123.1:2545537-2547753 GCF_003259725.1 Athene cunicularia
ATAAAACAAATCTCTATATATTTTTTCTATATATATATACAAATATATAATATATATATATCTCTGCCGATATATATATATCTATCTCTTATCTCTCTGGAAAGGATAAAAGGTTAATTTGTCTTCGCATGCACGACCAAAGCCACCAACCCACGGGGACAGCGGGTGCTGAGGGACACACGCCCCTGCCTGCCGGCACCCTGAGAGCCCAGGGGGGGCCACATCCTGCATCCCCAGGTTATTGCTGGTCAGGTCCCATCCTGCTCCGGCAAAAAAGCAGAGGGGGAAGAAGCCGAAGAAATGAAATCCCGCTGCAAAGCGCTGGTGAGCTCCTAGTCACCTGGCTGTTTTCCAGAGACACCCGCCGTCAGGGCACGGAGGGGGTGGTGGCATCACCCCAGGGCCGTGGGTGCTGCAGGTTTGGGGCGGGGCGCAGGCACCCAGTCAAAAGGCAAAGTCTGGATAAGGCGAAACACAAATAAAGAACAGCGACCGCCCCCAAACCGGGCGCTTTGCCACCCAGAACTGGTGTGCCAGTGGCCCTCGGTGGCCAGTGCTGGCCTCTGGGTGCCGCAAGGATGAGCTTGGGGACAGGGACACTGTCATAGGGCTGTGCTCTCTGATTCCTCCTCCTCCTCCTGCCGGGTGGCTGGGCCCAGCCCCGAGAGTCTCTGCGGTGCCTCCGGCGGGTCCCGGCACAGGGCAGCATCTGGGGGGACGTGGAGGGAGGGGACCTCAAAACGGAGCAGACCTGCAGGAGGGCAGAGTGATGGGGGACGCTGTGGCAGGGGCTCAGGGGCAGGACATCTCTCTGGGGCTGGCGCCGTGTTAGTGCCATCATCAGGGATGTCACCACCAGTCCCTGCTCTGCGCCACCCCACCCTAGCCAGAGCCTGTGCCACCCATCCCAATGGCCACGCTGTCCCCACACGCTGCCTGTCCCCCACGGCTCTGCTCTGCTCCCACACAGTGCAGGTGATGCTGCTGTCCCCTCTCCCAAGGAACCCACAGGGTGAGGTAGCACATGTAAGGTGACAGCGGGTGACCCACAGCCCGAGGCAGGCGGTGTCGGTGTCACCACTGTCCCTTGCTGGGAGCACAGCAACCCACCTCCTGCTAGAAAAAGTACTGCCTGCACCTGCCAGGCTCTGCTGCCTGTTCAGGGACCCTGCGATGGGGCAGAGGGAGGAGCAGACCCTCTGCTCTGCGGGACCCCACGGCCAGCTGGGCCAGAGCCGGGAGGGTCCCAACCATGCCTGGCCCCATGCTCCCCTGGCCTCTGTGTCCCCAGGTGTCCCTGATGCCACCCTGGGACACACACACACACACACACCAAACCCCAGGGACAGGGAGGTCAGGACAGCAGGAACAGTGACTCCTGGTGCTTCCCAGGGGTGATGTCACCTTCCTGGGGACATCCCCACCTTCCTGGGGATGCTTCCACTTTTCCAGGGATGTCACCAACTTCCTGAGTACATTGCCACTATCCCAGGGATGTTGGCACCTTGCTGGGGACATCACTACCTTCCTGGTGACAGTTTCACCTTCTCAGGGTCATTATCACCTTCCCATGTACACTGCCACCTTCCTGGGGACATCACCACCTTCCCGAGGATGCTGCCACCTTCCTGGTGACAGTTCCACCTTTCCAGGGCTGCCGCTGCTTTCCCAAGTACATCACCTCCCCAGGGACACTGCCACCTTCCTGGGGACACTTCCACTTTGTCAGTCATTGTCACCTTCCCGGGGACACTGCCACCTTCCTGGGGACATCCACCACCTTCCAGGAGACAGTTCTGCCTTTCCAGGGACACTGTCACCGTCCTGGGGGACAATGCTACCCTCTTGGGGACACTGCCACCTTCCTGAGTGCACCACCACTTTCCCAGCTATGTTGCCACCTTCCCGGGGACCTTCCTGGTAACAGCTCCACTTTGTCAGCCTTTGTCACCTTCCTGGGGGACACTGCCACGTGCTTCATCATCTTCCCAGGGATGCTGCCACCTTCCTGGGGATAGTTCTGCCTTTCCAGGGACACTGTCACCATCCTGGGGGACACTGCCACCCTCCTGAGTGCATCGCCAGGGTCCCAAGGATGCTGCCACCTCCCTGGGCACAGTTCCACATTTCCAGGGCCTGTGTCACCTCCCTGGGGACACTGCGACCTTCCAGGGGCCACCCCCCCCAAACCCCGTGTCCCCCCTGTCTCTTATACA
>NW_020799123.1:2547803-2572396 GCF_003259725.1 Athene cunicularia
GAGCGGCCGGAGGGGTGGAGGATGCCTTGCGCGCCCCTGAGGTGCCTCGGCGAGCCACCCACGAGGTGTCCATCACCCTGACGCCCATGCTGGGGGGACACATGGAGACAGGCTCTCAGCACCAGTGCCGCAGCCCCGCTCCTTCGGGGTGCCTGGTCCCTAAAAACATCTCCAGCACCAGGAAGCTGCTGGGAATTAACCCCCATGGCAACAGGGGTGGGACACGCTGGTGTCACCCACCGGCCACCTCTCCCTTCCCCAGTGACCAGCAGGCACCAGCACCCTCCCAGCACCCTCCCAAGCAACCAGCCAGCCCCATCCCAGCACATTCCCAGCATCCTCCCAGCAGTGTCCCAGCACCACTGCAGAGGGTACAGTACCTTTGGATTTTCCTAAGGCTGCATGGGCAGAAACACACCATTATTAGTGTAAAAAAAACCCCTAAAACGACAGTGCACAGAGAAAGCCCCGGCGGTGCTTTCTGGAGCCCACCTCACTGTCTGCAGCCCCTCTGAGGTGGCATGGCGGGGGCACACACAGGCTGGGTGTGGGGAACTTTCCACTGGAGCAGAGCCCACAGACCTTGGGGACACCAGGGTACCTGACCCCAGCGTGGCACAGCCCCAGTGCCACATCACAGGCCACCCCACTGCCATCTCCAGCAGGCTGGGGGCAGGCACCAAGCCCTGGGCTCACCTGAGCACCCTCAAGAGCCCAGCACGGAGAGCAGGGGGTCCTCCACTCACCGGGACCACCCAACATCCACCAGCCCACTGCCACCCCCTCCCAGGGTGGTGGCAATGCCACCTCCTGCCTCTCTCCAAACCCTGGCACTGCAAAGACCCTACCCATCCTTCTTGTAGAACTCCAGCATCATGTTGTCCGTGGCCACGCTGAGGGGCCGCCGGGCCTGGTCGTGCTGCCGGCGGTCGGCGTGGTCCATGTCCGGGGAGGGCATGGAGCTGTAGTTGGCATTGTGGTTGACGTGCATGGGGCTGCCGTAGTTGCCTGTCACGTTGAACTCGATGTCTGGGGAGGGGGAAAGGAGAGGGGGGACACGCTGGGTTGTGTGTCCTCAGTGAGGGGTGGAGATGGGGGAGTATTACAGAATCCCAGAATCATCTGGGTTGGAAAAGCCCTTGAAGCTCCTCCAGTCCAACCATGACCCTCACCCTGACCGTTCCCAACTCCACCAGATCCCTCAGCGCTGGCTCAGCCCGACTCTTCAACCCCTCCAGGGATGGGGACTCCCCCCCTGCCCTGGGCAGCCCATTCCAACGCCCAACAGCCCCTTCTGCACAGAAATCCTTCCTCAGAGCCAGCCTGACCCTGCCCTGGGCAGCTTGAGGCCATTCCCTCTGGGCCTGGCGCTGGGGCCTTGGCTCCAGAGACTCATCCCCCCTCTCTGCCCCCTCCTGGCAGGGAGTTGCAGAGGGCCAGGAGGTCTCCCCTCAGCCTCCTCTTCTCCAGACTGAACCCCCCCAGTTCCCTCAGCCGGTCCCCAGCAGACCTGTGCTCCAGACTGGTACCACAGGAATGCCGGGGGGTTCTCAGAGTGGCTGGGTTGGGCTCAGAGTCTTGCCAGATCTCTGCCTGAGCCCCAAGCAGAGGGGGATGGCAAAAATAAGTACAGGCGCTCAGCCCCTGCTCCCCAGGGAGGGCTGGGAGATCCCACAAAGCCCATCGCACCCCTCTAGGGCACAGCCTACCTCCAGGGAAGAACCAGTCGGCGTGCTGGATGAGCGGCTCGATGATGCCCACGATCTGCAGCGAGACAGTCGTCATCATCTCTGTCATGTTCCTGCAAGGGGGAGGGCAGCAGCTCAGCAACCCCACCACAGCCCAGCCTTATTCTCAGGGGGATCCTGGCCCTTGGACCCTCCTCACCCCCATCCCCAGCATCCCTCTGGCACACTCACTCTCCACCTGGCTACCTTACCCATCCGCCTGTGGCCAGAGGAGGTTAGGCCCCAGCACGATGGCCACATTGCTCGGTGTCATTTTATTCGTGTCCTGGTACTCGGTCAGCTTGGCCAAGAATTTAATCAGGTACCTGGAGAGCAGAGCCAAGCCGTGTCGCTGTATCAGGATCACACCCTCCTCTCCAGCCCCTCCCCGGGTCCCACCAGCCCCGGGCTCACCTGATGTTGTTGTAGTTGGCTTTGGGCAGCTTCTCACAGGCGCTCCAGAGAGCCTGCAGCCGCTTCTCCTGCTCTGGGATGCTGCGGAGAGGTGGGTGAGAGGCTCAGCCCCTGTCCCCAACCTGAGGCCCTTGGGGACCCTGCGAGACCCTCGGGCTACCACCAACATTATGTAAGTAAATTAACCCCAAGTAATCCATCCAAAATGAGAAGGAAACCTTTCGGTGGCAGACCGCTGGTTCTCTCCCCACTCCTCCACAGAGTCCCTGAGGTTCGTGTTTCAGGGATGTGTTTGCTTTGGAACAGGACATTACTACAAACAGCTCCCCAAAACAACAGCCCACTCCCCCCCATGCCACCCCCAGGGACTGTCCCCTCCATTGAGCCACCACTGTGTCCCTGCCGTGCTCCAGCACTCCCAGGGCAGATGGGGGATGTGGTCAGACCAATATTGAGGCACCACTGAGGTGGTTCCCACCCCAAAAGGAGATGCTCCTTCTCCCACCTCCCTCTGCCTAACATCCCCATACCCCAAACATCTCCCACGGCGGAGCAGACATGATGGTGCCACCTCAGCTGGCCCAGTCCTGCTGGGCTTGGGGGTTCCATGGTGCAGAGCACCCCAGAAAAGCAGGTGAGAGCTCCCCTGGCCAGCTGTCCCCTGGGGTTTACACACCCGTCCAGAAATGACACCAGCGCCCAGCACCCAAGGGCTTGCTGGAAGGTGCTGGGAGAGCTCAGCCACCTTGGCCAGGGTGCTCTGGGGACATAAGGGTCAGGGGACACCAGGGCCACCCTCACTGCCGGGACCCACCATGCTCAAGGAACATCACAGGAACCCTCCCAGCTCTCAGATATCCCAAATGGATGTAAGCCATGTCAGAAATAACTCATGGCCCCCAAATCATCCATAAGAGCCCAAGATGCCACCATTCATGTCACAGAGGAATGAGGGGGACACTCCAGACTCACTTGGAGGCCTGGATCCACTCCTCGTACAGCTCGAACGTCATCAAAGGCTCCGGCAGCTCTCGCAGGTAGGACTTGAGGGCTCCTGCAGCACACAAGGGACACAGGGCTCGGCACTGCGGGTGGCACCAGCTAATGGGCACCAAGTGGTTTTGCTCCTCAGCATTTTGACTCTTATCCCTCCCGGCCTTCCCACATCACATCCCAAAGCACCCGCTAGTTTCCCTGGCTTGGGGGAGCCCATAGCATCCCCTGACCCCAGCAACCACCTTGCCACCTCCACCCAGTCTCTCTTAGCAGCCCCCCGATTCCCTCCACTCTTCTTGCCTCCACGCAGCATTCTCAGCTCTTCATCCCACGTTTTTGCCCAGGACATTTGCAGCTCCTCACACTGGGAAGAGGTTCCCATTGCAGTCAATAGGAAACCAGGGTCCAATCCTGCACCCATCGGAGAGACCAGCCCAGGAGGGGAGCAGCTGACTGGCATTTAAACCCAATTCATGCTTAATACCAGCCCCACGAGTTCAGATCTGTGCTTGGAGAGGGTCTCCACCCTGTTAGAGGTAGAGAAGATGGCAAGCTTGATGATAACACGTGTCAATCTTCTCAACTGCTCCCTGCTCCTGCAGAGCCTCTCCTGGTCAGTGTCACACTCATTAGTGTCACTCTCATTAGTGTCACCAGGGCCCCACTGCTGCCTTGGATTATGATTGCATCCCTGTTTTCTTCAACACCTGTGACCAAAAGCACTGCTCAAGCCCTTGGCCAGGGAGGGGATGTGTGGGTTGGGGTTTGTGCTCCTTGGTGGATGGTAGCTCCTAAACACCCCTAATTTCACCAAGAACTGTATTCCTTCACCTGTATTTGCCCCCCATATATTCTGTCTTTGATGTTAAAAGGCTCTGGGACAGATCACAGAAGGATTGAGGTTGGAAGGGATCTCTGAAGGTCATCTGGCCCAACCCCCTGCTCCAGCAGGACCACCAAAGCTGGCTGCTTGTGACTGTGTCCTGATGGCTTTTGATTATCTCCAAGGATGGAGATACTCCACCACCTCCTTGGGCAACCTGTGACAGTGTTAGGTCATCCCCACAGTGACAAAGTGTCTCCTGATGTTCAGAGGGAACCTCATGTGTTCCACACTGCCTCTGGTCCTGGCACTGGCCACCACTTGAAAGAGATCTGTCTTCTTTGTACCCTCCCTTCAGGTTTTTATATACATTGATGAGATCTTCCTGAGCCATCTCTCCAGGCCCTTCAGCATCTTCACAGCCCTTCACTGGGCTCTCTCTAGTACATCCATGTCTCTTGTGCCCAGGACTGGAAGGATCATCTCCCTTGACCTGCTGGCATCACTCCTCCCAAAGCAGCCCGACACCATTCACATTCAGTGTGCCACAAGGGCCCATTGCTGGCTATTTTGGTGGCCACCAGGACCCCCAGGGTCATCTCTTCCAAGCTGCCTTCCAGATGGGTGATCCCCAGCATGTCCTGGTGCCAGGGACTGGACCTGGCACTTCCCCTTGCTGAATGAGGTCTCTCTCAGCCCATTTCTGCAGCCTGTCCGTGTCCCTCAGGACGGCAGCACCTCGGGATGGCATCAGCCACTCCTCCAGCTTGGTGTCACCTGCCAACGTGCTGAGGGTGCACCCTGCCCCATCATCTGGGTCATTAATGAAGACGTTAATCAGGATTGGACCCAGTATCAATCCCTGGACTACACTGCTAGTTACTGGCTGCCAACCAGACTGGTGATCACTGGTGACCACCCTCTGGGTGCCCAGGGATGGTGCCTGGTGGCTGGATGGGCTGTCCCACATACCGCCAACCCCCCACCCTGAGGCAGCCTCTACCTGCGATGGCGTGTGGGTCAGCCGAGTACTCCTGCACGTCCACCACGCAGCAGTCCAGGGCGGCCTTGAGCTTCTTCAGCTTGGAGGCTGAGGGAGCCACTCGGAAGAGACCCTTGGCAGAGGACACGGGAGAGCGTTGGACAAGCTTTGGGGTTGGGGATGTCCCCAAAGCCCCCCCAGTTCCTTCTTCCCACCTTGGAGGTACCCATGTCCCCTTCCATGCTGCCCAACCGAGGGTGGTAGGACACGGGCCCTACCTCCTCCTGCATGCCGCACTCCAGCAGCATCGTCACGCACGCCTCCACGGGGAAGGCGATCTCCCGCCCGCTGACGGCCAGGTGCTCCTCCAAGGGCTTCCCGAAGGAGGGCTTCTCCATCCACGCCTCTGTGACGGGCAGAGGGGGTGAGAGGAGGGGGAGGGCACGGCGGGGACGGTGCCGGATCTGGCATCCCCTCCCCGAAAGGCCCTTGGATCACAGCGTTTCGTCAGCAAAATACTCCGTTTGGGTGTTGCTAAAACAACAGGACCCCGCACCTCTGTCCTGGGCAGCTCGGGAAGTGCTTTTTAAAGATGAAATCCAAACAAAATGTTTTCCAATCATCACACGGGACATTTCAAAGGGGCTGGATAACGTTTTCCGGGGGGAGCAATCACGAGCAAACCTTTGCAATATATTCCCCCTTCTTCCATCACAGTTTGAGGCAGGAATATTTTGTGGGATCGAGAGAAAAAAATAAAATACAAATCACTCCCTGCCTCGCTGCAGCTATGGCAGCACCCCGAGCCCTGCCCCGGGGAATGTGCTGTGACCTCTGTCTCCCAGCCCAGCTCCTCTGGAGGTCGCACAGTGCAAAGCCAAGCCCCAAGACCCCCCCTTGGCGCTGGGTTCCCACCCCTGGTGCTGTGCCTGATGGGGATATTCAGGCAGGTTTCACCTGCTCCCTGTGAAGCGGGCCGGATCCTGCCCCCTGTGACCGAGCGGGATGGAGATGCCCTCCCCAGCTTCGGGCAGGCGGGATGCAGCGGGGGCGAGCCCAGAGAGGATGCTGAGCCACAAACCCAGCACCACGCTGTGCCGCGGGGTCACGCCGCAGCCGGCTCATCGCCGCAGCAAAGCCCCATGTGGCTCCGGAGTGAGGCAGAGCCCTCGGTGTCGCATGCAGGAGCGGGACAGACCCCACGGGCACTTACCCTGCTGGGCTTTAATTTGAGGCAGGACATTCTGCAAAAGCGCTAAGGATTTCCGATGGTACTCTGCCTGCACCTCGATCAGCTGGGGGGGAGAGACAGCACCGGCTGTCACCCCTATGGCCGGGGACAGGGACCAAGGAGTCCCGTGGGGATGGGTGGCACTTACGGTTTGAAAATAGTTTGCATAGTCTACTTCTTTGGCCACAAAATTGTACATGTCAGCCGAGAGCTGGTCCTGCAGAGAGCAGAGAATTAATTGCCGTCCCACTCGTGCTGCCCTGATGCCACTGTGATGTTCCTTTTGGAGGCCACCAGGAGGGACCAGTTGGGTCACACCAGGAGCCAACATGCCACGTGGCATGTTGCAGAACCCGTTTGAGATGTGCTTGGGATGTTGAATATACAGCAGCACCAGCGGGGTTTGCTTTCTGCTGCTGTGCAAATGGCTCCACGCTTGCCTCCGCCTCTCCTTCCAGAGCCCACAATTATCCAGCGCTTTGCAATGAGCTCTCTGGAAGTCACTTGGAAGCAACCTGTCAGCCAAAGGCTGCACATCCCAGAGGGCCGCAGGGCACAAATTAAACCCCAAGTTTGCTCGTCCCAGCACCTTGTTGCATTGCTCCTCACATGCAAGTGGCTCATTAACCACAGGGCTAATTGCTGCTCAGCTGCTGGGGGTGGCATCCAAGCACTCGGTGCAGACCAGGCTGACGGGGCATCGGGTGCTTCTTGCTCTGAATTGCAACAAGCCCTTTGGCACCAGGACACATGTTTCTGTCCTCACACAAAACAGACTCTGCCAGTCCCCAAATTGCTCCTTTCTGAGAATCCCTTTGGATAACTCAACTGGAGGAGAACCAGCAGGTTTTTAAAACACTGTGGGCATGTCCCAGCTGCAACACCCATCATCCGTACGGTGAATATACTGGGGTAAGCTCCTGGCCTAGCTGGTTTGCTGAGAATTGCTGGGCACGTGGGGCTGCGATGCTCTGAGATGGGGGGACAGAGCATGAGTTTGAGGCTGAATTTTAAAGGCTACACAGATTCTGGTTGTGGGCCTGGAAAAAACCACCAGGATTTAAGACATGCACCCAGCTCCATCTCCTGCCCAAAACCTGTCCAAAACCTATAGCACAAGGTTCACCCAGCCCTTTGCATTTTCTGCCCCAGAGGAATATAAAAGCCACACAAAATTGCCTGTGGGTTTCACCACTGAATGCCACAGCCTGTGATGAAGGTGCTGGCAGCAGCGTCCCCCCTCGCTCAGACACTTTTCCCACCCAACACAACCAGCTGGGTGGCTTGTGCTCCCGTGGGATGGCGGGGGGTGGCATGGCCGGGTGGCACACGGGGGCTCAGCACTTCCCGCGGGTCTCTGTGCCAGGGGTGGGTGTGCTCGGTGCTGAGCTCGCCGGCTCCTGCTGGGACAGGTGCCCTGGGAAGGGAATGCTTTCTGCCTCCAAAGGGACATGGAGGATGGGGACAGAGGAACCAGTGACACCCTGCTTGGCTGGTGAGCATCGCCCACTGCCACCAGGCTGCGTCTGGGCAGGGGACCAGCTGAAGGAGTGTTCATCCCGGGCAATGGGGTAAGGAAGGGGTGAAGAACAGGGTAAGAGGAGAGGCTGCAGGTTTTCCGCTGTGCTCAGGACACCAAGATCCCCACACTCAGCAAGAAGCGATCCCCCCCGGCACCCCGGGTACCCTGCAAATCTCCACTCTGTTGGCCGCCTCCTCCATCTCCTCCCTGAGAGCATCGGCTTTGGCGCCCGAGGGCTGCAGGTTGCTGGCCAAACCCGAGGACTTTGCAGACTGCTGCCACCTGCACAGAGAGGGCAGAGCTGTCACGGCGAGGGATGGGGACCCGTGCAGAGCAGTGGCTGGATCCCAGCAGACTTGGAGGGCTGCCCAGGGACCCCCCTCAGCCAAGCCCACCATAGTCCCCAGGCTGAGCACTACAGAGATGGTCCCAACCCCAGCTGGAATGCCGAATCCACTCCCAACCCAAAACATCCCCAGTCCCCACAACCCGCTGCATGCACTGGGCTCTAATTATACAATTATTTTCAGCAGGAGAACAAGCCCCACCCAGGCAGGAGGAGAGAGGAAGGTGATGGGCGAGCCTGGACATGATGCTGGGAAGTACAGACGCCTCCCAGACCTCTACCCAGGGCATGCTGTCATGTGAGGGGCTTGGCCAGCCCAACGGCTCCAGGAAAAACCCAAAGCACAGTGTCTGGGACACAGGATGATCCCAAGGGTCATCCCAGCTCCACCCCAGCACTACTCTAGAGCAGCAGGAGCACTAGGCTCTTTGCTATCATGTAAGAACTCACCAAGATAGGGAAAAGAGGAAAATTAAAGACTTGTGCCAGAAAAAAATACTCTTTTCTGCAGAGGGCAAGCGAGGAAAAGGGATCTACGGTTCTGCAGACAAAAGCAGAAATGTTGGCTCATTGCAGAGCTTGACTTAAAGGTGAACAGTGACATGACTGAAACTTACTGTCCCAGGGTAGCTGTGGTACCCGGGCTCCAGGACATGCCCTCCCCAGCACTACCCATCGCTTGGGAATTTTTATTTTTTATAGAACAGCTTTGAAGCGGTTTCCTACCGTGTCCTGGAGGAGTCCATGTCCAGCACGAGCTTCGCCAAGTGCTTCCTCTGCTTTTGGATATTTGGGATTTCAACCTGCAGCAGCACATGGAAATGGGAGAAGATAAACACCTGTGGAGAGGTGTCAGGGCAGGTCATACCTGACTGCGACTGGTGCAAGCTGGGTGGATAAGGGTGCAGCTCCTTATTTTAACATCACTAGGGAAGATGGCACAGCTCGTCCCTCCTCTGTGTCCCCACCCGGGCTGTGCCACCCCCCGCCAGCCCTGACTGCAGAACCCACATCCCTGAAAGGAGCATCCTTGGGTGAATCAAAGCTTCCTGCAGTGGGGAGCTGGGTGAAGGCAGGAAAAGGGCTTTTGGGGATGGCAGTGCAAAGCCTCCCACACACAGGCACTGTTTGCAGAGGGATTTAGTAACGGTTGAAAGCCCTGAACACCAGCAGTGTGATAAAGCTTTTGTTTCTGCTGGGGAAGATAAACCCAGAACCAAGCCGAGGACAATTTGCTTGATGTAAAAGCAGGGAAAAAAGCATTGGGAAAAACTGAAAAAGAAAGATGGCAGCAAGGGGAAAAAGGAGGGGGAAAAAATTCCCAAACAATGGTGTGTGTTTGGAGCTTGGAAAAATGGGTCAGAAATAAGAGTGTTAATGCCTCTGCCTTCAGGGAAGGCAGAAAAGAGCAAGAGCAGGGAGAGCGGGCGAAGGAGCCCAGCAGGACCGCTGCCCCAGCAGCCAGCCCAGCTGAACGTGCAAATGCTGCCTGTCATTTAAAGCAATTAGCAGAAGTCTCAGAGGGGGAAGGTCTCTCACAGGGGTCAGGAACCAAATATGCAGCAAAACCCTGCTTTTCCCTGGCTTGTTTTGGATGTGAGTCCCCAGCACAGTGACACCCCGACCCAGCGAAGTCCCCGCCGGCGCTCACCTCAGCCAGCACGAAGAGGGGCTCGATGACATCCCTCTCCACCTGCAGCTCGAAGTGGATGAGCTCCTGAGCCAGCTTGTCCTCCGCCTCCCCGCACAGCCGCAGCATCTTTCTGCAAGGGCACGGCAGGGCTGGGCACCGCGGGCGCTGGGGGGGCGATGGGCAGCCACCCTGCGCCCCAAACCCCTGGAGGGGACAGCCCCTCCTTGGCAGATGGCTGGAGGGAGGGCAGCAGCCTGGGGACCGCGGCCACCCCAGGCGTTAGGAAAATCTCATTCCTTAACTATTGGACCAATTATAGTCTGAAACTGTATGGATTTTCTTAAGAGAGAGAGAGAGAGATATGATAGATAGATAGATAGATAGATAGATAGATAGATAGATAGATAGATAGATAGATAGATAGATAGATAGAAAGAAATATATAGTTTACACTGTATACTGTATGACTAAAGGACTCCAGCTCATCACAAGGAGGAGAAGAATAAAGGAAAGCCCTGGACAACTGAGATCACACGAACACCCCAGCCCGTCCAACACCCCGTTATCCAGCATCACAGATAAGGGACGGCTGCAGTTACAGCAGCCTCCTGGCATCCCAGCAGCCCCTGGCACGGCAGAGCGCCGGGGGGAGACCCAGGGCCCCCTTACCCCAGCAGGGAGTCGTCGCCCAGCACAGCCGATCCCTCCATCAAGCACTGGGCCAGCGTCGTCAGCGGCAGCTTCTTCTGCAAAGAGAGGGCTGCGTTTCCCACTCCGCCACCCCGCCGCTGCCGCCGCCCCTCAGAGCCCTGCCAAAGCCTCACCGAGCGCTTGTCGGCGTCCACGCCTTGCTGGCCCTGCAGACATGCCGTCAGCTTCTTGTGGGTGCTGTGGGAGACCTGCTTCACCAGCTCCAGGCGCTTCTCCACCTGCGGATGCAGTGGGGCCCATCACCGGGGTATCTGGCCTGATCCCGCACCCGCTGTCCAGCCACATAAGGGACTTCTTGCTTTTCAATCAAGTGGTTTTTAATTGCTGCTGCATTGGATGCGACAGCCCCAGAGCCCAACCCCTTCCCAGGACAGGGATGATTTAAGCAGAAGATTTCACCAGGCTGAGGCTGCCCCATCGCACCCCTGAGCAAGGCTGAGGGCTGGATCCAGACCAACCTCCAAAGCCCCTGTGTCCCCAGGCAAGGGCAGGAGGTGTCTGTCCCCAGCTGTCCCCAGCTGAGCCCTGCCACAAACCAAACTGCCCAGTACTCTAACCTGGGGCTGAAAATTACCTTATTTACCTCTGCATTGATTAAATCAAGCAATTCATCCCAAACCTCAGAAGATGAGTCATTAAATGTAAGCAACCAAGATCTGCTGAAAACCAAAGCTGAGAGACGTGAGGAAAACGTGGAAAGCTCAAAATCTTGGGAAATGATCTGGGGAAAAAAAATAATCCTCCCTGGCCGGGAGAAGCAGAACTGCTGAGCCTGCAGTGAGTCCGTGGGGCAGGAGGCATCTCACGGGAGCCTGGCACCCGAACTGAGCTGCCCTCCACCACTACAATATATAGTACTGGTAACATATACTATATATAATAATAACATAAAAATATATTATTTTTATATATTAAAAAAAAAAAATCTCCATGATGCTTGGCTGAGGCCTCTGCCATCCCTGCACCAGACATGCTCCTTGCAACACATATACAGACATGTGTGGAGAGATATATATATATATATATATATAAATTCTCTCTATAAAAATAACATACATTTAATATATATAAAAATGATCATGTATATGTTGCAAGAAAGGGGTAAGACATTCAGAAGGGCACATATGTGAATGCACACCCACCTAGATGAGCCAAACTGGAGGCAATTAGGTAAATGCAAGGAAGGGTTTGGACTCCCCCCAGCCCTGGAGACAGGCCCCCTCAAACATGACTGACTCTTCAGGAGATACCCAGACAAGGCTGCACCGACCACCATCCCCACTGAATTATCTCCAAAAGGTGTAAAAACCCCCTGAGCAGCGTTGCTGAAGCCAGGTCTGCCCTTGAGAGTGCCGGCACAGATGTACCTAGTGCCGGGATGTCACCGGAGGCTGTAAGAGCAGGGTCTGCCTCCCAGTTCCAAGGGGCCATGGGGACCTCAGAGCTTGCAAGGAGAAACACCAAAAATTAAAATAGAAAGAAAAAAAGTTTCATTATTGATGCTCCCCCTAGCTGCTGGTGGCAGGGAGCACTCAGCTCCCCTCCACTCCATCCTACCAGGACTGCCCATCCCCAACAGCGGGGCACATCACCCCTCGCCCTGCCCATCCCTGCCCTCAGCACTGGTGCTGAAGAAAGGACAAAAAACCCAAATCCCGAAGTCTGAAGACTGACTCGGAAGGGTGCAAACTGTGAGGGCAGCACCGCCCAACAGCAAACCAAACTACCAACCCCCCAGGAACCCATGCGGTGCCGGCACAACCAAAGCCCAACCTCACTCCCCCTGCACAGGCCGGGCTGGTCCCAGCCACGATGGGAACGGCTGCTAAATCCCCAGTAAAGCAGCAAAACGGCTGCTACATCCCCGGTAAAGCAGCAAGAAGCCATGGGAGGGATTAACCAAGGCAGGCGGCTGGGACGTTTGCAAATGCCTTCATTTCACTCTCTTCCAGCGTGGTTTCACCTTACCCCTTTAGCAATGGCCAACCCGAACCCTGCTCATGTTTTGGGCTAACACACAGCTCTGGACAAAGCCTGATATGTGCAGGAAGCAGTGGCACTAGGTCCAAGCGAGAGCAACACACAGGCAGGACACAGTGGCCAGAAAGAGCTAAAGGTCACTGTCACCTGCTGGGCGCTGCCTCCTGTCACCAGCAGCCCTGCACAGTGCTTCTCTGGCTGCTTCTGCAGAATCCACTACCTGACAGCAATGGCACCGACCAAACTGACAAGCAGGAAGGTGTAAATACATCAAACAAGTTTTGAAGTGGCCCCAACAGCACCTGGACTGGCTGATGCCAGGGAATGCCCACGCTGTGATGGAGGAGGAGCTGGGCAGCTGGTTTAGAATCCCAGAATCATCTCGGTTGGAGAAGACCCTGAAGCTCCTCCAGCCCAACCATGACCCTCACCCTGACCGTTCCCAACTCCACCAGATCCCTCAGCACTGGGTCAACCCGACTCTTCAACCCCTCCAGGGATGGGGACTCCCCCCCTGCTCTGGGCAGCCCATTCCAACACCCAACAGCCCCTTCTGCACAGAAATCCTTCCTCAGAGCCAGCCTGACCCTGCCCTGGGCAGCTTGAGGCCATTCCCTCGGGGCCTGGCGCTGAGGCCTTGGCTCCAGAGACTCATCCCCCCTCTCTGCCCCCTCCTGTCAGGGAGTTGCAGAGGGCCAGGAGGTCTCCCCTCAGCCTCCTCTTCTCCAGACTGAACCCCCCCAGTTCCCCCAGCCGCTCCCCAGCAGACCTGTGCTCCAGACCCTGCCCCAGCTCCGTTGCCCTTCTCTGGACACGCTCGAGTCATTCAATGGCCTTTTTGGGGTGAGGGGCCCAAAACTGAACCCAGGAATCGAGGTGCAGCCTCCCCAGTGCCGAGCACAGGGCTCAGATCCCTTCCCTGTCCCTGCTGGCCACGCTAGTGCTGACACAAGCCAGGATGCCATTGGCCTTCTTGGCCCCCTGGGCACACTGCTGGCTCCTGTTCAGCCGGCTGTCAGTCACCCCCCCAGGTCCCTCTCTGACTGGCAGCTCTCCAGCCACTCCTCCCCAAGCCCCTAGTGCTGCTGGGGGTTGTTGTGGGGGTTGTGTGTTTTGCTCATCAGTGCCCGAGTTACGAGTGATGATTTAGAGAATGTGTGAGTTAGAAACCTGTTAATTCAGTGATGGATTTGTGAATTCACGTCTCTTTGCTGTCACTTCCTCAGCCACCTCCCTCCCTGGGGTGTGCAAGAAGCAAAAAGCACCAAGATTCTTCCCAGAGGCCGTGACCCCAGCATCACAGCCGATGCTCCAGGAGGTTTTTGGCTCAGGCTGTTTTGCTGAAGTTGTTCGATCCATCAGCTTTGGGGAAAGCCTATCCCATCAGCTCTGGGGACCGTCCCCTGCTGTCACATGTCCCATCCCCAGGGCAGGTTTTGCAGCAGAGACGGGAGACACAGGCACCCGCAATCCGGCCAGGCCGTATCAGGTTGCCATCCTGGCAGAGACAGGACTGGATCCGATTCCAGCTGACCTGAAAATTGGGCTGGGAAAGGCCTGGGAAGGCGTGTGGGAGGGAGCCAATGCTGCTTCCCACGCTCCCAACCCCTTCTCCTCTTCCCAGCCCATCTCATGGCTGCGGGGCACCATGGCACCGACCGGTGTGGAGCTGCTGCTGCATCCAGCACCCATGGGTGCATGCCTGGGCACCCATGGGCATGCTGGGTGCAGGTCAGGCCAGCTGCAGAGGACCTCACCTGCAGGAGATCTTCACTCAAAACCTCCGTCTTCTCAGCCCTGAAAGACAAGGAAGAACATAAAGCGTTGGCGAAGGGTCTGGCACACACAGCTGCACCCTGCGGTCCTGGGCATGGCTGAAAGTGCTTTTCCATCAGGATGCAGCTGGTGATTTAAGGCTCTCTGGTCCCACCAGACATCGCCTCATCTCCTAAATAAGCAAAGGATGGAGCATCTTCATGGTTCACTGTAAGCGTGCCATGTCCCACATCAATTTAGGGTCCTTTCCTCATCTCCCCCTTATTTTTCCGTTATCCCCAGCAGAACAGGGGTGCTAGATTCCCAGGCAGATGCAGGCAGGGCCGTGCAGGGAGGCGGCGTGTCGACGCACAAAGGCAGCTCCCCGGGCCGTGCAGGGCTCTGGCACACCCTCAGCACCGCGGATTCCAAGGACACAACCCGTCCGCACCACTGAGCCTCTTTGGTCTGACGCAGCCAACTGTATCTGTGGTGGCAGCTTCTGCCCGGGGCTTCGCTGTAACCCTCCCCGCTGCACGTTGGAGCTGGATTTACCGCTCCAGAGCTCGTGTCTTCCGCTGTCTTTGCTAGCGAGGAGTGCTGGGGTGCAGAAAGAGACAGAACCCCTCTGCAAGACCGTCCCTGGCCACACACAGACCCGCAGCATCCCTGCCCGTGACACCCCCGCAGCTGTTCCTTGCCAGATCTGCTCAGGCTTATTTGAATGATCACACTCTGGATCATTTATTCATTTTATTAAGAGTTTTTTCCAACTTTAGTGCATCATCTTTCTTTGAAAAATGACCTCTGTCAAGATGCATTTAGGCAGAGTTGTGATTTAGCCAATTAGTCCCTGAAGGTTTGTTAACAAACAACAAAAGCTTGGTGCTCTCATTCTTCTTAAGAAAACACCTTTATTGCCTAAGCCCTGGTTGCTTTCTGCTATCCAAGCTGGTTTCGTAGCTTTGAGAGACAGAGTGAAGTATTGAAAAACTGGAAATGAGGAATAAGCTCCAGCAAAAGAAGGTTCAAAGAGTGAGCCTGGCACGGCAGCAGTGCCTGCCAGGGCAGGGCTTAGTCTATGGGCTCATCTGCAAATACATCATGTCCAAAAACTTAAAAAATGTAAATTAACTGCATTAAATCCGGTTTGTGTATGAAATCTATCCCAGTGTCCGATTTAAGTTGGTTTGAAAAAAGGAAAAAAAACCCAAATTATTTAATTTTTTTTAAAGACTAGATTTAAATGAATGCATATCTTCTGTATGAAACAAGCGATGCGCTGGCTGCCTGGGAGCAAGGGCTGCTCTGGTCCTCCCCCTCTTCTGCAAATAACCTTCAATATAATTTATGTACAGGGTTGGAAATGCCGCAGAATTAGCACAAACAGGGAAGAAAGCAGCAAATATCCATCGTCCCCACTTCCCTGCACCCGCTCGGGCTATATTTAGCATCCCAAAGGAGAAGGAGGTGGCAGGGATGCGGGCGAGCATCACGCACCCACGTGAGGCACCAGCAGTGCACACCCCTGCCTCTCACACTGCACCCCAGAAATCATTTCCAAACTTCAAAAAAAGGCCGGGGAGAAATAAGTCCTGCCTGTCCTTGCACCACTGGGAAAACGCTCCACAAAAAGTGATGTTTTTAGTGTATTTTTTCCTCTTCCAGCTGTGCTGCTGGTGGATTTTGCGTACCCCACAGTCCCGTGCTGGCAGGTCTCTCTCCCAGCAGCGACAAACCAACACGTGCTGCACTTTGATGTGCATTCAGGAAGCAGAAAATGATGTTTCAGTCAGGGTAACAAAAATCTGGCCTCGTTCTGCTATTAAGTATATCCTCAGCGTGAGAAACCTCAGTGGCTTTAACAGAGAGCATCCCCCAGCCACAGTGCCGGCACAGACACCCGCGCCAGCCCTGCCACTTCCCAGGATGCTTAAGCAGGTTGGGGAGCCTGCCAGCAATTAATTTGGCTTTAGAAAGGGAGGGAAAAAAAGCTGCAGCATTTTATGGATAGGAATAAGCAAAGTGGCTGTTGGAGCTGCTTGACGCAGCTGGCCTAGGCTGTGGCAGAGCAATGGGCACGCCGCGGGAGCATGGGGTTCCCCACCTGGTTTTGGCATCGGTGGGAGCTGGGATGCTTTCTCCTCCCCTCCAGACTGCGATGGGGATGGGGGTCTCTGCGTGGCCTCGGAGACATGCTGCAGCCACTCGTGGTGGCACAGGCACGTGGCAGGGCTGTGGCGGTGGGAGCCAGGTACCATGTCCTGCCAGAACCCAGCGCCAGCATCCAGAGCTGCTCCCGCGCCTCATCTGGCAGAACGGGGCCCCAGAAGCCACCATGGGGCGATTTTGCAAAGCCAAAGCAGGAGAGAAGTGTCCTGTCTTAGGGTACCTGGACCCTATGGGTGAGGCCACCAGCAGCCACGTAGGAGAGCCTGGCCCCGCACAGGTACTGGGGCAGCAACGCAGCTGCAGCTCCATCAAAGCAGTTCAGCAGCTGCAGGAGGGACAGACCCTGCTCCTGCACACACGCACAGTCCTGCTAACAACACGGCTCTGATGTCCTGTCACCCCGCCTGAAGCTCCTTATTAATATTCCAGAATGCACCAGAAATATACAAGTGATTCCCCTTGTCTGTCCTGCCAGCAGCACTCCAGAACCTGCAAATAATATCCAGGGCAGCAAGAAGCAAGCGGCTCCTCCAAACCCACAGAAAGCCCTGCCCAAGCCGCTCCATGTGGCCATTTTACATGTAAAGGCTAAAAAATAACATCATCCCGCTCCCCTGACACTGCAATTGCATTACAGCTCCACGCTGCTAATGCCACTGGGAAAAATCCCATTATATCTGTTATGTTTCTAAAGTCTCAGCCTAAAGTTAATACGGTTTTACAGGAGCTTATATGGTTTTGTGAGCCATCCTGCAAACCTGCCACAACCAATGCTCGGCGGCAAACTGCAGGCACACGTCCTGCCTGTCTGTGCTGGAGACCCTCCTGCACACCCTGGGCTCCCTCCTGCCTGGGGGGTATTTTTTGGGTGCTGAGCCCTTGCCAGCACTCAGAGTTGCTCAAGCAGACCCTGGTGCCCCAGTATCATCTCCCTGGTACCCAGGAATTTCCCCAGGGCACCCAGAGCAATGGAAAAACACTATCCTGCTGCCTTTTCTGGGAACGGGATGGCAGCATCTCTCTGAGGACCTTGGCAAAGCATCTTCAGCAGGCTCAGCCCTGAGCATTTCTGCCCAACCCTTCCTTTTCAACAAACCTTTCTGGTTTCTTCTCCCTCCCCACATCATGCTCCAGTCAGCATCCCACTTGAGGATGTGTGTGGGTTCCCGGGCCTCCCCTCTGGCCTTGGCTTCCCATCCCCGGGGAGAACTGCCCGTCGGTTCCCCCAGGAGTCAGGAGCCCCAGCTACCGGATTGCTCTCAAGTGCTTAGTTCAGACCACGTGGAACTTTGGACCCCAAAACACAAAGGTGTTTTGAAAACTGCAGCCCTACAGAAATCCATTAGCAGCACCAAGAGGAACAAGTTTGGATGTGACCACTGCTGGGAAGCGTGTCTGGCTCCAGCAGAGATGCTCTCCCTGATCCAGCCTGGCATCTTGCTCCCATCCAAGGAATCCCCCAGCCCTTCCTGACATGCCCCAGTCCATCCCCAGCATGCCCCCAGTCCATTCCCAGCATCCCTCAGTTCCTCCCCAGCATCCCCCAGCCCTTCCTCACATGTCCCAGTCCATCCCCAATATCCCCCCAGCCCATCCCCAGCATCATCCAGCACCTTCTGCCATCCCCCAGCCCCTCCCAGCACCCCCAGTCCACCCTAGCACCCCTCCTTGCCCCATTGCTGCCCCCGTATAAGCAGCCAGAGATGTAGAGCTCAGCCTCTGCCATAGCAGTGACAGGGACCCCGGGATCTGCTCCCTGCCTGTGCTGCTCCAGCCGTGCTCAGGAGGCAGCTGAGCTCCTGCCAGCACAAACCTGTGTCCCTCCCCAGTCACCTCTTCTTCCTCGTGCCTTGGCAGGGTTCAGGACCCATCTGTGCTCACCCCATAACCCCAGACCCATGAACAACGCTCAAGGGTCTGACACATGGAGCAGAGCCCTGGGAAGGGGCTATCTGGTGGCTGGAGCATCCCATGGCCCAACCATCAGAGCAGGCAACTGGTGGCACTAGAAAAAACAGTTTAAGCCAGTATCAGCTTTGGAAGTCTTTTCAACAGTTAATTTTCACGTGGGTATTTCCATCCTTGTGTCTCACAAGGCAGATGCAGCCAGGGCCCCTGTGCTGGGACACGACCTCTCCCAGGGAACTGGAGATGGTGGTTTTCGCTTGATTGCTGTTGATTCTTGCTCATGCAAGGTGGCCTCAGCAAACAACAGCACCCAAATTGGGGTGCAGGGACCCCCGCCAGTTTCCCTGGCTGGTCTCTAGTCCCCCAAAACTTCATGTCTTGCAAATTACACGCATCCTGCAGGAGCAATCTTTGGAGAGGCAGCCAGGATTACCGGTGTTCATCACTTGCTTTCATCTTTCCTTTAGGCAAATAAAAGCCCACTCCTCCCCTTCCCCTCCAGATTTTCACCCAGAGCTGTTTTTCTCAGCACAAATCCAGGCAATCCTCAGCCTCAGTCAGCACCCAGACACCCGCGTCCCTGCAAACAGCTGGGAGAAAAGGGACAATTAATATGGAGAGTAAAAAGCAAACAAGAGGGGAATGCAGCTACGATTTGGTCAGGTGTTCACTTCTGCAAAATATACTTGCTGCCAGCAGAAATCAACACCAATCAAGCCAATTAAGTTGATTTCCAAATAAATACTACATGAGCTTCCAGTGCCTTGACCCGGGGAGCTACAGCAAAGCTGGTGCTTCCCTCGAGCATCTCCTGATGCCAGACATCTCCATCTGGCTGGACCATCCACCACCAGCACCCACTCCCTGTCCCCGCCACTGTCCCCCTCCAATGCACCCAAAACAAGGAGCCCCCATCCTTGGATTTGACCCTGAACCAGCAAAACTCAAAGCAGGATGGGGATTTCGCAGGACTCTCTCTCTGAACAGGAAAACCATCACGCCCAGCCGGCGGGCAGCGCCTCAGGCGGCGCGGGGACAGGCAGGAGCCAGGATGCATGTCCGGAGGCAGCGCATGTCCACGATGCCCCGAGGACCCCCTTGCTCACACCTCCTGCCAAAACACCCGTCTCACCCCATCCCTGGTTGCCCCCTTGCTACAGTATGCCTGTAAATATTTCATCACTGTTTAATTACTGATAACAGCCAGTTCCCCTCATTTCTGTTTGTTCTGGCTTAAAAATAGCCTCATGGCTGAGCGCAGGCTCACGAGGGAGGCACGAAAACCCAGCCAAGGCCATCCCATGCCGGCAGCGGTAACTCCCATATCTGGGCCTGCCCTGCCATCCCATGTGGCCTCGGGGACAGTGCCCGGCTCCATCCCAGTCCTGCCTGCATCTCCCTCTGGTGACGCAGCACATGCCTGGGGGCTGGCACTCACCAGAAAATTCAAGGTGCCGGAGCCCTCCCAGCTCAGAGGTGAGGTTGTCAAGGTGAGGTTCAACCATGCAACTTAGATAAGGTGCTGAGCATCCATCACTTGTGCTGGAGGGAGGAGAAAGCCCCTTGGGTCTCATCCAGGCAACCCCTGGAGGTGCTGGGTATCGTGGTCCAGGCTGGCTGCTGGCCCAAGGACCGCCCCGTCCCCAGCTTCTGCCGCTGTCTGAGCTCTCCTCACCACTCTGCATCCCCGGGGAATCGCAGCCCGACGGCTTGTCACTAGCATCCGGCCAAGGCCAAACAGAGCTGCGGATTTTTCCTGGTGCCTTTTTAGCAGGCGAGAAGCGAAACATCAAATATTTATATCCTCAAATCGCTGCTCACATCCCCCAGGGAGACGACTCCGAGGCACAATATCCAGCCAGACACAGTGAGACGGCCCTGCCAGTGCCTCCTCCAGCGCAGCCCGGGCTCATCCTGCCCTGCCAGGTGACCCACAGTGACAGTCCCCATGTCCCAAACCTGTGGCTAAGGGCTGCGATGCCCACCCTGCAGGCACAGTGCCAGGGCTTAACTCACAGCAGCTCGACAGCCTTCAGCTAAGCCAAGCTGGAAAAGCAGGGTGAAATGAGCAGGGAAGGCTGGTCCAGCTTTCCTCCATCCTTCTGCCCATCGCTGGGAAAACCAAAGGAATCAAAGCAAAACGGGGGATGGATTTTAAAGGCAGAAAAGCCTCTTTTCCTCATTTCCTGACCCTCTCCCAGCTGTGAGCTCTCTGCAACAGCATCCCTTAGGCACGGGGTGCATGGGGCCCTTTGCTCCTCGCTCCCAGCTCATCCCCGGCAGAGGAACCTCTGGGGCCGCATCCTGACCACGCTTGGGTCCTGATTTGAGAATCATGGAGAAGCCCCTGCAAAGCGCAGGGCCCTGAGACTGCTGGCCGCAGGGATGAAACCTTCAGCCCGCTCCATGAATATTTCAGTTTGTCAGCGCTGCCGCCTTGCGAGAACGATAAAAATATCCCCAGGGCTGCGGGGATGCTGCCGGCACCATCCGAGGGGCGCGGCACCGCTCGGCAAAGCCAAAAAGCCCGGGGGGTGGAGATGTCGGCTGATGGCGAGCCACTGGCACCCCAAAATGCAGACATGGAGCCCAGTTATTTAAAGCGTGTTGTTCTTCCCTGAAAATCCCATCAGAAAAATCCCAGGTGATGCTTTTATTCCTCTGTCCTTATTTTGTACAAGCAGAATAAAATGTCCTTATTTCATGGAGAATATTCTTGCTGCACAGAGAATAAACCCTCAGTGTTTCAAGGCTTTATTTTACATGCAGACGTCCTGGTGCTTGGAAAAGCATCTGCCCTGAGAGCCACCAAAGCCATGTCCGGCCCAAAACACCACCGCTGTCCCCCAGGATGGGGGATACATCTTGGGATGCTCAGAAAGGACTAGGAGGAAAAATCCAACGCCCCTAAGCTGACACCATCCCCCCCGGTGCCCCCCCCATCACCTGCCGTGCCATTCGGGAACACCACCACGCTATTCTGCACGCGGCTGCAAGCGTCTACTTCATTCCCGATGAAAAAAAACCATATTGAGCCAATTCTGGAAAATTCACAGGGCTGTTTCGGCCCCCGGAGTGAGTGCTGTGGCACGCTTGTGCCCATCATCCTGTGACCTCAAGGTGAGGGTGAGAGCTCTTGCCGGCTTGGCCACTGATGGAAAGGGTAAATAAATAGAAATAAAAAATAGAAGTGTTTTGCAGAGACCATCTTCAAAATGTTTTACAGCCACTCACTGATTTCTCTTCCCTTTTTCCACCCCTTGGAGATAAATATTATGGCCCCTTACAGACTGGGCACAGCAATTCTCCCAAAGGTACCAAGTGCAGGTCTGGGCTGGGACGAGCATCCCCAGTTCCTTCTATCTAGTGAACTGACCTCAACAGAATAGAATGGAATGGAATGGAATGGAATAGAATAGAATAGAATAGAATAGAATAGAATAGAATAGAATAGAATAGAATAGAATAGAATAGAATAGAATAGAATAGAATAGAATAGAATAGAATAGAATAGAATAGAATAGAATAGATGTGCTCAGGAGCGTGGTCTGCTCTGGGTGGCCCGTCACACTCCCAGACCGGGCATCCCAGTGCTGGTGGGTGCTGCTGCTCTCCCCAGGGCCCAGGAGTCCCCACTCGCCCCCAGTGTCCCACGTGGAGCAGCAAGGGAACACGGCAGCACCCGGGAGACAGAGTTGGAGGCCAGATTTGGAAAGGTAAGGAAAGGTACTCAGCACCTTCAGCAGACCCTGACCTGATCCTGCCCCTAACCTTGACCATAACGCTAATCCTGCCCCTAACCCTTACGCAGACTTTGACACTAACCTTAAGCCAAACTCTAACACTGATCCTGCCTTGACTCTGACCCTTCCCTCATTCCTAACCCTGATTCTGATCCTTATCCTGATCCTAACCTTGACCCTAACACTAATCCTGACCTTGACACTAACCTCAACCCTGACTAACCCTGCCACCACTCCTGCTCCTGACCCTAACCCTGACTCTCAGCCTAACCTTAGCCCTAACCCTGACCCCGATCCTGACCCTAATCTTGACCCCATTCCTAACATTAACCCTGACCCTGACCCGGCCCAGCCCTCCCACCGTGCAGGGGAGCCCCGTCCCTCGTCCCTCGGCTGCAGTTGGCCACACGCTCCCCCCGCACGAGTGCCAGCTGCGGCCACCTCACAGGGGCAGGGTCCTACCTGCTTGTCCCCTGCCAGGGTACTTCTGGCAGCTCCTGGCAGACCCACAGATGGGGTTTTCCCTTTGGCTGCCTTTTCTCTTTCCTTTTTTTAAGGAACTTGCACCACCAAAAGCCACCAGAGGCTGGGCCCCCCTGCATTGCATCTCCTTCTGCACACTCGCCGGTGGCTGGGGAGATGTCACTGCAGTCCCCAGTCCTGTGGGACACAGCCCTGGCCCAGCCCCCCGTGTTGGTGGGGGGAGCGCAGGCCCCCCCGCAGCAGCGGGATCTTCTGGGTCAGGTACTGCTGGGAGGAGTGACGCCAGCTGGGTGCCACCGCTGCCACTGCCACATGCAAACTGTCCCCAACACACCCTGTCTCCCCCCGAGGGACAACCTCCACGTGCAGCGCAGACCCCAGCCCCGGGGCAGCATCTGGCCTGGTGGTCCCCAGCCCTGGATGCAGGGGGCTGGCACTGCAGGGTGATGGTGACCCACTGGGGTTGGTGAGGAGCAGGAGGGGACAACCCTCAGACCCCAGAGGGTTACAGTGAATGTACCCTGGCAAGCCTCTCCCAGGGGAGAGAAAACACCAGGTTTCTATTATTATTCCTTATTTCCACTTATTATTCCTTATTTCCACTCATTATTCCTTATTGACATTTATTATTCCTCATTTCCATTAATTATTCCTTATTTCCATGTATTATTCCTTATTTCCATTCATTATTCCCTATTTCCTTTTATTATTCTCTATTCCCATCTATTATTCCCTATTTCCATCTATTTTTCCCTGTTTCCAGCTAGCTGAAGAGGCTCTGAGCAGTGGGCAAGAGGAATAAAACACCAGCCCACACTTGAGATGGGGACCAACAGAGCTGGGCAGAGGAAGAGGACAGTCCCAGCCATCCCATCCCAGCGCTGAGCAAAGAGGGGGCCACGCACGCCCCGGTTAAACCCAGCCTAAAGAGCCTGGCAGCGCAGGCAGCTCTGCAAGCAGCAGACGTGCCGGGATACCGATGGAGCCCGCCAGCTGCCCGTCACGAGCCGGCGTGGCAGCCAGCCCCTAAGAGGATTAGGGGTTTAGCAGCTCCAAACCCCGCGGCCACCGGCCCCGCGGCCCAGGCTGCCAGGCGGGTGCTGCGGGGAGCCCGGCATGGCCTCGCGCTCCCAGGGGATGCGGGAAGAAGGATGCTCGCCTTGTCGGCGGCACCATTTTGAAGGCAGGCGTGGGTGCGGTGCCCGGCTCACGTCTCCCATGCGGTGGTGGCAGGACCTGGGGACACCCCTCCCCGGCAGCCCCCCAGCTGCGGGTGGGAGACGTGTCAAACCTCCTCGGTGCCTCCAGAGAGCAAACCTGGCCCAGCAGAGATGTGAGGAGAAAATCACACGCTCTGTCCCCAAAACAGCCTCTTCCTGCCGCTTCCTCAAGGCAGGCAAGCGCTCCCACACTGCATTCCCTGTCCCACGTTCCCGTGTTCCCACACTGCGCTCCCACAACACATCCCTGGACTGTGCTCCTGCTCCGTGCTCCCACGCCGTGTTCCCACACCGTGCTCCCGCACCACCTTCCCGCACTCTTTCTGCGCCACCTTCCCGCGTTACGCTCTTGCCGCGCGCTCCCGCACCGCGCTCCCACACCTCGCACCTGCATCAGATTCCCGTGCTGTGCTCCCACACCAGATTCTGGTACCACGCTCCCTCACCACCTTCCCACACCGTGTTCTTGCGCCAGGGTCCTGCCGCCGTGCTCCCGCACTGCCGCACGCTCCTCCTGCACCGCTTGCTCCTGGCCCGTCTTCCCACATGGTGCTCCTGTACCATGTTCCCACGCCAGATTCCCGCAGCACGCTCCCACACCGTGTCCCCACACCGCATTCTTGCCCCGTGCTCCCGCACCGCTGCCGCCGCAGCAGGATGGGGCCCTGCTGCCAGCCCAGCCCCATGCCCGTACGCTGGGGCTGCACAGCAGCACTGGGGCCGAGGCAGGAGCCGTCGCCACCAGCCACCTCTGAGGACCCAGAGCTGGCGGGGCGTCCCCCATCGCCACAGGGGACATGGTGAGGGGCGAGCAGGATGCCAGCCGAAGTCCAAGCCCTCAGCTCCGGGAGGGGGTACTGAGCCCCACGCCCCAGCCGTGCCAGTGCCCCAGCACCGCACTGAGAAGGAAAAATAAATAAATTCCTCTCAACCCCCCCCCCCCCCCC
>NW_020799123.1:2572446-2590699 GCF_003259725.1 Athene cunicularia
TCCTCCCACAGCATCCCCCCTCAGCATTCCCCAGCATCCCACTCCATCCCTCCCCAGCATCCCCCCAGCATTCCCCCTCCCAGCATCCCCCATCTCTGCTCCCTGGAGCCCCGGGGATCTGGGGTTCTCGGGGCAGTGGCAGGTTTAAACATCCTGCTGCTGCGCATCCCTGGGCAGCGCTGGGTGGGCCAGAGCAGAAGCCTGCCCGCAGCCCCCGGGCAGGGCAGCAGAAGCCAGGGCTGGGGTGGCCGGGGGACCTTGCTGCCTGGCTGCTCTGTGCTGCCTGGGCTCTGTGGACCTGGGAGAAGAAGGTGGGGTGATGTTCCCCCCCACTACCACCATGACCCCAGCTGTCTGCCCAGGGCCTGCCCAGCGCTGAGCCCCGGGCTGCTCTGCCCACGCTGGCATCGCTCCCGGTTTGAAGGACACTTGATTGATTTAACTGCTCTGTAGCTTCTTGGTGTGGAATCAAAAAAAGCACTGATCCCTGTGATGACATGAAACCTGCTTAGGAAAATCCCCGATGATGCCCTCTGAAGGCACCTGCATCCTCCCCAGCCCAGTCTCTGCATCCTGCATCTGGATCCAACCCCTGGAGACACACTTAGAGGGCAGACCTGCCCCCCAGCAGTGGCTGGGCTCGGGCAGCAGAGCCCTCGGGCAGCCCCTTCCCTGGGCTGTGAGCCCCACTTTGAAGCCCCGTCACCCCCAGACCTTTTCCATATGTCCATGTTTCACTCTGCTAAAACAGGGTCAGAAAACCTGCGCTCACTGTTAGACCCTGCAAAGCATCTGCTCCATCGCAGCCTCGCAGCTTTCAGCCTCAGTCTTCTCATCTGCAAAATGGGACTAGAAAGGTGTTGCCAGGATTTTTTCAGCCTCTTTTAAGACCAACAGGATTTTCTGGTAATCTTCAGTTCGATGAGCTTCTAGGCATACTGTTGATCATCCTCCAAAATAAGACGATGGGATGCTGCAGCTGCTATTTCAGTCAGCCCCAAAAAAAACCCAAAATAGTGTTTCTCCTTCCAGGTCCGGGGTGATTCTCAGTGCAGGCAGGGCATGCTGCCTGCCGGGCGCATGGAGGGGTGGAGAACAATTCCTAAACAAATTAATTATCAAACCCCAGCCATGCTCCTTCCAGCCCTTTGAAAACCCAAGGAAAATAATAAACCAATGTTTGTCTAATGGAAAAAGCCAAGAAATTTTGCATTAAAGGAGAGCAAAAGCTGCCCTGAGTGGACCATGCTGGGGGTAGCACTTGCTTGCTCCCCAGGTTGTGCTGTGCCGATAGCAGCCCCTCTCCTCCTGCTCTGCTCCAGGCCATCTGAGGACATTCCAAAGCTTTTTTGGTTTTTACATTATTTGTAAAGTAATGATCCTTCCTCCCTGTTACCATTTTCTTGCAAAACCCACACCCGCTCCCTGTGCCCGCCAGCAGCACTACACTGCCCCGGTCTTGGGGTCTGGGCAGCTGCCTGCGCTGCCTCTCTCGCAAGCTCCTCAAAGCAGGCAGCTTCCAGGGATGTTTTACGGGGGGGTGTAACACACAGGGCTTACAAAATCAGGCTGTTCTGGGGCAAACCCATAATAACGCCCCCGGAGCTGTTTGGGGAAGAGCAAGGATGCTCTAGTTAAATACCAAGGAATGATGACAAGGATTTTAAGTGACTGAAACCCCTCTGAGACTGCCTGGAGGTGGCAAAGCGAGAGTAATATCGATGGGAACAGCATCGCTCGCAGTAGCTCCAGGCTTGAGATCAAACCCAGCCTGATTTTGTGTCCCCACTTTCCCCGGTCCTACAACACAGCTCCTCCCCCCCACTGCACCCACCGCGGGGCTGCCCCGGGCCACCCCAGGAGGTGAAGCCCCAGCTCAGTGTCTCCCAGTCCTCGGGAGTTTGCAGCACCTCAGACATGAGTTTTGGGTCTGTCAACCCCTGTGCCTGAGTAGGTCACGCAGGGACCCCCCCGGTGCAGGAGAGAAGGGACCAATGGGTCAACGTCCCTGGTTTGGGGCTCACGGGTGGCTGGTGGGGGGTCTGGGTGGCTACTGGTGGGGGTCTTTGTGCTGGAGACCCCTGGGACCGACAGCGAGGAGGATGCTCCAAAGCTCCCACGTGCATCTGTCCCTAAATTTAGCCATTGCCACACTAGGGCTGAGATCAGGCACCACCGGGCTGTGATGGAGGGAAGGCGACCGAGCTCCCCGCTTGGGCTGGGACACACCAGCAGCAATCCCGGCAGCAGCTCCAGCTCCACTCAGCCTCTCCTGAGCCCGGAGGGAGTGGGGTGAGGGACCGGGACTCCCAAAACCTCTGACGGTGCCCCAGCATGGTGGGGTCTTCCCCTGGGACTGTGCCCATGGGAGCAGGGCGAGGGGCTGCACCCACAAGCGCCTTTCCTCCTTCTGCTGCTGCGATGCTCTCAGTGCATCACAGGGCACGACCTGTTGTAGGATCTAGGAATGTTTTGCAGCCAGGGAGCCCCTGGCATCTCTCCTGGCATCAGCTGGTGCAGGCTCAGCACCTCCTCTCTGTTTTTCCACTCTTACTTGCACCATTACTGCAGGACGGAAAAAAGGGATGTTTTATGGATGTCTGGGAGTGGATACAGGGAATTTTGGGTCCTTCAAAGAGGTACGGAGAGCGGCACAGTTCAGAGCTGTGGTTCCCACCATGAGATGTTTTGAGACATTGCTGGAGAGATGGTTTACAACCTTTCACTGGAGCAGAAAAAGTAAAACTCATGGACACAACCCTGGGAAAAAACCTGTAGGACACAGTAATGGTGCCCAACTTCTCCGGGCCCAAAGGCAGCTACCATAGCAGGGCAGATTATTCTTGCCTTCACCAACACACTGGTGCCAGTAAGGTCAATCTTACCACCCCAGCTTGCTTCTGGCTTTAACCCTCTTGCCTCATGCACACAGTGACTGAGCTGCCCTCCCATCCACCTCCTCCATCATCTGAGAGCCACTGAACCTCCAAGATCAGATAGCGTCGGCCCAGATTGGTCAAAACAAATGAGCATCAAAGCAATCCATTTTAGTGGAAAAGCATATGATAGATAACAGCCTTGACGTGAACTGGACGCTGGCCCAGTTGCCCCTACCCACAGGTCCAGCGCAGGCTCCTCCTGACTCACATCCAGCCCTCCGTGACCCGACTTGCTCCCAAAACACATCACAAGCAAATGTCACATCCCACTGTGTCTCGTTTTGGGCATTGGCGGGTGCCATGCTTGGGCTACGTGGTGTGAATGTACCAGGAGCAATAGTCACTGCTGTGTTGATGAGAGCACCAGGGATGCTCTCTCCCAGCAGTGATGAAGCTCATGCCCTTTCCGCAGGCTGGGGAGTTCCCCTGCGAAAGGGCTTTAATCATATTTCCCTGTTTTCTGTTTCAGGAGGCAGAGATAACGAAGGGTGTGCTGGGAGCAGTGCCTGTGCAATCCCCGCAGAGGAAAAACAGCAGGAAAGGGAGGCAGGGAGCAGGGGAGGCGGCTGGAGAGCTTGCAGCAGGGTCCCATCCCTTGTCATTCAGTGCCTGCTGCGGGCGAGCCTGGTCTAACCCAGTGGGCACCCACCGTCCTGCGGCTGCCACCAAATCCCTGCTCTGTCCTGGCTGAGCTGCTGCTTCAGCACAGGACATAATTCCTCAAAACCCAAGAAGTACCAGACTCTCTGCTCTCTGGTTTATTCCTGTGAGAGTGTAAATAATCATTTGGGTGCAAAGAAGCAATGAAGGAGCAAATTCCCAAGCAGCAGGGCTTTGCTGCAACACCATACCCAAGAAAATGTAGCATCCCTCTCCTCCCCACACCCACTCAGATTTGGCCGCGGACGCCTGGCACACTGCCGTGCCCCTGAAGCCGGTCGCCCAGGGAAGGGCAGCTCTGCTCCACCTGCCATCTGCTCACCTGGCTCTGCAGCTCCCGCCCTGCCGCGGCACATATGGCACCGGAGCTGCCCCTTTTTGGATGGATAACGAGTGATGCTGCTGCTCAGGGCCAAGCCAGTGGCTCCTGTGGAGGGTCCAGCTCCCAGCTCTCTCCTGCTTCACAGAATCATCTCGGTTGGAAAAGCCCTTGAAGCTCCTCCAGTCCAACCATGACCCTCACACCGACCATTCCCAACTCCCCCAGATCTCTCAGCGCTGGGTCAGCCCGACTCTTCAACCCCTCCAGGGATGAGGACTCCCCCCTGCCCTGGGCAGCCCATTCCAACGTCCAATGCTCCGTTGCCCTTCTCTGGACACCTCGAGACATTCAATGGCCTTTTTGGGGTGAGGGGCCCAAAACTGAACCCATTCATCGAGGGGCGGCCTCACCAGTGCCAAGCACAGGGCTCAGATCCCTTCCCTGTCCCTGCTGGCCACACTAGTGCTGACACAAGCCAGGATGCCATTGGCCTTCTTGGCCCCCTGGACACACTGCTGGCTCCTGTCCAGCCGGCTGGCAATCAACACCCTCAAGTCCCTCTCTCACTGAGATGTTTCATCAGGAGAAACATGCTGGTACTGGAGAAAGCCTCCTCCTCCTCAAGGGATAAGCAAGCCATGGAAAAACAGACCAAGTTGTCTGCTTGGTTTAACTGCAACCTGTAGATGGATGAAGGAAGAGCCTGATGCTCCTCCAGTGCTGAGCCCTCAAAGGGTGTTGGGCCCACAGGTGTCTCAAAGCCCTGCTCAGTGCCCATGCTGCCAGGCCAGTCCCAGAGCACAACACACTGGTGCTATCCATTTCCAACAAGCATCCACCATGGGACGGGGCTTGGACGAGGACCACAGCTGAGATGCACAGGCAAGGACTAACAGCACGAGGATGGTGAGTGGGTGAAGGGACCTGCCTCCACTGCTTTGCCTGGCTGACACTGGAGAAAGCCCTGCGACCAAATAAAATGCATTTTTATTACTGAGACTGATCAAACCATGCCTCTCCCACACACCAGGGTAGTTCTGGGTTGGTCAGTGGTGTAAAACTGGATTTTCTTGAGGGTTCCCATAGCAAACCCCAGAAACGACCCCCCAGGTGTGTGAAAGGGGCTGCAGCATTACGCTGCCATGGCACTACATCCCAGTGAGAGGAGATGACAGCAATGACAAATGACACTCACCCTAAAATTATGACCAGACTCTGATGCAATAAGTACTGCTGCATTATTAAGAGCAACCAAAAATACTCCCAGCTTAGTCATTAGCTGGCCTGTGCTACACAAGTGAGTGACTGCTGGGGCTGTCTCACCCCTGTGCTTGCAGAGGGGAAAGGGAGAAAGATTAAAATGGCTTGCAGCTATTTTTATGCACCTTTTGCTCTGCGTGGCCGAGGCACCAGGGTGAGCAGAGCACCTCCAGAGGCTTTGGGCTGCTGATGGGGGAAAATTGCATTAGGATAATATTAATTGCCTTAGTGTAAGTGAAACAGCTTACTCTAAGCCAACAGAGCTGAAGCAAAGTACTAGATCAGGGGAACCCACAGCCACAGTTCTGCTTCATACCCAAGGTGGGATCTGGGCATCAGTCTTGAAGAATGGCTTCAATGTGAAGGGAGCAAGGAGGAGGGCATGGAATTAGGGTTAAGGTGGGCCTTGCAAAGCCCAGGCTGCACATTGGTGCTGCCACCAAGGCTGTGTTTGAAAGCCTGCGGATCAGAAGTCTCCAGAAATGTTGTTTGACACCTTCATTAATGACCCAGATGATGGGGCAGGGTGCACCCTCAGCACGTTGGCAGGTGACACCAAGCCGGAGGAGTGGCTGATGCCATCCCGAGGTGCTGCCATCCTGAGGGACACGGACAGGCTGCAGAAATGGGCTGAGAGAGACCTCGTGACGTTCAGCAAGGGGAAGTGCCAAGTCCAGCCCCTGGCACCAGGACGTGCTGGGGGCCAGCCATCTGGAAGGCAGCTTGGGAGAGATGACCATGGGGGTCCTGGTGGCCACCAAACTGGCCAGCAATGCTCTCACAGCAAAGGTGGCCACCAGCCCCCTGAGCTGCATCAGGCATAGCATCACCAGCAGGCCAAGGGGCAGATCCTGCCCCTCTGCTCAGCACTGGTGAGACACATCTGGGTGTCATGTCCCACCTTGGGCTCCTCAGTACAAGAGAGACATGGACATGCTGGAGTGACTTCAGCAAAGACTGAGGGTCTGGAGCAGCTCTCTGATGAAGAGAAGCTGAGAGAGCTGGGATGGTTCAGACTTGAGAGGAAATGGCTCATGTGGATAAATGCTTGATGGGGAGTGGTAACGGAGACAGGGCCAGACTCTTCTCCAAGGTGCCAAGAGGAAATGGGCACAAACTGAAATATTGGAAATTCTTCTTAAACATAAAAAAGTATTCTACTGTGAGTGTGGTCAAACATGGGAAGAGGTTGCTCAGAGAGGTTGTGGAATCTCCATCCTTGGAGATATTCACAGCCCAACTAGACATGGCTGAAGTGCTAAGGCCTGGACAACTGGCCCAAGCCAGAGCTGACCTATAGATGAATCCTGTATAACTGATAACCATTGTGCTAGTAGGTATTGTACTAAGTTATAACAATGCACTTATGCTGATGTAAAAAGTACTAAAGCTTTGAAGTACTGAAGCCTGAACAACAGGCCCCAAGCCGAAGCTGCTAACATAGTCTGTAATAATTAACAAAGTACGTAAACTCGCTCATGAAAGATGCAGCTTAGACAAAATAAATCAGGAGTGAGGAGAGAATGTATCCAACTGCCCTTGTTTAGCCTTGTTCAAGGCTGAGAACCCAAGTATCTGCCCTTGTTAGAAACTCCCTTGGTTTCCCCCCCCGAGCCCTGGCCAGGCTTTGGGTGGAATCCAACAGGAGAATGAAACCAGAAATTTTCCGCCCAAAACAAAGGTGCCAGCTGTTCTGGCCTGTCGATCTCTGGTCTATAAGGCCGGGCCCGTTTGCAGCGACTTTGGCGGCCTCACCTATGGGTGGAGGCACCGCCTAGGATTTCCCCCTTGCCGGGACAGGCTCTGCAAACCCTCGCTGTGACCGGGGCTGCCCTGTGACTGCAGATGTGGGTGATGATAATATATGCAAGTGATGATGTATTTTTCTTAATCTCCATTCTCTCTCTCGTGTAGTAATGATTTAATGCATTACCCTGTTTTTCCCTGTTTGCTGCTTTGAGTGCACTATTCTGCCTTTTCTTACTGCATGTGTTCTGTATTACACTGTTATCACTAGTAAAATACGCCTGCTCTTTTCACTCGGGTGTCTGAGTTTAACTGGCATCCTTAAGCAGCAGAACAATGGCCTGGAGCAACCTCCTCCCACTGGTCCTGCTGGACCAGGAGACTGGAGGAGATGGCCTCCAGAGGTACCTCCAGCCTTGGTGACCCGGTGTTTCTGTGGCTGCGAGCCCTCAGTCAGACCCTATTCCTGGCTGTACCATGGCTCTGCTCCCCATCCTCCTCCCTGTGATGTGGGACATGTTCTGATTCTTGTCATCGGGTTTTTTTTGACACCAATGGCAGCACTAGCTGAGAGAGAGGAGCAACCATTATGATTTCCTCCGGCACATCTTCCTAGATCTAATAACCCAGACAGTTTATTGATTTCTTTATTTAACTGGAGTCACCTTCTCTCATTTCTGTGCTGCCATGTTTGCCTTGCAGCTTTTCCAAATGTCTACACCAAAAAATACCCTACGAGCATCATTTCTTCTAACTCCTTGAATCTACACCTCTGATATATTCTGGGTCTGATGCAGCAACATGATCTGTGCTTTTCCCCATCCCTTGCAGACCTGAAGTGTGGCAGGCAGGAGCTGGGCTCCATCCTAGCACTGGGACCAGGCATGACTGGGACCACAAGTCCCCCAATGACCTGGGAGCATCCACACAATAGGGGCAGACATGGGCTACTCTGCTCCCTGATTGCTTTTACATGTTATTTCTGCATGAGTTTAGTCCCAAAACATTGTTTTGTATTAAAATCCAAAGGCTCTGGAAATCTCTAAATGGATTTTTCATTTTTTCAGAAGTCAAATTATTCTCCCTTTTTTTGTTCATGTCATATGGGTCCTTCCATGTGGGTTTTTAGCTGACCTTTCCCTGATATTTTATTTTTTGGGGCAGAAAGTTCTCGCCAACTGCTCCCGAAGGGATCCCAAAGCCTTGCAGCAGCCTGATTCTCTACAGACCCTGCTCTCCAAAAGCCCTGACAATAAAACCAGCAGAAAGATGGACAAAGCACCAGTGGGTCTGGGTCCGTATGAAGCAGTTTGAGCTCACTTTAGGTCCCAGCCCTTCTGTGCTCTTCCCTCCTGAGTTACTGTCTTTAGGCAAAGTGGTGTTCTGCTGCTGAAAGTTCCGTTGACAAAGTTCAGTTCCCTTTTTTTTTCTGCACACTTGACAAGGTATACTACATGGACATTATATTTTTGGACTTTTGCTTTAATTTCTGCTATGGATTATGGAGAGAAACTTAAAGCAAAGTTTCATCAAGCAGTTCAGGAAGACAAATGCAATTTCATCATCCCTGGGAGTTATTTCTTGTTAAATTTCTTGTCTGGTGACCTGGACTCAAAAATTCCAGGGTGATTTGTTTATTTTCTCTATTTTATTAATAAAATGTGATATAATAATGCTGGTTTTGTTATATTAGAGATATTCACCTTTCAAAAAACCTGCTGTAGCAATGAGTGTTGTATTCAAGTGCTGTCAGTGTCCAGGCAGGTGGCCATGGTCTCTGCCTGAGTTCGCCCGCAAAAGAGAGAATTTTCTATCGGATTTAAACTTTGCGGCTCAAATTAATCCCCACAGCTATTTCTTTTCCTGTTGTTTGAGTGATTCCTTTGTATTGTTTGGCCGCCATGGAAAAAATGGTGTCAGTCACCGAGAGGCTGTTCACAGCCCTGCCAAAATCCCAGTTACTACATCACCTCCCCCAAGCAAAGTTCCCCACTTGCAGGCACCCAAGCCAAGAATTTAGAGCAATCTGTGGCAAGAGGAGGGACGGGATGTGACGTGACGGGACGGGACAGGACGGGACGGGACGGGATGGGACAGGGTAAACAAGTGAGTCACGGTAACCTCTTGGGTTCATCCCCAGTGAGACTCAGCTACAGGGCTCCTGGCACCACTGTGGGGCTGCTTATTCAGCCGCCACGACCATCTCCCTCCAAATCCCCTTTTGCTGAGTGCATTTAGAGTGCTGGTGGAGGCAGGAGCCCTCTCTGACCCCCAGCAGCATGATGCAGGAGGAAAAAATTCAAAATATTGAAACATAGCAGTCCCAGGTCTGTGAGAGGTTTATTGTCAGTCACTTTTTTGTGATTTGAGAGAGATTTGGTGCATACGTGTAAGGAATCGCACTGCGGCCATGGGAGAGATCTCCCAGAGCCCAGTGGGGATGAGCCCGGCCGGTGGTGCCAAGCATCCCTGCCCAATGCCCGCAAACCACCCTGCTACGTGGCTGAAAAAGGGTGGAAGTGCAGAGGTCCTGGCTGTTTCTATCAGCCCTGCCCAAACACAGTCCTGGCTGCCAGCCCCTCATCCTGCGGCTGGACACCAGGAGATGCTCTGCTCTGGGTGAGCACTCTAACTCAGGTTCCTCTCAGTGAATACCATTTCATACCCTCTGCTGAGGGTCTCCTTCCACTGCAGGGACTAGCGTGAAATCAAACTTCCCCTCTCTTTTCCTTCAGCCCTCTCCTTCAGGAAAAATCACATCCTTTGCTGTGAACTGGCTTGTGATCAGCTTGCTCGGCCAAGGGTTGCGGGCGCTCTTGACCAGAGGTGTGGTGCTGAGCCAATGCCAGATGTGCTCAAGTGCAGCCAGATGTGTCATTGATCAGAGCGAGATGCTTAAAAACATCAGGAAGAGTTAACCCTGTGCCTGCAACAACCACAATATCTTGGGTTGATGTTCCTCTAAAACCCAAACAGAACCCTAAAATATTTCAGATTTAAAAAAATGTGATTTTCTTATCTTCTGGTCCATTTTCCATCAGAAGGGAGTTTGATGAGACACAGTCACTCGACAGGTACCTGACCAGCCGTGTGTGCCCCCTCTCCCTCGGTTTCTGTTTACAAGAATGTCCCATCCTGGGTCACTGCACTGGTAAGCAAGGCAGCGACAAAGCGAGCAATGACCTGGCAGTGACACCAAAAGAGAGCCCCAAGCAAAAAGTGATTCAGCAACACGGGGAGAGCCACTATCTCCCCTGGCGTGTCTGCGGGGCTTTGCAATGCTTCCAGCCCCCCACGTCAGCTCTTTGAGTCCCGTGTTACAACAAGGGGACAGGTACAAGGTTACAAGTGGGGCCAGGTATGTGCTTGGCCAGGAGAAACCAACATTTCCATGTCACTGACCGCACGGGGAGTGCTGGCGGCAAGAGATGACCCGAAGGATGTGTGAAGGGCTGTGCCTATATAGAGCAGAAGGAAGGGCAGAGGCGGCAGGTTTCAGCTCCTCTCTGCTCACTGCTCAGTTGTGATTTTCTCCCTGAGGGGGAATTTTTTGATTTTTTTCCCTTCTCAGCAGCACGGGTGAAGATGGATGCTGGATTGGCTGGGGTGCTTGTCACCCTCCTCCTCCTCCTCTCCATCCTGTGGTTCCTGGTCTGGAGAACCAATAAGAAGAGAAGCTGCCTGCCTCCTGGACCGGCCCCGAGGCCCATTCTGGGCAACCTGTGGCAAAAGGACGTCCTGCCACTCTACAAGACCTATGAGAAGGTAAGAGAGAAGGCTGCTCCCAGCCCCAGCAGGAAAGAAAGTGTGAATGTCCCGTGTCAAAATAAAAGAGGAATCATGCAGATGACTCTTTCCCTACCTTTCTTTTCTCTTGTTCCCTCTCTCTTCTCTTGCTCTGCCAAAATTGACTAAATCCCTGCTACTGGGAGCATAATCAATACTGTTACTGAAGTCTTTCTCCTCCTGTAAGGGACCCATCCATAGCAGTGACATTAACCCCTCTCCAGGCTGCAGTACTGCCGCCATCCAGAGCTGCTTCCCGGAGATGATGCTTTGAACCCCCATGGTGGTACTGGGATCAGAAACCCCCCAGGGACAGGGATGGGATGGCAGCAGGCTTTGAGGGAGGCACTTATTCACCACAGCTCTCCTGTCCTCCCCCAGCTCAGCAGCACCTATGGCCCCATCTTCACCATCTGGCGGGGGCAGAAGCCGGTGGTGGTGCTCTGTGGGTACGAGGTGGTGAAGGATGCTCTGCTAGGCCACTATGAGGAGTTTGGAGGAAGACCTGAAATACCTCTTCTGTTGAGTCTATCGAAAGACTACGGTAGGTGTCTGGGTTTCTTCTAGACACTATTGCTCTCTGGATGAGCAGAAAGTCCTTGACTGCAGCTGGCCATGCTCGAGTCTAGTGAAAGACTCAACACCCAAGACCTCAAATACACATTTCCCATTCCAGAAGTCCTTCCAACTATTAAGCCTCTTGTCCAAGGACAGTACCATCTTTGTACTGCGTTTCTGTAGAGATCTTCAGCCTTTCAAGGACACTGCACACACCAGGGTCATTCCCTGGATTATTGCCCTATTGCTCCCCCACTGGGCTCAGAGCACAGTTCCCCATTCCTGGGAGGAGCATCAGGGTGGGCAGGTGAGTGGTCTTCACTGCGTTCCTGTAGGTTTTATCTCCAACGATGAGAAGAAGTGGCGGGAACTGCGGAGGTTCACGGTCAGCACCCTGCGGGACTTTGGGATGGGGAAGAGCTCCATGTCGCAGCGGGTGCAGCAAGAGGCCCAGCACCTGGTGAAACTGCTGTCAGAACTCAAAGGTGAGGAGGGTCCTGTCCACCCTGGCCCCTGTGGCAGGCAGAGGACACAAAACAGCCTCATGGGACACATGTAGTCCCCAAAGCTGTTTGCAATGGCTGGTGTAGATGAATCTGGTAGAGAAAGGGCTTAGACTGAGCTCCAATCCACCCAGAGAGAGCTGCAGGACTGTGGTATGGTCATGGCTTAAAGGCCAGGGTGGGAGATCCTGCTCCTGGACTGGTGCAGAGGGTGGCAAACCCTCAGGAACTTTTCATGCCAAAGAACAGAAATAGGAAACTAGACTGTGTGTCATTGAGAATATACAAATAATATGGTGACATGGTGCTTGTCAGGGGGATGTCCTCATCTCCAACAAACCTGGGCTGCTGCCAGTGCCACCACCTCTTCAGGGCTTCCTGAATATAAGTGGAGATGGAAGCTCAGTTGTACACTGGCTCCTCTGCCCTGAGGTGTGGTGCTGGCGAGGAGTTGGTTGCTGTAGGGAGATGCTCTGCAGCCCTCCAGATCCCCAGGGCAGGAGCCCAAAGTACTTGGAGATGCTTCTGCTTTCCTGAGTCCCAACCACTGGGGAGGGGTTTAGGAGCAGGGAGGTAGATGCAGGAGCCCATGGCTCAGGAGGGCTCTTTGGTTTGGCTGTTAGATCCGGCAGATTCAGCCAGGGCTCAGAGTTCAAAGGACAGGGGCTCAGCGGGGGAGGAAGGGTGTTTTCTGTGTTGAAGCAGATGAATAACTTTTGGCTTTAGATGCCTTTGTTGCCTCTTCTGTGACTGCAGGAAATGCGTTTGAGCCGATGACAATGTTCAGACGTGCAGCTGCCAATGTGATCTGCTCTGTTGTCTTTGGGACCCATTACAGCTACAGTGACATGGACTTTCTGGAGCTACTGAACATGATCGGGAATTACGTCAGCTTCTTCCTCTCTCCCGTTGCTATGGTAGGCATCCTTGCTGTGCTCTCACTCATGTCTGATGTGCTCAGGCAGTTGAGGGATGCTCCTTGGCTTTGGGTCACTCCTTGGCTTTGATGGGACAGCATGACTTTGAGAGAAGGTGTGGGAGGCTCCATGCAGACACCTGAGCCCTCCTGTGCCTCCTCCATCCACAGGTCTACAACACCTTCCCCAACATCATACATCACCTCCCAGGGCCACACAAGAAACACCTGGCCAACTGTGAGAAGCTGAAAGACTACATCCGTGAAAGAGTCAAGCATCACAAGCTGACACTGGATCCCAGCTGCCCCCGGGACTACATCGACTGTTTCCTTTTGAAAGCAGAGAAGGTAGAGGTGGTGCAAAGAGGGTCAAGGGCTGCCCTTCAGACCTGGCTGTAGCCTGGAAAATCACTCAGACAATACTGAATCTCCTCCCCACCACATCCTTGCAGGAGAAGAACAGCCCAGAGAACATGTACAGCAAGGAGGACTTGGTCATGTCAGTATTTGATATCTTTGGTGCTGGGACAACAACTACTAGCAACTCCCTGGTCTTCTTCCTCTTGGTTCTGACAAAATACCCCCATATTCAAGGTAAGGGCAGCAAAGTGCGAGTGCTCCCTGTGCCTGAGGAGGTCACAGTGCAGCAAAGGCACACAGAGAGTCCGAGCCCTGGAGGGTCCTGTTTGGGGGGAGACCAAAGCCATGCTGCACAGGTCACCCAAGGGTGAGAGCCATTAGACACAGACTCATGCAGGCCAGAGGGATCCAGGTACCTGCTCCCTTTTCTCCATCCCTGCCTGTGCAGATGGCCCTGAACTGGCCTATGAGAGGTGCTTTGGACCTGCCTGGTCTGCAGAGGTATGTGGACAGAGACCTTATTTCTGGTCTCTAGAAGGAGTTATGCCAGGTTGCTCCCTCTCAGATAGGTCATCCTTTGGGTCTAGATACCCATGGATGCCCGTAAGAAATTATGGGGGATTTGCACAGCAAGCACCGCAACTCCATGCCTGCCTTTTCCCCAGCCAAGGTCCAAGAGGAGATCGATGAGGTGGTGGGCACCAGCCGTGCTCCCAGCACAGAGGACAAGCTGAGGATGCCGTACACCAACGCGGTGATCCACGAGCTGCAGCGCTTCCACAAAAGCCGCATTGAGAACTTCCCACGGATGACGACGCAGGATGTTGTGTTCAGGGGCTACACCATCCCCAAGGTAGATGTTGTGGCCCTGGAGACTCTATGTCCTGAAGGGAGGGGTGGGAGAGGGGCTTGAATGACATTTGCTTTTGCCACTGGACTGTTTGTTCACTCCTGAAGGTTCCAGGTCTTTCCCAATCTTTGGTGCAGGGCGATGGCAATAACCTTTTAGTGGAGAAGTAGGGGGAGGTGAACACTGCTGCCAGTCCTGCCCACACACCTGTGTCCCTTGCCTGTCCAGGAGAACACCTCTCTACACCAGTAAGATGTGCAGGGCTGCTGGGGCTGGGAGCCTGAGCTCTGGGGACTGCCAGTCTGGGTTTGACCGCCAGCATTTTGTACAGCACCCACCTGGAAGGAACACTTCCCTTTGGACTTTGTGCAGTGAGAGGGGGTTTAACATAAATCAGTGGGAATAACTCAATAATTTCTGTCTTGTGAGCTGCACAGAGACCGGCAGGACCATGAGGACAGTAGAGCCCCATGTTAGTTGTTCCTGCCTGGCACAGAGCCATCACCCATCCGGGCTGCTTCCCCCACGGGCATCTGGGTGGGCGTTGGGGTGTGCACCCAGCCTCCCCCCACACCCCTCGATGTTCCTCACTTGCTAATCCATCTCAGCAGAGCCCTGTGTCACAGCACTGATGTCCCCCGTTGCTCCCCTGCCTCTCCCACAGGGCACAACTGTTATTCCAGTACTTTCTTCCGTGCACACGGATCCAACCCAGTGGGAGAACCCCAAAGAATTCGACCCAGGCCACTTCTTGGATGAGAATGGCAAGTTCAGGAAGCGCGACGCCTTCCTGGCTTTCTCAGCAGGTCGGTGCTCAGCCCTGCACGCTGCATCTGCCAGCACCCTGCCTGCAGGGCCTCCGTGCCAGGGACCGCCAGCATGAGTATTGGTTGGCACCAAAGTTATACCCTTAATATGAGCTTTCTCGCTACCCTTTTAAGCTCTTTTTTCCCAAATGCCAGATGAAGCCATCAGCCCGGTGCTCACCCTCCCCTTTCTGTGCCCCCAGGGAAGCGGATGTGCCCAGGAGAGGCACTGGCCCGCATGGAGATCTTCCTTCTCCTCACCACGCTGCTGCAGAGCTTCACCTTCCAGCTCGCTGTCGACTACAAGGAGACAAATTTGTTCTCCCTATGGCTTGAGATAGAGAGGAGGGCAATACCAGCCAAGTTCTTCGCTATTCAGCGCCGGGTGTCTTCTTAAGCAGAGAACAGGAAGGAAAAAGAAGGGGTCACAGAATCCCAGAATCATTTGGGTTGGAAAAGCCCTTGAAGCTCCTCCAGTCCAACCATGACCCTCACACTGACCGTTCCCAACTCTACCAGATCCCTCAGCGCTGGCTCAGCCCGACTCTTCAACCCCTCCAGGGATGGGGACTCCCCCCCTGCCCTGGGCAGCCCATTCCAACGCCCAACAGCCCCTTCTGCACAGAAATCCTTCCTCAGAGCCAGCCTGACCCTGCCCTGGGCAGCTTGAGGCCATTCCCTCTGGGCCTGGCGCTGGCTCCTTGGCTCCAGAGACTCATCCCCAGCTTTGCTTCTTCTGAAATCAGGGCAACTCATGACACCATGAATGCTACAGCAGCAGCCACCTAGCAGAAGGGTTTTGAGCTTCTCCTCAGAGAACTGCCAGGCATCTCTGACACCAGCTCCATGGGCAACCTGCTCCCAACTCTTCCCCTCCACATCCCAGTAAGATGAGGAAGACAGCACTGGTTTTCCTTCTGCTGTATCTATCAGCTCTGACTGAGCCTCTGGCTCCTTGTGCCTCTAGCTGCCTGTAGCTCCCCAGGCTGAGCTGGGCGCTCCCTCATTTTGGTGAGCGATTAAGAGTGCTTCTACAATAAAAATAACGATCATAACTGGATGCTGGTTTTTCTAAGGACACTCACAGCTTCCCTGCCCTTCACAGGTGGTGTGGGAGCCAGCCACAACACCCAAGGTGACAAGGACCTAATATTTCTGCTTCCCTGCTTTATCCCTCCAGTACTACACACAGTCTGCGACACTGCAAATCGCACTCGCTCCCACCCCCGCATCCCGCTGCGCAGGGATGAAAGTCCTGTGAACAACCTTTAGGCCATCAAAACATTAAAAAATGACGCGTGGGAGGAAATGTGCTATAGGAGAGGGGTGCTGTGCTTGGGAAGCGAGAAATATTTTGCCTCCAAAGTCACTGCATCCTTCTCAGGGTGCTCAACGTGTCTTCTGTGCTTGTGCTGCTTTAACCACCCCTGCATGGAGAGAGATTTTCTTGTTAGCCCCCAGGCATGCTTCAGTCTTTATTCCAAGACATCGGGACTTTAAAGAAAAGGATTTTTTTCTTTAAAGACCCTTGCAAGGGAAAAGAATGACCCAAACACATGCCCACCCTGCCCAGCCTCAGCGGTGGCCTGGGCTCCTCCTTCTACTGGCAGGCAGCTGAATGTGTGTCCAGGCCTTGAAAAACCAGTATGGTTCACCTTGTATCCAGTTCCTCCCAGGGCAAACATCCCAGACACAGGACTTCAGCTTCTGTTCACGGGGTGTCTTCATCTTCTCCAGGTTTCTGTGTGTCCCAGGACAGATTGAGCCAGGAAAACATTCAGCTTGTTTTAGCTTTGCCTCCACAGCTTTAATCTTCAAATGAATCTTACGCATCTCAGGAATTTATTGCCTGCTTCAAAACACTAATCCCCATGGCTCTGACTGTGGGGAGGGCGGCCCAGGCAGGCAGCCCTGCCTGCACCAGGGACAGGCAGAGCCACCTGAGCTCCAGCACCAGCAAAATTATTTCAGCTGGAGAAGCTGAAAGAAGGAGCACAGGTTTCCAATAAAAGGACTGAATTGCAACATGGAAGAGCTGTAGTTCAGGAGGACTATGTGGGAGAATAGAAGAGATTAAAAAAAAATATTCCTCTTGTTATCTCAGCTGCTGGGCTGTGCTTCTCTGAGGTCTGTCAATATTTACCTCTGGCAAATACCCACAGGTGCTGGTTCAGCTCTGTGTACGAGCGTGCGGCTGGTGAAGTGACACTGGGGGTTATCTGAGAGGAGCTGGCAGTGGGGGACGCGCTCCCAGCTCTCCTGCTCCCCTGGCCAGGGGGGGTTGCTGCAGAGGGTATTGTTCCAGCAGTGGGGTTTGGGGTCTCTATGAAGCCTGGGAGGTCATAAGGGTTTTATGGGGTCTCAGGGCTGGTTTTGGTGGGTGTTGCCTTGCTGGGGTGTTTGTGCCTCCCTGTGAGTATTAAGTGGGGGTCAGCGGGGAACCTGCCCCAGGGAGAGGTGGCTGTGCCCTCCTGGAGGTAGGTGAGATCAGGGATGCTTAGGGGGGGCTTCTCTCCCCCTGGGACACCAGTTTCTCTATTGTGGGTGCTGCTGTCCCAGATGGACCATTCTGAAAGTAAAGATTTCTTCCTAGATACTGTGTGAGAGGAGCATTTCTGTGCATAGTGAGTGAAATGCATCTCTGGGAGGTGTTGTGATCTCTGCAGAGGGGAACTCCAAGCTTTGATTTAAATTCAACAAGTGCGAACATAGAGGCAGCCTGTAGCTGCGTTTAGAACTGGTGAAAAGGGGTGAATTTGCTGTAAGTAGCTCTTTGTGGCAGGAAAACAACCCTGCACTGGAGAAAAATGGTTGAGGCTGGAGCCCTGTTTTTCTCTGCTTGCTCTGCCAAAGAATTGTGCTAAACCCCCTTGTGGGGATGTGTGTGGGATGACAGCTTGGGTGCCTGAGCCCACAGGGCTGCCAGCTTCACACAGCAAGTTTGTTTTCTGTGCATCAAACTTGAAACCGCTGCACTGAAATCTCTGCAGGGCAGAGCACGTCGTGCTCCTTTCCAGCAGGGTCTTTTCCACTCTTTCCTAGATGCAAAAGGGGCAAAGGGGCACAGCGGGAGCCCCAAACCTGCCCTGCGCAGAACAAGGCCGAGGTATGTGGCCCTGCTGTCCCCACATGTCTGTGCCTGTCTCTGCGGGGGATGAGGGGCTATGAGTTTATTGCTGCCTGCCTGCTCTGCTGCCTCCCCACCTGGGCTCTTCTGCAATGCTCTCTCGGCTTGTCAGAAGCTGGTTGGTTTTTTTTTTAATGACCTAGTTAATCCTCCTACCTTCTCCCTGATGATGGATGAACCAGCCTTTACTTTTGTTCTATGTGTATTGGGGTATTTTTGACTCATTAGATGACTAAATGAGGTCTTTTTCTCAACAGGGGGAAGCTTGGGACACAATGACAGAATCATTCAGGTTGGAAAAGCCCCTCGGGATCATCGAGTCCAACCATCAGCCCGACTCTGCAAAGTTCTCCCCTACCCCACATCCCCCACAGCTCATCCCAACGGCCCTGAAACCCCCCCAGGGATGGGGACTCCCCC
>NW_020799123.1:2590749-2610863 GCF_003259725.1 Athene cunicularia
CGTCAGGTCAGCCAGGCTGGTGGGGTTTGATGTTTGGGGATGCTGATGCCGCCGTGGTTTTCCCTTTAGTGCCTGTTTTGCTTATCAGCCTCGCTGGAGCTGTGCTGGCTTCCCCTGATCTCCAAAAATCCTCTTGGGTTTCTCCCACCTGAGACGTGCACGGTGTCTGCGTTGAACACGAGTGGGGCAGAGTGATGTCACCCATGACCGTGGCCTCGAACAGGGCCCTTCCCGCCGGGACCGTGCTCCAGAGAGGCAGCACGCAGCCCTTGCCCCTCGTCTTGTCGGGGGAATGAGGTGCTGTCGGCAGCGTGGCAGGGCTGGGATCAGATTGTGAGCGTGCCTCGTGTCCCTCGGGGGTGCGGGGACTGCAGTCACCCTTGGCTTGTCCTGTGGATCAAGATCTGCCCCTGAGCTTGCTCAGGTCACGCTCTGGGCCAGTATGCAGTCAGAGGAGATGCTCAGGCTGTGTCAGAGCCACTTCTAGGTACAAGCACTGTGGTCCAGGGGTGATGTGAAGATGGAGATAACGTTACCCAGGCTCCTTTCTGTCATCTGCAGCTGTCTGGCAGCTCCTGATGCTTGTTCCCCATTCTGGCAGGTATTTTAAAATTTCCCATGCGGGCAGTATAAAGGGTAACTGCTGAAAGAAACAGCCCAGCCAGCGTAACTGTTAAGTGTGGCTTTATTTGTGTTGTGCTCTGCAAATCTGGTATTGTTTAGGTGTCTGATCCTTCCAGCTGTAGGGAGTGAGGGGGCAAAGTGGGGGATGAGCACAGGCCATGAAGGGTGCTCCTGGCAGCAGGAGACAGGGCCAGAGGGGACTCGGACCTGGCAGCTTCATCCTGACCCAGCATCAGCCTCTCGGGGCCAGCCTGCATGTGTGCACCCCTGTGCAGTAGCCCTGTAAATGAAGTAATCGTTAAAGGGCAGAGGAATGTAGCTTATAATGGAGTGTTGCTGACAGCAGTGGAATGACAAAAACTTCCTCATGAATTTTCCTGGGCAACGCATCTCAGGAGGGGTGGTTGTGAATTGTATGTTTTAAGCAATGAAAACCATACTAAAAAAAGCACTGAAGGGACTAATTCTGCATGGCTAGAAGGGATAGATTCTTCTGAAATCTTCCAAGTAAAACCTCGTCTGCAAGAACTGGCCAGCTCAGTATGATGGGCACCACTACCTGAGTATTTGATACTAGGGGAAGAAAATCTATGGTGTTTCATACCAGGATAGGAACAACTGGCACTGCCTAGGAACAGCAATGTTCTGGGTCAAAAGCATGGCAGACCATGGCAGTAGTTAGCTGGGAACTTCAAAGTGCCATGCAAGGGAGGTGATGCCATTCAACAGATGCTCGTCTTCATTCTGAGTCAGGTCCCAGGTTTGCCGAGGTGCTGACAGTACACACTCAGTGAAAAGATGAAGGACAGTGTCTTCCCTTCTGCTGACTCAGAGGATGTTCTGCCAGGTGTAAGGTCTTCCACCAGCACAACCTGAATTTCAAAATGTAGCACCGTGGCTGGTGTTGCACCTAAAAGGAAGGAAAGCCTTACACCATGGGGGGTTGAAGTTTGGCAGAGAAACTGGAGGTGTACATGGACACCAGCAAAAGCTACTAATGTGAGAAAGGCATTAGCTGTGTTTACCTTTTCCTTATCTTGGGGACAATGGAGAAATTTGTCCCCCTTTCCTTTTGCAGTGTCATAACCCAGGTCATATTTTTGCTGGTGAAAATCTAATGGCTAAAGGAAGAGAAGGTTTTCCACTCTTTTCAGGAAAGAAGTGCTATGTCCTTGGCACAGGTTGTTTTGGTATTCCCCCACAGAGCCTGGGACAGTCACCTGCCGTGCTGGTGACTGCTGTAGATAGAGTTGGAGGAGGTAAAGTATCGTGTGTTTGTAAAGAGGAAACTGTCACACTGTGTCCCCACCAAGCTCACCCAGGGTCTCCTGTGGTCCCTCTGATCACCTGATTTTTCCAGCTGCGAAGAGCCCTCGTGACCCTTCAGGGCAGTGGTGAGTGGGAAGAGTTGTCATCCTCTGCCCTCAAACCCCACTGGTGTGAACTGTCCCCACAAGATCCTGAGTGTTTTTGGCACTTTCCGTTGAAGGGCACACTGCCAAAGGGATTAGCAGAAGAGTCAGACCAACCAAGTCCTGCAGTGTGTTACTAACAACGTTACTGTTAACAGCCACCAAAGCTCATGTGCTGATAAGGCTGTAAATTCCCCTGTCTTCTAGGTGGTCAACCACCAACAATGTGCTTCTGGCACCAAAACACCCAGTGCCTCATCCAGGAGGGTGCTGATGCAGAGGACAGCTCGCCTGTTATGTCCTTGGCTGAGCAAGATGTCACCGTGGTTCCTGCATCTCTCTGGTCACCCTCTAGTGTCAGCCAAGCCAAGGACTTCATTCGCTGCCTGCCAGCTCACCTCTCCATGTACATCCTGGGTAAAGCTGCTCTCGTTTTCCAAGGGTGGTTTCCCCTAAGGGTAATGAATGGTCTGTAGTGTGGATAGAAGGTTAGTCCATCTGTGCCTTTAATTTCTCAGGGCTTTTGGATGAAAAATCCCTCGATGCATGTGCTGCTGTGAGTAGATGCTGGGATTTTCTGGCCAAAGAAGTCAAGAGGGAACGTGTGTGTCAAAGCCTAGTACAGGAGAAGATCCTGTATTTGCAGGTATGGTGCCTGGGTTTCTGCCATTATTATGCACTTTAAGAAGAGTGTGTTTTTCTGTTACTGCCCAAGGCATTAGATGGAGACACTTTTATTAGCAGCTACCTCCCAAATTCACCCTGTTCCTTCTTCCTCCGTCTGCAGAGCTAAGCCAGGTCAGATGTTTGTAATGCCACAAGTGAGCACAACAGAACGCTTTTAGTGACCTTTAGAGAGCCTGTGACTCTAAAAATGGATCAAAAGATTCTTGTAATCAAGAAAGCAGAGTTTGGTCACAAACGCAACTAGTGGACTTCCAGGAACTTGTGAAAATTGGGCAGAGCTACCTGAGGCAGCTCAAACGTGAGCTTTATTTGCTTCACATAGGAAGATGGAAATGCTACGGTTCTTTGTGAAAAGTTGGAGCTAGTGGTTGGGACAAGGTAAAGCAGAATTTCTAGGAAAGGCTTGTCCTGGTTAGTACAGACCTGCCATACATCAAGCTGTGTAAGGTAAAATTCCCAAAGAGATAGCTAGGACTCTCTCCATGCTTTAATTTGTAAAGACAGAATAGAAATCTCTGCTCTGTGCTAGCATTCAGGAAGGCTTAATGGAACATTTCACACATTAATAATGAATCTTAAATATTGATAAAGATGCTTTGAGAGCCTCTTGTCTCAGTGGGTTTGGATTCTGAATCAAATGAGGGCTCACCAAAGATGAGATGTACTTTGAAATTTTGTAGCTTATTAAAAGCTTAAGACTAGAATTTGGAAAAAAAATAAAAAGCAATTATTTTTCACAAGTTTAAATCTTATACCGACAAAGTAGTAAATGCAAACCAGGTCTCTTAGACAAATGTGCCAGTGTGTGCAGCTCAGCTTTGCATGAACCTTCAGCATCCCAGGGAAACGATGAAGCATCAGCATGTGGGCAGCATCTTTCATGTGTGTGGGCTCTGCAGTAACTGCGTCGCCTCTACTGGTTTGTTCCAGGGGTTGTGCCCCAGAGGAGCAGTTTCAAACTATGCTAAAACAGTCGATGTGACAATTCCACAGTTAAACGAAGAGGGTGATGTCATCGAAGTGAAAGGCCACAGTTGGGGAGGCCAAACGAAGGTATGTTGGAAGTTGTTTGCCTTCCACAGATCTGGCATTTCAGTATTTGGGGAGGAAGGAGGACATGGTAGTCTTGGAAGACAGGATAGTGTATTCGGAGTTGCTTAGCTCTTCTCCCACTCCCACTTTTGGCTTGGACCATCATGAACACTTCATAAGGATAATGCTTGCTCAGCACCTTCTTGCACAGGAGGGAGCCGGCATCCCTGAACTCCTGCCGTGTCCTAATGCGTCCCCCTGCTGCACGCAGAGCCTTGAGGCCAGAGTGCTGGCAAGGCTGGGCAGCATCACGAGGACATGGCCTCTCCCCCAAAGAATAAAGCGTGTAGCTGTCAGGTTTTCCATTTTTGCCACAGCACATGGCATGGGAACAACCCTTGTTTTGGCACTGACCAGGAAGTTTCTGTGGTCTGGGTGTTCCAGACACCTTCTGTCTCTCTTGGTCTCGATGCTATAGTGGGGACCAAGCTGATATGTTTGATATTATGGAATAATGCTGCATTCCTCCCTCCCTGAGTCACTTTTCCCTACTTTCTCTTTCATTTTTTTCTTTTACTTTTCAGGAGAAGGAAGACAATCTGCAGGCAGCCTATCATGATCTGAAAACTGACACGATCCAGCTGGAGGAGAGAAATGTCTTCTGTGCCTCCTACAATATTCATGTCCTCATGGAGCAGTGAGTAGACTGCCCAGCTGTAGGGCCAAACAGCAGCTTCTGAAAACCTGTCCCATTCCCTGAGATCCTTCTGTGACAATGTGCAGCTGGAGAAGGGTCTCTCAGCATCAGTGTTAAGAAATCCTCAGTGTCAAATCCAGTTTTTTATAAAGATACCAAGATAAGATATTTTTGAAGACATAAGGGCTCGTGATCCACAGTGTACCTATCACAAGGGATATGGGGCCGAGAGGAGCCCTGTCCCCTTTTTAAGCTTACCCTTCAGATAGAAACTCAGTTATGAAGAACCAAGGACCTTGGTTGTGGTGCCCTGCAAAGCATTCACCCACTTGAGAGTATTGCCCATCAGGATGCTCAGTGAGGACCGTTAAGCATCAAAGAAATGCCTGTTGTACCTTGTTAGCTGGCTAAAGCTCATCTCAATCGCCGTTTCTTATCTAGATCAGACCGAAGCAGAATAATCCACTATAGTGGTGGAAACTTGGTAGCCGTTGGCTCTGCAGACCGAAAAGTGAGGCTTCTTGATCTGTCGGGAATGAAAGAAGTTCCACCTGTGCTCTCCGGCCACGCTGGGAGCATCAAAGCACTCTTCCTCAATGAGAAGAAAGGGTTTGTTCTCAGTGCAAGCTTTGATCTCAGCATCAGGTGAGCAGCACTGGGTCTGTGCCCTGATACCAGCCCCTTGGAAAATCCAGGAAAAATGAAACTTTAATCCTTCCATTCCAACCCTTAGGAATCCTCCTTTCATCACTTTCATTAGAGCAATTAAGAAAGAACAACAGACAAGGAAACACATCCCCCACTCACACAGGACAGTTTCTGTTTCCCAGTTTCACCCAGTAAAGTAGGAAGATGTGTTGACGCACAGGTTTTCCTGAAGTATCTTAAAACACCAGATATGTTTTCCATGGGCACTTGTAGTGAGATTCTGACCTTGCTAAGGTCAGCATCAAGTTCAGGGAGGCTGAATTTCTCCGTGACATTTTAGAAGGCCTGTTGTGCTAAGCAGGCTCAACACCTGGGTACCTGCTGTACAGCTGCTCCTTCCCAAGTACTGCACTCAGAAACAAGGGGTGGAGAAGATCTGCTCTTACATCTTATTTATCACTACATCTCAAAAGTATCGTGACGAGGGGTGAAAAGCGAAACAGCAGGTTGCCTGGCTCTGGCATGGCAATTGCATAGGATCATTTAACTAAAGGGGAAAGAGTTAGAAAGAGCCGACTCAGGCTCTGTCCTCCCTGCCCCTTCCCACTCCAAAAGGGCTGTTTGTTTAAGTGCAGGCTTGAGTTCTCTAGATAAAAGTCAACAGAAATCATCTTGGTCAGTAAAGAAACAATCTTAGCTAGAAAGCTCCATATTTTAAGGTTTACTGAAGGTAACTGACAAAGGTGAAATCTAGCCGCATGTTTCCAGGCAGTTTGTAGGCAGAAGAATATTGGTAAAAGTTTAATACTAAGCCTGACTTCATCATTCCAAATCCTCCAACACTTTAGTGGAATGACTCCTGGTTTTAACCTACTGTGTATGGGGGAAGAGCTGGAAATAATGAATAAGATGAATAAGCCATCAGTTGATCACTGCATTCCCTTTTTCGTTGGTCCTTTGTAGATGCTGGAATATATACAGCGGTGCTTGTGTGAAAATTTTTAATGGTCACTGTGGGACAATCACCTGTTTGGACTTACATGAAGAACAGTTTGTGTCAGGAGACAGAGACGGGATGGTAAAAGGTGAGAGCCAAGATTTGCAGCTTCCCAGCTGAAGGCAAGCAGGAGTGAGCAATGGGCAGAGTACTTGGGAGTTGTGATGAGTGTGACACAGGCAGTGTATGAGTATGAAAGTAAGTCTATAAATCAGAAGGTGAATTTTAGTTTCGCATGTTTTTTCTTCCAGAACAGCCTAAGCCGACACATGCACACACAAGGGCTCTGATTGTGTCATTGAATAAATTCTCATCATTTCTGCTTTTATTCAGTTTTAATAGCTTTGTGGCTCTAGGGCTAGACCAAGTCTTGAGAGACTTGTGTTAAATTTCAGCTTTGACAGAAATTTCCTTGTTATTAGCTTACAGACTATGGATGAAAACGATGTGCCATTTTCAGGACTTCACATTTAAAAATTTTGCCATGCAAGTACACTCTTTAAGCCAACACCTGGCTCCATGCAGAGCTGAGGGTAGAAAATGCAACTGTCATTCCAATAGTATCTTTTAATTAAATCAGAAAAATTTATCGTTGGGGCATATATATTTAATATTTCTCCCCTTTTCCCCTAACAGTGTGGAGCTTGGAGAGTGGGAAATGTCTCAAGACCCTGAAGCACAAGAGTGCTGTTTGGGTAGTTAAAATGGACAGCACCCGTATTGTCAGCGGGGGTGTCCAAGGGCTGGTGAAAGTCTGGTGTGCTGATACTGGCACTCTGATCAAAGTAAGTTTCTTCTTAGCAGGATAATTTGGCGCTAAATAGTCAAAAATCTTCTGTGCTAGTGTATCATAGCTTTTTGCTTTTGTTGAAGACTTTCTAAAAAAGAAAAAAATACCCCCCCAATCAAAGCAGTCTGAACTGATAGAAGAAATTGAGGAATTATTTGTAAGCAAATAATATAAAAACTGATTTGAAAACAGCTGTCAATTTTTACCCAGGGTTTGATTTGCCTCGCTTAGCCTCCACCATTACTTGATCTCTGTAGATACATTAATTTCTGCTCCTGTAGAAACATTCAGAACCTGGGAAGAGGGTGGGAGGGCTTGGCTAACAGCTCCTGGCTAACAGCTCTTGGGCTTGGAGGTATCATGGATTAGACCAAAATATGAAACTTGCTCTCAGAACCAGTTTATAAAGCTGAAGCAGCTGGATAGCTGCTCTGCAGTGTAAAGATTGAGGCCAGAGTCTGCTAATTACCTTAGCAGGCGTCCAGAATTAGTTGAAAGGAGTGAAGCTCTTACTACCCCTGGGGAAGAGAGTTGCCAATTGAGATGCATCTCAGGCGCCAGCTACCCCAGCGCCAGCTGAGCTGTTTGCAGTTGCCCTTTCCACTATAGTCAGAGCAGTTCACTCTCCTCTGCTGGGTGAATCCTTGTGATCTCCTGGGTGATTCCATAGATCACAAAGGTCCCAGTGCAGTAACATCTATTTAGCACATGTAATAAAGATGGAAAATGGATGTTAATTCCACATCAGTAGCTCATCATCATCAACAAGCCCAGAATATTTCTTGTAAGTGATTATAAAAATAACACTGTTATCCATAGGGTGTACTGGTATATTATAATAACACCCAATAGAACTGCAGTATAATGTGTAAGGCTGCTGTGAAAGCCATAAGATATCTTGGCATGTTTATATCCAGATTGCTGACAGTGTTGTACCGATTTCTTTACTTTGCAGACATTAGAGGGGCACCAAGGCCCAGTTAAGTGCTTGTCCTTTGATCAGTGGCACCTAGTCACAGGAAGCACCGATGGATACGTGCTGGGATGGAGCATGTTGGGAAACCTTAAGAGATGCCTAATAGCTTTCCGCCACCCTAAGTAGGAATTGGATGTGTTTCAAGTTGTAATCAACAGTCCACTAAATCTGTAAAAAAAAAAAAAAAAAAAAAAGTCTCCTTTATAGGAACACAAAACACCTTCATTATCAGTTTTAGGATTTGAAATATTGCCACTTCCAACAATCAATCTTCATCTTTAAAACTGTCAGGCACTATTGTGGTCACAACCAGAGTTTGTTAGCTGAGACCTATAACAACCTAAAATGCAAATATGCAACCACTTGTTCACAAGTAGGGGTGGCTTAAGACCGACTGTCCAATATTTCAAGGCATATGCAGAAGGACATCATGCCACCTGGTCAGCAGAAGATACTGTCTGTGTCAGAGGTGTCTCAGTTACATGCTGAACCCTATCAGCTGTATATTGTTATCTTCTAAAACTTTAATTGTTTATTAGAACTGTGAAAACTGTAGCATCATATAGTTTTAATTTCCTAGACATAAAAATGAAATTTAAAACACAGCAGATGGCTATAACCACACTGGTTGCTCTGAGGGTGTGCTCAGTTGATTTGTTTGGACACGGAGTGATTATGACAGACTTTACTGCTCAGTCTTTTAAATATCTCAGTGAGCTTCTTTGTTCAGCCTGTTGATGGAGGCAGAGCTTTGCATCTCCTCCCAGACAAAAGAGGTGGTTGATCACATCTCCTTGTGAAAGCATGATGAATGTACCAACACTGTCATGTTGTGTTTTCAGGGAAGTTCTGTCTCTGGAGTTCCTGTATCTCAGAGTCATCAGTGGCTGTGCTGACGGAAGGATTCGTATATTTAACTACCTGACTGGCACTTGCCTGAAAGTGTTGATGGCCAGTAGCAGAGGGGATCCCATATCTTCTTTCTGTGTTGCAGAAAACAGGTTGGTGATGACAGCTGCAGTCTCTGAACCAAACTAGACAGATAACACTGTAATTTAAGGCATTATGTGTTTGGGGTTTTTTACCATACTTCTCACAAATAAGCTTTAAAGGGCTCTACTGCTTATTGGCTGCTTCAATAATTTGGTTTTGTTAGCAATGGCTGAAAATAGATTTGCTTAGTCCATTCAGCAATCTACAGTTTCCTGTTTCTATACAACTTAAGATACAGTGTTGGAACAGGCTGCCCAGGGAAGTGGTTGAATCACTACCCCTGGAGGTGTTCAAAAGATGTGTAGTCCTGGTGCTTAGGGACATGGTTGCATGGTGGACTTGTCTATGTTAGATTTGCAGTTGGATGTGATGATCTTAAAGGTCTTTTCCAACCTACATGATTCTACGATTCTATGGACCGACTGTAAAGCTGAATTGAGAACCCAAATTTCTTAAGGGGTTGGAGAATCAAGCCCAAGCCTGACAAAGCCTTTACCTGTTCTCTGACCTACTGACTCTTTATAAAAGCCAATAATGGAAAATTATTTCAGGTTCCTTCACATCTGCACCTCTAAACTGAAGGTAGTTCCCAGCTTCTGTGCAAGCAATAGCTAAAACACTGGTGTGTTATCAATGCTGGTTTGGCCACAACTCTAAAATACAATAACCTGTGGGCTGCTGTGAAGAAAAAAACCTCCATCCCAGCCAGACCTAGTACACCAGTTTAGGTTTAGATAACCCTAATAATATGGTGTCTCCAGTTTCTTTTGGCATTGCACTGATCTAGCTTAGTCCACTGTTGGCAATTTTCATCCTAATTATTTTAAAACTAATTTTGCCTTAGAGCTGAATGAAAAGAGCCCTGTAGAGCTCCTACATAGTATGAGTTAAAATATACCATGTCTGATTGGACTGGGCTGATGGGACTAATTGCTACTGCTCCCTTAAACAAGCGATGGTTATCTTGAAGCTGTTTAAGTGCCCTCAGGTTTTGCACTGCACAGAAGCAAATGGCCCTGCCATTTGGCAGGGAGTAACTGCTGTGTTAATGCTACCTGTGCTGATAACAGCTTCTTCCTTCCCTTCTCCAGGCTGGTGGTCAACTCACCAACTAGTCTGTTGATGCTCCAGTTCGAGGATGTCAGGTGGGACTATACCTTAGACGCCGACAGAGAGGTGGTGTGGAAGAAAAAACAGTTCAAGGGGCCTTCAAACAGCACATCACTTCACCTTCAGCCAAGGAAACGCCCCGACCTCAGCCACATGCGTCGACTTGCTCTGAAGACACAAGGTGCTGACCAGCTCATGATGTTGCTGGGTACACTGGTGGCCACCAAAAACCTGCGGAACATCTCAAAGTATTCCGTACAGCCTCTGCAATATGCTGCCATTTTCTAAAATGTGTTCCAGGACCCACTGCCTTCATCTGAATCAATTTACAGACTCTGCTTTTCTAAAGTGCAGTCTGATAGATGTGCTGTTGCATTTCAATAGTTCTCTCATTTCCAGGCTTTTGTGAAACCTTTGTACCTCTTTAGAAAGGTTTGGTATAAATTCAACACGTTTGTCAAGACAGGCACTGTCACTCTCTAACTGAGTAATAGAGAAATCAGTAGTATTATTCATATTCTTACAGCTGGCATGCACGGAAACAGGGTGCTGATTCAGTGCTTGAATTATTTATTAGAAAATACTCTAGAAAGTCATAGGACACCTGCACTCAGGATCTGCCATCACGAGGAAATGTGATTGCACATAAGCAGGCACCTTTTAAATTGTAACATTGTGATTTTATTTTTTAAAAATCAGCTGTTATTTAATACAGTATGTATCACAAATTTTCCAGCTCTAAAATCAAACTGCATGTTGCAGATAAACTCATGGGCTAGGAAAGTTTTCGTGCCTTTACGGCCATCACATGCTGGCCTCCTTGATGCAGCCCTACTTGGTAAAAGATCTAGTTTGTAGAAACAGGAAGCAAAGAGGGACTACAATATATTTTAATTTTAGTGGCAAAAATGTATAGGTTAAGTATACATACTTAATTTTTTTTAAAAAATCAACATTTGCTGTCATCTTTGAATTCTGTGAGGTTTTCTGCTAATCAAATATCTTTGCATTATTTCTAATACCAAGGCCTTTAGAAGCTGTGATTAGAGGCAAAACAAAGACTTGAAACCTCATCAGTTATGAAGATTTTATTTAATTAAAAAAAAAAAAATAACACCCGTGAAGTTTTGAGATAACTCTTCCTTCTGTTTTCTAGCTCTCTGCAGTGGACTGATGAAATCAGCAGCTTGCCAGCAACACCAGCATTTTCTCAAGATGGAAAAGAGTTTTCATGATCAGGCAGAGCAGCAGAAAAAGCTTTTCGCTCCTGGTACCACACAGCCCCATGGCTTTGCCTCGGGAAAGTCAGCGAGAGCACGTCCTACAAGAATCCTAGTGGATACTGGTAAGAACTCTTCACAGCTATGTAGGACAGTAATTCTTCAAACAAGTGCACCTAAGATAACTGAATGGATTAAACAAAAGGTAAGGAGCTCCAGAAGACAGGCCCGTTCTGGATAAAAAGTTTGCAGTGGTGAAACAGATCACTTTGCAGAGCCTGTGATGGCTACAGAAGCTGCTTTAGATCAATCAAATAAATAGGACAAGAGATCAGCTCTAGCTATAAAGCCAAGTTCTCTGGTATATAGGGGTTTTTTACTGTATCCTTACTCTATTTTTTTGATTTCTTTAAGAGGTGTAGGAGGATTGTGCACAAAATTTATTCAAGTAGTTGGTATTGAATCAATAGCAGTATCTTAGAAAATTGTTTTAAAAAATTGTATGTAAATCGTCTCATTCAGCAATGATGTGGCAACCTGAAACTTGTAAATGAGATAGTACTGAGATCACAAACATGGTCTGTGGCCATATGGCATTTGTCTCACGTTAACTTTTCTCATGTTTTATATTCAGAATCTGTTGAGATCTTAAACTTTAAGACATACTCCAAAATCTTACTTCAGAAGAGCTGTACCAATTGGAAATCTCCAACCCCAAACTCCTGGTGTTTGTAACTAAGATGCAGGGTCATGTGTATGCACAGATTAAGCAGTTGTAAATTCTGTAACAAGGAACAAGCAGTAATTTTCATTAGTTGTTTTGGTGTATTCTGCCTTTCTGCACTGTAACTTAATGTTCTCTGAAAAACATTTCCAGAGGGCAGAAGTTTGTTAACCAGCCTGGAAAACAGAATTGTATTACAAAGCAATGACATGTGAATGGCATGACATTGCAAAGCAAAGTGACAAATTAATCGCTATGGCAAGGCCATGGGACTGAGCATCTTACACAGTCTGTGTCATAATCCCCATCAAGTTCTTAGCCAAGGGCATAATCACACAATCCATCCTGATGTGTGTCATACAGCACAAGTCACCCCATACACCCCCTGAGACTGCAGAGCTAGGCTGTGAAGCATGTCTTGTGATTTCCAATTCAAATGCAGCTCTCAGCAGTTAGTAGTTCAGAGTGGTTCTTAGGTGTCAGCTCCTTCAAAGATTTCTACCTGGAACCAACTTGTCTTGAAGGCTTTTCCCAAAGCACAAACTGTAAGATGAGAAAGGGGTGTATGAGAAGAGGTGATGGGGAACCTCATTCCTTTTAGAAAGCATGGTTTCAAACACGGTGGATACCAAGCCCTCCACACACAAATACAAGGTATGTTGTGGAATCTGACTTCAGTTTGACCCATACGGGCTATGGCAAGGAACACTTCTCAGTCAGCCAAGACAGAGTTACCTCTGACACTGGCGGCGTTACTAGTGAGGCTAAGGATGAGCAAACCAAAATGGGCACCACTGCCTTGTAGCTTCCTAAGCTGCCTGTTCTGTAGATAAACTGGGACTGTCCATATGCCCATCAGTCCAGCACCCATCCTTGCTCTTACTCAGGGTACTAACCTGCCAACAGCGATCACAAACTCAACTCCAAACGTACTGTTTTCTTTTTGGAAACAGATGGCAAATCTGGACATGGCCCTTCTCTCTGTGCACCTGCACGTCCTGACAGGGCAGAAGCCGCTTTGCAGCATGAAAAGAGAAGAGGTCCAAGTTGTCCAGTGTCCCCTGACAAGTTCCTCTTAACCATCAGCATGCTGCAGAATGCCTGCAAGGCAGCGCCAGTCAGCTCCAGTACTGAGCACACTGCAAAAGTCGGGGAAGCATGGGAACCTCCATGGGAACCTCAGCAATGCCACCCTGAAACGGTACAAATATACACAAACCCTCTGCAACACAGAAAGGATCAGACAGTTCAGCTCCAACGTGTGAGATCGCACAGTGGTTCTCTGACTATGAAAAGAATTTCTATACCCTTTGAAACCAAACTGCTGCAGCTTAAGCTGAAAAACTCTTTGCATGGACCCACTGTGAATTCCTCCATCCCTGCTCCCTCCCTTGTACGTCCCAAGACTTGTTGTGGTTTGCTGCAAGAAAGGAAAGCTCACAGTGGTCACAGTAAAGTCATTCCTCTCCCTCAAGATAACATTCAGTTTATCAATCCCTTTACAGCTTCTTCTGAACTGATCAAATCAGCACGTGTGAGGATTGAACAAATCAAAAAAGAAGCGGTTTCCAGGAGAAAAAAGCCCTTTTGTCCATGTGCTGCAGTCCCTTCCCAGAATGACAGTGGGTTCAGGCTTCTGACAGGAAAAGAGAAGGAGGCGTATGAGGCAGCTACTGTAGCTCAGTATCAGGCACACAAGACAAAGCTCGCAGAAGATCAGCAGAAAGCCTGCAAGAAGGCCTGGTTAAGGAAAATTAAAGGCCTACCTATAGACTCTTTTACTGAGGAGGGGAAAACAGCTGCTCCTGAACTTGGGTTTAATACATTTATCTGAGGTAATCCCTTAGTCTACAAACAGCCAGTATCTGAAGATTCTGGTGTGCAGCTGAGTTGCCATGTGACGATTCCTGGGGTTTCTAAGTGTAAAGGACATCTCCTCTAAGTTTTCCAAAGAGATATTATTGGTGTATTCACCTATTTCTCAAGGCAGTCAATAGACGGAGTCCTCTCCTAGGTTTGTGTTGCTAGACCTGCTGTTACTACAGACACAGCACTGTTTGATGCTAATATAGCTCAACATATGGCTCTACTGTGTGTGAATAATTAAAAAAAAACCCAACAAAACAACTCGTTAGAGTTTGTGTGGATTCATTAGAGTTAATAATCTGAACAAATGTGGGCTGAAAACTGGTGATCAGTTGCACAGTCTAGTTGGAGGCCAGTAGCTTGTGGTGTAGCCCACGGGTGAATACTGGGGCTGATCTTATTTAACATCTTCATTAAATAGTGACCTGGATGGTGCGGCAGGGTGCACCCTCAGCACGTTGGCAGGTGACACCAAGCTGGAGGAATGGCTGATGCCATCCCGAGGTGCTGCCGTCCTGAGGGACACGGACAGGCTGCAGAAATGGGCTGAGAGAGACCTCGTGATGTTCAGCAAGGGAAAGTGCCAAGTCTAGCCCCTGGATATGCTGGGGGCCAGCCAGCTGCAGAGCAGCTTAAAATTTAATTTGTGTTATGTAAAAAATAAAAGTAGTGGTTTCTGTTTTTCTGTTTTCGTGGATAAAATGCCTAAATGTGCTTAATTTCCATTAATGCTCAGGACCTAAATTGGCTTGAGTCAGGAAGACAAAAACCTGTCTGGCTGTCCAGCCCTGAGTAGCTAGACCATTATTCCATATTACCATTATTTTCTTGCCTTAAGGGCTAAAGGCAGGACAGTCCTGCCCATGGTCATGTCAGGGTCCTTTCAGCAGCAGGTTTGGTTTGAGATGGAAGTCTGTGAAACTCCCCATACAGTAGAGTGAGGATTAGTTTTCGTTTGTTTATTTTAATGTAATCTTCAACTTCCAAACCCTGTGATTAAGCCAGACCTTGCTAACAGTGGAAGATAACAACAGTTGTCCCCCAAAGAATAATAATGAACCAGTAATAAAAAATAAGTATCCGTGTAAAAAGAAACTACTGAAGATGTGGGAGCTGGACTGTTGTAGTTGATTTGCTGCCGAAAGGCTGGGCAGGGTGGGATAAGGGAGGATGGAGGTTGGCAACTGGCCTTATTGCAGCACATCTGTACTATGGTACAGGGATTATAGCCGTCTGAGGTGGGTTTGCCTGAGTTTTCAGACACGAAGCAGCAAGGATTTCACACTTAGCCACGGGATGGCACTTTCTCACAAGAAATCAGGCGTAAGCCCAGCACAGCTGCAGCCAGAGGCCCTCTGGCACAACCCCCCTGGAAAAAATCATGTAATAGAGGAAGCCTGATGGAAAAACATCACGGAAAGGCTGATGCCTTTTTAGTCATGCCGAAGTGAGGAGGATTAGAGTGTTGTCTTCCTATTTGGAGCCAATAAATCAGCATCTCCCTGCAGGTGTGCGTGCTCAGGCCTTGCAAGATGCTACAGCCAACAGAGGTGGTGTGAAATTACCAACAAAGGCAGAGCTGGACCCAGTCCTGCGACCGGCTTTAGCTCAGCACAGAGGATGCAAAGCTGGAAGCCAGGCGTCAGAGATGCACTGGAAGGGAATTAACGTATGGGAAGATGTCGTACACGGTATGTGAAATCACTTACGAAGGTAACTAAGAGGAGTTTGTTTTACTGTCTTTGCAATTAACTTCTGAATTAAATTGACCTTTGTGTGCCCCTGGCCTTCACCAGGTTGAGAACCTGGGGGTGCTGTGAGCAGCACTGGTGGTGTGCAGGGCACCTGCAAGCAGAGATAAAGCCAGGCAGAGTGGTGGAAAGATAGTTTCAATAGCTTTGTTGTAACAAGGTGCCATTAATGTTGTACTTGTCATCCGCAAAGTGTAGATAATATGATCCTGATGTGATGATACCGTATTGATGTCACAGCATTTTTGTCCATGTAGCTCAACAGGAGATTCTGAACAAAACGTGCTTTTACCTGAGTGTCGGTTATGACTAGAGGTGTCTGTATTTCAGCAGAGAAATAGTGCCTGATGCTTCACATGGTGAAGAGAAAAGGAACGAGAGAGTATTAAAAAGAGGCAACAGCAAGGATATGAAAAGTAAATTAAATTTTTATATAATATTGTATTTATCAGTTATAGCTTTGAATTGCCTGTGAAATGGCATGCTGCTTTAAGTGAGCATTGCAAGTGTACTGGTTAACTAGCTAAAACAGCAAGGATTTTTTAATAGTGTCTTTGAATTGGTGTGAAAAAAAAAATGTACACAGGCAGTATTGAAATGAAAGCATGGCTTACTTGTTCATGGCTGGATCACATGCCATGAGATTTGATTGTGTATGTCACCTAAGATAGCGGTGATTCTAATAACTCGACATCTGCTCTTTCTAAAATTTAAAAAAAAAAAAAAAAAGATGTATGAGAAGGACAATTAAACAGACAGGTCTTTACATAATAAACATTAAGTCCTCTGACTTGCTGCATAATACACTTATTTCTGTGGTGCCTCTCTGCTGTGGTTTTTCAGGTGTTATAGAGAAATAAAGTGTCAATCTGAATCCAGTACAATTTTTGAGAAAGTGATGAGAGGGAGGGCTGTGTCACTAGCAGGTACCAGAGCTATTTATAAGCAAGCATGGAGCATGGGTGAATCCGAGCCCCAGGCTTACAGTCCTCATGTCTGGGATTTGCCCTGCAGCTCCATGCCTTGGCCTCCCTCCTGGATGGTTCTGACTGTGGGGTCTGGGGCCCCAGCTGCGTTTTGGGGACAGTGTACACAAGAGCGTGACACCTTGCTGTGCCCCAGCAGGCACCAGTGGGTGGAAATGCCCAGGGGAGCTTTGGCCAACACTGATGCCTGAACAAGGTGAAAGCAGCTGAGACCTGCTCCCCAGCCCAGAGTGTGTCCTGTCCCCAGCATCGAGCAGCACCTGGGGGGCATCTGGGAGGAAATGCTGTATTGATCACAAAAGAATGGAGAATAAAGTACTATTAATTTTTTTTTTTTTTGCTTTGTCCTCAAAGCAAATGTTTGGCCATATATTAAAAAAAAAAAAAAAAGGAAAAAAACACGACAAACAGGTGGCTGTTTCCTTCAGGAGGTTTTGAGTAGAATTTTTCATTGACTTTTGTTGTTTGTTTTACTTTTTGATAGTTTAACATAAAGGTTAGGCATTGGTGCTGTATATCTTTCAGGGGTCCCAATAAATTTGTGCTTCTCCAACAACAACTTTGTATTGCAGCAACACTGAGGGTATCTTCTGTAATGTCTCTTATGCCGCACCACAACCTGGTTTTAGATTTTTGCAGAGAAACCACGGGGAAGATTGCCCAATGAGAATACATCATTGGTACCAGCACTTCATATGTTTCCACATCATGGCTTTAGAAGATGATATTTTTAACTAAAAACTAAGGATTATCGGTAGTGATGTGTGCCAACACTAAATGTGGGTCCCCCTTGCTTGCTGTCCCCTCTCCCACCAGCATGTGGGAGACGTGAAGCAGATAGGCTACCAGAACAGTCCAAAGTACTCCTGGGTCAGCCCAATTTGAGACTTTTTTGTCCTAGATTTCTACATCTTTGCTTTGATGTATGACTTGCTACAGATGTCACAGTCTTACCAGTTGGAAATCTCTTCTAAGGCATATGAATACCACAGAGGATGAGCTACTCCCCAAAATAACTTAAATCTAACCTAAACACGTAGTTCTTCAAGAATACAGCAGCTGCCAGATCCACTCAGTAAGCAGTTCCGCTGGAGCTGGCTACGGTGAGTGATCTAGAAAGGGAGAGATCCTTTTTGCTTCAGACAGGATCAAGTCATGATCCTTCAAATAGGCGGCAAGTAATAAAAGAATGTTGTGCCTTGTTGCAAGGCAACCTCTTTGTTCCTTTGTGCTGGCCAGAACAGATGGAAGAACAAGCGGAAGGAATAACTAACTGTACAGTTAATTCTGCCATCTTCTCTTATAAATGAAATGGGAATTTCCTCATTTCTTCCCTAACGAATGTCTTCTAAATTGTTCATGTACCAAACCCATTGGGCAGCGTGTTTCAGACGAGCTGTTTGCAGATGGTTTCCTTGGAGTGCGAGTGAGCTGGCAGCAGCTTGATGGCTCCTTGGCCCTCGTGTACAGTCACACAACCGCTGTAATGAGCAATTTCAGAATCAGGGCACCATCAACTTGCACTTTTTTCCCCGCAAGCTCTGTGCCTTTCTGTGGACTTTGTAAAAAATGAAGCTTAAAGCTACCTCTTTCTTTTCAGTGGCAGCTGCTTATTGTTACTGATTGTTAGTGATTTGTTTTAATTTTTGCTGATTTTGATAAGGAGTGATTAGGACTAATCAATTAAATAGAATCTCACAGAAATACTGGTTTTATAAAAGATAGTGGTGTTAAGTTTTAAGCAGCTATAGAGATGTTGTATTTAGTTTAAAGTCACCATGGAACCAGTTCTGCTGCTGGACAAGGTACCATTGTTAGACTGTTCGGTGAGGATGATTCATGGCCCTGGAGACCAGGTGTTTTAAAAGTTGCACTGTGAAAGGGCCTCGGAGCATGTTAAAATCGCCACATGAGCCAAAGTCCTTGAGTCAAAGCCACTGGAGGGTCTTTCTTTTTGGTCAGCAGTCCGTGGTGGTCGCACAAGCCGCCCCCGACTCATTTCAGGGCTCAAGTGCGCGTGGCCGGGAAGGGGTGGGGATAAGAAAATGAGTTATGGGAGTTAATATGATTATGTATGAGAACTTGATTAATATGTATGACTGTATCCTAAATAATCAGCATGTTACAGGGGTTAGGGGTGCGTTGTTGGGGAGACAACTGTCCTGTGCACCCGGCCATTACTACAGGAGTCTGTCTGCTTATCTACATCCCACTGGGGTGGGTTCATAAGCCCTTTTATCCCGTCTTGGTGACATTATATTCTAAAAGTACTGATCTCAGAGTGTTACTCGGTTTCAAGCTTTTCTATAGCATTTTCTAGCCATCCAGTTGTTCGGATTTTTTTGACCTGTGCTGGGAGCAGAGATTTTTATCGAGCTCCTCGGGAAGAGGAGGCGCAGTGAGGCCGGAGCTGGGCGGTGGGTACAGGCAGCTCCTGCTGAAGGTACCGGCTTGTATCAGTCGACCCAGGCACCCGCCTGCCCTGTGGGGAAGAGGAGAGTGGCTAAACACCCAAACCTCTGGGACTGCGCGGGCTCCTCCGGGCGTTTTCCGGGTCCGCCAGAGAACAGGACAGGGGAGGCCTCACCAAACCCACTTCTCCGACGAGCTCTCCCTCAGGCTCCACCTGCCGTCGAGTCGGGCTGTTTGTGTGCCTCAGGGAGCTGGCGAGGCGCACGGAGGCGCGCTGGTTGCTTCATTGACAGGGTGAGAAAGGCTTTGCTACTGCAGAACTATAAGGGTTATAACGAATTAGAAGTCCTTCCCAGTGAGCTATCAGTAACTTGAGTCCTGTGAACGACATTGAGGTGGGGTTAGAGAAGAGCAGGCAGGTTGATCAAGTACAAAGCTTGAAGGTGGCAACAGTTAGTTGAGTCCAGATCACAAGGAACTGATCATTAAATCAACAAAGCTGGCAGCGCCATCCTATTTAAGAATATTTCAGGTCAGCTTTAAAACAAGAAGAGCAGTGTTGCAGCAGCCAACTGCAAGAAGAGGGGCAAAAACCTCACAGCAGAAGAGCAGTAAAGACACACGGTAGTCCACAGGGAGAAAGGAGAATGATACCTACAAACTGGCATCTCAGGGTTGACTGTGCACGCCTGTGGCTCTGTGCTGGTGAAGACCAGAGGAAAGAGGGTGTTTCACTGATGCCTATAGGCGGAAGCACAGCAGAAGTACTAGCAGGTCCTTCCATTTCTATTCAGTTGACTATTCTTGTGATTCCTTTCACACTTACTGAAGTGCGACAGTGGATTCAAATGTTGCTGCTGGGAATGAACTGACACATACACATGTGCAACATAGAATGTGAGCCTCCCTCCCTTACAAATTCAGACTGAAAAAACCCCAAACAACTTTGTTTGGTAACTACTGCAAGCTGGGCAGCTGTTCTGCACTAGAGGAGGGGGTTGAAGAGAGAGAAAAATGGTACAGGGCTCTTTCTGGATCTCGGTAAAAAAGGCCCAGCAGCAAACAGCTTAACCACTCCTTTATTCAGACAAAATAAGATGAGGAATACAGACAGCAAGCAAATTGTACATCCCTTCTAATGCTGGGCACCCCACATCCACACAACGTTGGCCAGGGCCCAGATGGATTC
>NW_020799123.1:2610913-2641732 GCF_003259725.1 Athene cunicularia
ACCGGGGCTGGGCCGGGCCGGGCCGGGCCGCTGGCGGCAGCTCCCGGGCACCGGCGGTGCGAGATGGGATAGGCGCTCCCCGCTGTCACAGGCCTGCGGCCCCCGGGAGGCCCGAAACACCGCAGCCCCCCTCGGAACGGGTTAAAAATGCGTGAGGAGGGGCGGGGGCACGGCGTGGTTTGACGCTCGGTAGTGCTGCGCTTGCGTGTGCCGGTTGAGAGGGGCGTCGAGGCAGGGCTGGGCTCGGCTCGGGGAAAAGGGTTTCTGGGTGAGACTCGGCAGGTCCGGCGCCGTGGTGTCCCCTGTCTGCAGGGCCCGCAGCAGCGGGGCATCCTGTCTGTAAAAATAATCAGTTCTGGTTCTGTCACCGGTGCATTCACTGAAATGCGGGGGATGCGAGTGTTGCCTGACTCGGGGATAGCTTCTGCACATGGTGGCAAGCTCTCTAAGAGGAGTGAGGAGACCCGAGGCCTGGTGCAGAATGGAGCCTTGGACTCACACTGTCAGTTTATGTAGTTTTTGCTAAGCACAAATCAAAATATCTAATACTGCGATTCTTATTTTGTATGTGGTTAAATCTTCACATTTTTCCCAAATTCATTTTGATCTTAAGGTGACACCATAATGCTTCTGGGTAATCAAAGCTGGTCCTGCTTGCAGTTGAAAGCAGATTCTTTTTTCTGATATAACTCTGCATCTGTTCTCCATTTTAGGATAGCAGTGATGACATTGAAGATGTGTCTCTCTTTGATGCAGATGATGATGTATCCAGGAGATCAAAAAAGTCAAAAATAAGGTTAGTGGTCATACAGATCTTCAAGATGAGGTCTAGGCGGAAGTGAGGAAGGAGAGCCTGTCTTATGACATCAAAATATGAAAGGCAAATATTTTATTTAGTTAGAGGTGATGGAGAGTAACTTCTGGATGACTTGAGTGCCAATTTTGGAAGCTCAGTTGAAATTTGTAGGTTTGTGCCATCACGCTCCTGGGTGCCCTCACATTGAATATGTGTTTGTGTTCCTGTGTGTAAGGGATGGACACTGACACAATGACTGTGTAACGGGAGGTTCTCGCTGTATTGAGTGCTGGTTCTGGGCTAGTCCATTCCCCCTTCCCCAGTCTTTGTTCCCGACTCTGATGCTGCCCCACTGTCTGCCATGTCCTGGCGTGGTTGGTCTGGCCGCATCCTGCCTCGTTCTGCTCAGCCTCCTGCCTCAGAGCAGTGTCTGTGCATGTGCTATGGTGACCTCAGCTCTGTTCTGACGTGGAAACTGCAGAAATCAGAAAGCAGGGCAAGTCTGCTGCCTTGAGAAATGTGATCCTCAGAGGTATTTCCTCTGTCAGAACCTTTTTAAATTTACCCCCTAAAAATTACCTCATGCTGAAGAGCAGGTAAAGCTCCCTGTCCCCTTACACCCCAAATTCTGCCTGCACATGGGGTATCACTGCATGCAGAATGTGTCTTACTCACGATAAGCTTCTAGTCAGTTTGTTTCCCATATTTGCATCAGTTGTTGCACAGCAGGTTCACATTATGGTGCTGGGCTTTATCCTGTGAGTTGGAGGGGGATCGCTTTGGCAATGTCATTTCTCTGAAATTGCTTCAGTCTTGTCTGAAAGAGCTGTGACTGTGCTGTCCTTCATTCCAGGCATCCAGTGGCATCATTTTTCCACTTATTCTTCCGAGTCAGTGCGATAGTTGTCTATCTGCTCTGTGAGCTCTTAACTAGCAGCTTTATTGCCTGCATGGTGACAATTATTCTCCTCTTGTCGTGTGACTTTTGGGCTGTAAAGGTAAGTTCCTCTTACGCTTTTTGTTATCTTCATCTTGCTGTGTAAGAATAATTGAACAGTGATAGACATGTCACCAAAAAAGTAACTTTGTGCCTTTCCCACAAAATGATACCTAAAATATTCTGATACTGTGTGATATATAGCAAAGCATTATAAAATAGTAACTCTTAAGTCTCTGTGTGTCAGGCATTCAGCAGCCCCGCTGCCTTCCCCAGCAATTCCCCCTTTTTGTATTTGTGCTAAGAATATTGCATTGGCAGTCTTCTGCAGGGCCCTTTGCAGGACACTGATGTGACATGGCAACATTAAACACACATCTGTGTACCTGACTTTTTATTTGAAAATCACATGGAGAACATATATTAGGGTTTCTTTTAGGGTAGCACAGGCTTCATTGTGAGATCGCTTTTGAATCGCCAGAAATACGCCTCACAATAATTTGGTATTGTACTGGACATATTAAAAATAGTTTGTTGGGGATGTGAGAGCCTTGTAATCTTGTTTTCCCAAATGTGAGGCCAATGAGCCATTGAAAATAGATGAACTTTGGAAAGTAGTTTCTTTTATCAGAAAGTCTAAAGCTTGTTGCTTTTCTTATGTTTCAGAATGTCACAGGGCGACTGATGGTTGGCCTTCGCTGGTGGAACCAGGTGGATGATGATGGTAGAAGTCACTGGGTATTTGAAGCCAGGAAGGTAAATGAATTTTGTTTTTCTTTTAAGTTTTTCTTTTTTGTGAAACTCCTGTTAATTAGCAGATATGCTTATGATGGTAGATTGCACAAAGTAGGCATTTATTTCCAGACACAGATCTGTGACGAAGTGCTTGTTTCATGGAGGCTGCTGAATGAGCTTTGTGGTTGTTGAATTAAGTTTAAAAATTTTCATGATGGCTTTATATAAGTAACCTAAAAAATCCATATAAAATGCAGTAAAGGTTGCCGTGTCATGTTAGAACCTACAGGTTTTTGGGTGTGAACTTGGAACGGTTGATGTAGCTTTTATCTTCTATAGAAAACTATTGGAAGTGGGAAGAAACCTGCATAGCATTTGTCCTGTGCCCTTGTGTCCGTGGTGGCTGCTGCTGAGTCTCTAGCATCCCATCTGTCAGGCACCTCACCATGTGTCATGTATTGACCCTTTTGATCCCTATTTGTGTGGAGCTGATGACACTTCTGGTATGCACATCTGGAGTAAAGTAAAGATTAATTTCCTGCAGTCACATGGGAAGTCTGCAGAGGTGTAGGGACTTGAAGCTAAACCTTTATCCAGCTGAGTTTGTGCACTCCCTACGGCACATTCTTTTGCAAAACCACGTTAGCTTAGAAAAACTAGAACATATTGGGGGGTGGAGGGAAAGGTAGCGGAACTGCTGGTGATGCTGTACATTTAGCCCTAAATTTTTAACCTGGTCCAGATTTTTTGACTACTATAGGAAGAAGTGACTGCCTGCTTGTGATCTTCAGCTGTGTAAAGACTTTATAAAATCAGTAGTGTGGTGTGACACACACAGAGGTCTGAGTAAAGAAAAAATTACTCTACTTTGATGCCTAAGAGTATCAATATTTAGTTCTGCCAGTGCTAGGATTAGTGAAATTCTGGTTGCCTGTGCAGTGATTTGGATGTAGAAGACGTTACCTGTTTGGCTGTTTCTAAGCTCTGTAACTGAACTGTGTAGTAAATGTCATGTTTCTCAAACTTTTAGCCTCAAGAATTCCAAGAGGATTTGATACTGCTGCCTCCACTGTTTCTGATAGAAAATTTACAGTTGAGTCCCTTAAATAGAAACATCTTCTGTTGCAGAAAGATTTTTATGTGAGGTAGAAATTGATCTTCAAAGTGCCTGGTACTGTTGCATGGAGGCAGAAACCAGAGGGCTTGTAGATTCTGAACTGTTTTTAATGACAATGTGATCTATATAATGGAGCAGCCTGTTAATCTCCATTTCCTTTCTGCTTCTAGGTGTCAGCGCAAGGGAGTAAAACCTCATCAGAAGCAGAGTCCCGAATTTTCTGGTTAGGACTAATTACCTGCCCTATGATCTGGGTGATATTTGCATTCAGTGCTCTCTTTTCTTTCAAAGTGAAGTGGCTGGTGAGTGGACTCCCTTGACTCAGGAATAGATCCTGTGTGTTACAGACAAGGTGGTGTAAATCAATGACTGTGTTTTTCTGTGCCTTAGGCAGTGGTTGTGATGGGAGTGGTGCTTCAGGGAGCCAACCTTTATGGTTATATCAGGTGTAAAGTTGGCAGTAGAAAGAACTTGACAAGCATGGCGACCAGCTATCTTGGGAAGCAGTTCTTGCGGCAGGTAAGATTTCCAGGGTTTTGGAAACCCTCCAGTCATATTTGTTTCTAACCGTCAGCTTCCTGACTGCCTGGGTCATGAAAAGAAAGACTGAAAAAGTTATTTGTAGTTCTGTAGAGGAAACCTCTGCACATTGCTGCTTTGTGAAATTGAGCCCCCCTTAGTAAAGTCACAGAGTAACTTGCTAATTATTGGCATCAAGTTCCATTTGCAGCACATTGTGGGTTCCCGTTATTTGCTGGTGCCATGGGCAGGTGCCATTGAAATTACTGGAATATGTCTGGTACATTGGAAATCAGGAACATATTCACTGTGTGAACTACCTTTGGATAATGCATTGCTAAATTACTCCTTTCACTGCTTCCTCTTCAGGTTGTGCTAGCCACAGAACCATACATCTGGAGGGATGTGGCACTACTGCTTGTGCTTCAGTGCACAGCTGCAGCGTGTGTAGCTCTTAGCTGAAAGGGCTGCTGCTGCCTTTTATATTCTTTTTCACTTCCAACCTTCTCAAGAGGTCCTTTTCTACCCCAGCGCTGGGTTTTCTCCCTTCGACAGGTCCCTGCAGTGTTGGGCACACCTGAGCCCTGTCCCTTTTCTAGGCTGTCATTTAACATCTGCTTTGATCGAGTTACCTGAGTGTGCTGTGTTACGCAGACAGCTCTGGGGAGAGGTGGTTTGGCTGCCACGGATTCACACAAGTTTGCTGGGATTACTCATTGATCAGAAGCTCGAACTGTGATAAACCTTTCTTGGCTAGCTGTGCTGGGATTGTGCTCTTCTGTAGCTGGATCTGCTTCTGAATGCTTTTACCACTGCAGTGGTTAACCAGAGGCCCAGACCAGTCTCAGTCTCTGACAGAAATTAATGTCTTGCCTCAGAGTCATGGCAGTGAGCGATATAGTTCTGTACTCCATTTCTTCTTTTTATTTATTTTTTTCCTTCTGCAGACTGTGGCTAAAGAGGACCAAACAGCATCCTGAATGTAGTGGAAGCCTCAAGCCAGACCAGATTCACAGTAATGGACAACAGAGAGTTTTGCTCTGACCATGAGATTTGGGAGCTGCGTACATCAAGTGTGAATTAAAAGAAGTGAATAAATTGTGAAAGACTTCAGGTTAACACTCTGGCAACTTATATTCAATTTTCCACTAGCAGTTTGTGTTTCAGTCCTTTAGTTTTATTAATTAGAATTGATTTGCCTAAACTTCAAATTAAAAAATACCCTAGGTGGCTCTCATACAGGTTTAGAACTACTGGATGAATTAAGAGAAAATTGCTTGACATCCTTCAGAAGAACCGTGCACAAGCTGAGCCTTGTTATCCAGGAACTCCCCCAACTCCCAGCAGCTGGTGCCTCACATAGTTTCAGATGTGGACGTGGCTGTGTTTTGTTCTTGGAGGTCATTGCTGCTTTGTTACGGAGTTTAGATAGTGCTCTTTTGGCTCTGCCTCTCTCATTCTGTGATTTCAACAGTGCTGAGATGGTTGCAGTGAAGGACATCTAAAGGAAATGTTGCTGTTGGCTCAGAGGGAAGATGATTGAAATCTCGTGGAAGCTGCAGAAAGTGACTTCTGAGCACCTCAGGTCATATTTACCTGAATCACTCTTGGAGTTCTCAGCAACATCTTAAACCCCTGCATTTATGGGAAGTCCCTGTACCTGTAGGCCTGCACCTGTATGGAAATGACAAGAGTAAAACCAGTTTCTGAGGCAGGTTGCACGGCCATCCCGGAGCTGGAGGGCGTCGGGGCACAGCCAATGGCTCAGTGGTGCTGTTGCCATCGGGCGTGGTGTCGGCGCGGCGCGGTGCTGTGCATCCGGTGCCGCCGGGCTCCTCTGGCCGGGAGGGTGTAGCGTGGTGGGATCTGCAGGTTCCTCACTAGCCCCTCGGCACAGGGAGCGGGGATGACAGGGGTTTATGCTTTTTGAATCCATGCAGAGTGCTGTTCTCGAGCTGTGCTCCCCAAGGTGTCTCTAGGGGCTGGAAAGAAAGCCTTTTGTAGGATTGTGTGGTGTTGGCTGGCAGTGTTCACTTAGACAGCTGGAAGTGGTGTGTTTTGTGTGATAAGCTGTATGAAAAGGGTCAGTTTCTCCTTGTCACGTAATTCTGTTCAAGGCAGATTGTACTTTCGTGGCAGCAGATATTGTAGACTTCAGATGAGATATTTTAAATTAAGAAATGGTTTCTTTTTGAATAATGGGTATTGTAAATTGTGGGATTGCATTAACATGATTCCTCTCCCTGTACTGTAGCAATATTTGGGAGCTGTACATTTGTTTAACTCTTTGGATTGATACCTTCCTTTTGTAAATATGTATTTATAAAATCTTGAAATTAAAATAATGCTTTGTTTAACCAGACAAGATATCCCTTCTGCGATTCACAGCCGAGCTCTGTTTATACACTGTGTTCTTGTGATGTACAGGGGTTACTTGTCAAGTTAAACGGTGCTGTTCAGTGAGCTCTGGCACACTTCCTTTCACCTGGGAGTCTTGGACAGTTTTCCTTGTGCAAACACTTCCCTCCCAAGCGTGCTGGAGTGGTGACCATGCAGAGCTGGAGGGGTTGTTGCTCTGTAAGGCTCTGCTGGAGGGGCTGAGAGGCTTCTGAGGGCACTCGGAGGGCCCGGCTGCCCAGGTCCCGGGCTCGCTCCTGGCAGGTGGAAGCGTGCTCCCATAAATGCTCCTGCCACCACTGATGGGAACTTCTAATCCCCTTTGAAGTGGAAAGGATGATTTATTTCTCAAGAATTAATGTAAACAGGCCAAATGAAGTCAATCACTGAAGTGAAGGTGCTTCTGCAGCCACGGGGGGATGCACGAGTCCCGTGTCTGGCCTGTGCGGCGGGAGGGAAGGGAAATCCTGCTCCAGCCCAATGAGCCCCCGGTTCACCACTGCTGGCCGAGGCACAGTGCTGACTGCAGCACAGCTCCAGCCACAAGGTAGTTGTTTTAAAATGTGTTGAAAGTTTTGGACTTAATGTTTATTCCTCTGCTGCCAAACTTCCCCCAAAACTACTGGAAAGCAGAGAGTGCTTTTCTGGAAGTTGCAGTTTATTTGATCAAGGACAGAGGTATTAGTATGTGCCTTTAAGTATAGACCTCTTTGGCTTATTTTTACTCTCTTGGCAAGCGTTCAGTCTTTTGGCTCACGAGAAGCTGGCATTTTATTGCATTTCTCCACAGCATGGATCAGAACCAAATTTCTTATCGCTGCTCCAGTTGGGTGTGAGTCTCTCGTTTGATTTTTTTTACTCGCTGTGTGCTGGGATTTCCTGTGAAGCAGGAAGTGGGAGTTGCTGCAGAATGGGGAAATTCTCTGAATGTGCTTTTTTTTCAGCGAGCCTCCGGAATCCACACTAAGCCAGTTTCTTGAGCATTAGCTGTGTAATGGCCCCACCTAAGACCTCCAGACCTGGGTGGTGGCTGAACTTCCAGGATTTACAGAAGCAGAAATACTCCAAGAGCAATAATAAAATACTATTTGCTCTGAAATAGCAAAATATGCCTCAAATGTTGCAAGCACAGCTGAAAGCTGGGCTCAAAATAATCCTCATTTTACAGGCAGAGCCATTTTGAGTCCTTGAAGCATAGTGTCTTGGGCCAGCAGGGAGCTCGCTCACAATGCTGGGGACAGAATGAGTCCTGGGGGACATTTGCTGTCTGCTTTGGGGGTGTGCAAGGTCTCATCCTTCCTGTGTGTCCTAGGGATGAGCTGCTGCCTTGCTCTTTGGCCACAGCAGGGACCTGACCCCTCCTGCTCCTGCAGACCAGCCCTGGTTTGTCCTCGCCCACCGTGGCATTGTGCTGTGCTGGGTGCTGAGTCCCCAGGGAAGGTGCCTGGTTTCAGGGGCAGAAGAAATGCTTTTTCTGGCCATGTCCTTTAACACATTCCTGTGGTTCATCTGGATATTCTCAAAACACAAAAGCTTTAAAGGCAGTTTTGCCCCTGTCCGGGGGTGAACTGCAGGGAAGGGTGAAGGAGGGATGCTGAGTGTGCACTGGCAGTCTGGCCCCAGGCGCTTGGAGCCTGTCTGTCTTTTCTTCCACGAATTTCTTGGAGATTTGCCGGGCCTGGAGGGCTGCAGGGAAAGCTCAATTTTAGTTGCTTGGCAGAGGCCACGGTCAGCCCTGCTCAGACGGGACAGGACATCCCAGCTGGTATTTCCTAAACAAAAAGCTGCAGTGACTAATGGAGAGTGACCTTTGGGGAGACCAAAGGGAGTGGGGATGTGGGTGAGGAGGGTGGATGTTGGCCAGGACCCAGCGCAGCTTCCAGGCTCCTGGCAGGAAGGAATTTCTCGCTTCCCTCCTGCCTTTCCGTGCAAACAGCCCCAGTTTGGGAGTGGGTGTCCCTTTCTACCCTGCACAGTCACAGTGCACCAAGAGCCTCCTCACTGCCCTGATTAGAGAGATGAAGGGGAGAGAGAAAGGAAATGCTATATCTGTTTTACTGATAGCAGCACTTTTATACCACAGAGGACACGTGTGCCTGTTATTATCTGCCTCTGTGTGCCGAAAGCGGAGCGGGTGTGTTGAATGTGATTCCAGTTCCTTCCTGCCCCCCAGTGCGGGGCTCAGGGCAGCTGACGTCGTGGACATGCTGTGCTGGTTTCCACGGCTCAGCCACAGGCTGCCAGCACTCAGCTGCTTGAATTTCACTCCTGTTTCTCAGAGGGAGGCATCACCTTTGGGCACTGCTGCGGGGACGGTCTCATCCTCAGCTCGCAGCAGGTATGTGTGCTCCCAGCTGGTCCTTGCAGCTGCGAGAGCAGCTCTCGGTCAGCCTGAACCCATCAAATCCAAAATACGTCTCAAGCAGTAGCTAATAGCTAAGGTCAAGAAGGCCAGTGGCATCCTGGCTTGTATCAGCACTAGCGTGGCCAGCAGGGACAGGGAAGGGATCTGCCCCCTGGGCTCGGCTGGTGAGGCTGCACCTCGGTGAGTGGGTTCAGTTTTGAGCCCCTCACCCCAAAAAGGCCATTGAATGACTCGAGCGTGGCCAGAGAAGGGCAACAGCTGGTGCAGGGTCTGGAGCACAGGTCTGCTGGGGAGCGGCTGAGGGAACTGGGGGGGTTCAGTCTGGAGAAGAGGAGGCTGAGGGGAGACCTCCTGGCCCTCTGCAACTTCCTGACAGGAGGGGGCAGAGAGGGGGGATGGGTCTCTGGAGCCAAGGAGCCAGCGCCAGGCCCCGAGGGAATGGCCTCAAGCTGCCCAGGGCAGGGTCAGGCTGGCTCTGAGGAAGGATTTCTGTGCAGAAGGGGCTGTTGGGCGTTGGAATGGGCTGCCCAGGGCAGGGGGGGAGTCCCCATCCCTGGAGGGGGTGGAGAGTCGGGCTGACCCAGCGCTGAGGGATCTGGGGGAGTTGGGAACGGTCAGTGTGAGGGTCATGGTTGGGCTGGAGGAGCTTCAGGGGCTTTTCTAACCTTGATGATTCTGGGATTCTGTAATTCCACGTGTCTAGCAAAGACTACATTGAAATCACAAACACACAGCCACGCTTCCAGTAACACCTTTTGTACCTCCACAGGTTTGTGGCTCCTTCTGTCACCTGGCGGATTTTGCTGCCATTAATTTGTTTCCATTCTGAGATCATGCAGACTTTTAGTATCCGCAATGGCCTGCAGCGGAGAGCTCCAGTAATTAACATGGCCTATGCTTTGGATTCTTTCACGAAGTAGTAATTTATACATTATCCAGTTAGTGCTATTAATGTCAATAAGCATCTCATCCCCCAGCTGCTTGCTACATGTTTCAAAGAACTTTATAGACTCATAGAAAGGTTTGAGTTGAAAGGGAGTTTAAAGCCCATCTAGTGCCCCCCCACCCTGCCCCGGGCAGGGACACCTTCCGCTAGCCCAGGTTGCCCAAAGCTCCATCCAACCTGGCCTTGAACCCTTCCAGGGATGGGGCAGCCACAGCTTCTCTGGGCAACCTGTGCAAGGGCCTCACCATGCTCACAGTAAAGAATTTCTTCCTTATATCTAACCTAAATCTACCCTTTTTCAGTTTAAAACCATCACCCCTCATCCTATTACACCCCATGATCAAGAGTCCCTCCCCATCTTTCCTGTAGCCCCTTTAAGTACTGGGAGAAATCTCCCTGGACCCTTCTCTTCTCCAGGCTGAACCTCACAGGGGAGCTGCTCCAGCCCCTGAGCATCTTTGTGGCCTCCTCTAGCCCCCCTTGAGCAGGTCCGTGTTCTTCTGATGATGGTGCCCCCAGAGCTGGACCCAGCACTGCAGAGGGGTCTCACAAGAGATCTGCTCCATGATCCTGCCAGGCACAGAGGTGAGACTGACTGGTCTGTAGTTCCTGGGCTCTTCCTTTTTTCCCCTTTTTAAAAATGGGGGTTATGTTTCCCCTTTTTCAGTCAGCAGGAACTTCACCAGGCTGTCACAACTTCCCAAATATGATGGATAGTGGCTCTGCCACTTCATCTGAATTTCCTCAGGACCCGCAGATCATCTCATAAGGTCCCATGGGCTTGTGCACCTTCAGGCTCCTTAGATGGTTTTGAACCTGATCTCCTACAGTATTTACAGGTGACACTCCCCTTGGCAAAACCCACACTGATGCCTTTCAGCTATTTTGTGTATCTGTGGGTCCTGGTCTTTAGAAGTCTGCGCAGCTTGCTCAGTATAGGAGTTGGATTTTCTGGTCTGTTGTTCCTCATATTTCTCGAGAATCCTTAAAAAAAAAACCCCAAAATGCAGTATCACACTTGCCACCTTCCACCCATCTGGCACCAGGACAAGCAGTTGGTTTGTCTGGGGATTAGTGGCTCAGTTGGTCCATCCCTGAGCCCTTTGGACTCCTCCTGAAAATCTCCTTGGCATGCAGAATTATTCCTCTTCGTGTTGCCAGTTTGGTCAAATCTCCTATTTAGTTCATTTTGGGCAAGTTCTTTAGATTTTTGGGGGTTTTTTTCCCTTTTTTTTTTTTTTTCTCCAATCACAAAGCAATGTGTAAACAACTCCATAGTAACCACTGGAGTACATGAGTCATCCAGTTTTGCTGCCACAGGACATACTCACTTGCTCTTGCCTACTTTATGTTTTCAGATTAAAGGAGGGTTTAGTTGTTGAGACGGTTACTCATGGTTTCCTGCTGAGTGTATGATGTTGAGACTTTTTTGATGGTTTGTATGACTTTGCCACCATTAGATAGATCCTCTTCCCCTGCAGGACCTTCCATGCTTTGTCATCTGTCCCCTCTGCTGTAACATTTAAAACTTTATTTAAGTTTCTTTTAATCAGTAGCCAGAGTACATTTTGTGTTTGTTGGAGCCCTCGGTCATATCTGGACCCTGTTTCAGAAGGAATATGAATCACTTTGTGCCCAAACCCACCTGCAGGCAGAGGTCCCAACCCAAATCCTAAAAACTCTTTGGATAAAGCAAAAACTAACCACCCTTTTGCACATCTCTTTGGTATGTCAGCCCTTGATTTCTCATGTTTTAAATTGCAGGGTCATGCCCTGACGTTTGGTTTAATTGGGAGCTGGAGCTTGGATGTGGGATGGAGAGAGCAGGGGACTGGGACTTTGCTTGGATCCTGCTCCATCCCCAGCTCAGAGACCAGATCGCCGTAGGTGGGGTCTGGCATGAGCCAGCTGCAGAGTGGGGGACCTGGCACCGACCACCTTCCTCAGGCAACACACCCACCCTCAGGTTGATCCCCCAGAGCTCTCCTGCGGACACCCCAAATCCTGCTGCTCCCAGCTGCTGCGAGAGAAACCTCAGCAGAACGGGAGGAAAATGCAGGATCTGTAACATCCCTGTGGGCTTCTTCTCTCTGTTTGTGGCTGGGTGGGGAGTGCGGCATCCCCTGGGGTGCCAGGGGACTGGGCGGCCTTCAGGGGACATTAAACCAGCCTTTTTGTCAGCACTGGGCCAGTGATCCTCTAGAAAACATCTCTTAATCCCTTGTGTTTAAGGGCAGAATCAGCAAACATCTGGATCAGCATCGCTGGGTTGATCCGGCCGTCGGGTCCCTCACACACTTCAGTCCATCCCGTTCCTGCCTAAACCCATACGGCGGCATTTTTTTTTTTTTTTTTTTTTTTTTTTTAATTTTTTTAAATGGGGCAACGGAAGTTTTCTGGAAGGGCTTGTTGGAAACGCCTCGGTCCTGCACTGTCAGAAGCACCAGGAGCAACCTGCCAGTCTGGCACATCCCCTGCGAGCGTGGGACCACGGTGGGAAGGGTGTCACCTCCCTGGGCGTCACCCCTGGCCGTGGCCATCCGTCCTCCCGCACCTCGCAGGGGGGTGACAAAGAGGAGAACAATAACCAAACCCACCTCTCCTTCCGTTAATGCTCTCTCTGAGCTTTCTGGGGCTGAGTGGAGATATAACGGGAACGTGATTTCACCGCCCTGATGTTACAGTGTGGTGTGAGCAACCACTTGAGTTGGAAAAAGTAAGTAAAAAGCAAATTTATTCCCAGCTGGGTGTGTGTGTGGGACCAACTGGCTGGATTGTCTCCTCAAGCAGACCTCGGGACTGTCCTGATTTTGGGGAATAAGCTCTGATTTAAATAAATGTTTCCTAGGAAGCAATTGAGCCCCATGCGCCGCAGCAGATGCCCGTGTGTTGGGGAGCACATCGCACCCCACTGCACCCCTGGGCGTCCAGCAGCCCTCTCCAGGGCTCAGGCTGGGTGTTCCCTGGAGCGTTGTGGTGGCGTGCAGGGGTTTGGGGGATGACATCCCCACCAGCCCTCAATCCTGGTTCGTTAGCTCAGAGCGCAGCCTCCTTCTCCAGATCCTGGGGATCCTCCTATTCGTAAGCACCTTGGCGAGGATTTGAACTGAGGCCCCAAAAGCTGAGCAGAACTGCTCCACATCCCCCAGCATTCAGTGCTCTGGCACCTGCCAAGGTTAGCAAAAGTAAACTGTCTTGGCTTATTTTTGCTCCCAGAAACCAGAAGAGAATTTTACTCTTGGTTTTAGTGGGAGCTGCCAGGTTTAACGGATGGACACCACAATAAAAATCATGTCTGCTGCTTCCAGGCTCAACCAACTATCATTGATGCTTTGAAGCATCAGCAGCTAAATGCTTCCCCTGCCATTCAAATGGTGACATTTTGGGATGATAGGACACAGGGGACAGGACAACCTGCCCCCAGTGGCTCTCCCAGCACCCACACCAGAAAGATGCAGCGGCATCAAGTGCTGGGTTCGCTTTGCTTGGTCCAGTACAAAGCAAAACAGATCAGTCCCCATCTTTTTTGTTGTGGATTCAGCTTTCCTTTGCATGGGTGAGGATGGGGAAGGTGACCCCATGATCCTCAAACGGGTGAAGAGCCAGGGCAGCACCTCTCACCTGACACAGCCTGTGCCATGTGCCAGCCCCCCACTGCAGTGATGATGCGGGGTGCAATGCTGCTCCCCAGCATGTCTGTCCCAGCTCAATGGCTTTCCTCAGCTGACAACCATGGGGCTGCGACACCTTTCTCAGCACAGCCCTGAGGCCAGGTCCCCAGAGCCCTTGGGAAGGACCCAGCTCCCTCAAGTCCTTCCCAAGCCTCCCACTCACAGTGCTGGGTCTGATTGGTTTTGGTCATGGTGAGGAATAGCTGTCACCTGCTCAGTGACATTTCAGTGCAGGGCCATGCTTTCAAACCCCCAACCTCTTACCAGGTCTGCATATCCCCCTGCCACAGCCAGTTCCCACCCATGAACTCCCAAATCCATCATGACCTGGTTTTGCAGTTGCTCCTTATCCCTTGTGCTCCAGGCAAACGGTTCAGCCCCTCTACTCGGGTGGTCTCACGGAGAGACGTCAAGTACAAACATCCCCAGTGTAATTTTTGGCAACGTCAAAGTTTCTGGCTTCAGATATATCAACAGGACTTGTCATTACATTTAGCTGCTTTCCCCTACCCTAGCTCCCACAAGACCTTGAAGTGCTCTTATATGATTTTAGGGTATCCACAAAACAACCAACCTGTTATCCAGGCCTCAGATTTCATTTTTACAAGGCAGGATCACAGTTTGCACACCGCAGCCTTGCCCAGCTGACGTCCCCATCCATGCAGATCTCCACAGCACCCTCATCCTCATCTTCATCCTCCACCAGTGTGGCAAACACCATGACCCACAGGTGTCTCATGGCTGCTGCTCACTCAGGTCTCTCTCCAGGCATGGGGCCACAAGGGTTGGGCTCAGTAGGTTTTGGGGTTTTATATTTTTCTTAAAAGTAGCAAGAAATTATTTCCTCTCCCCTGTGACCTGTTGCCATCCCCCCACATGGCTGGCTGTGGATACCAGCATTGATGAAACCAGTGGTACCCTGACCCCCTCCCACTACTGCAGCAACTGGTGTCAACCCTGAGTTCTTGGTCTTCAGCCCAAAGTTTGAGGTCTCTCTTTTCTTTTAGTAGGTGTGACAAAACATTAGCCACAGAGGACTTGGCAAGCTTTCCATCCAGTTTATGTCAGCTCTGCGAGCATCTTGCTGCCCGTGCCCCAGCGCTCTGGCCTTGCTGAACATCAGCGACGTTGGGTGTTTGCTCTGATGTTACATGGAGCCTTGAGTGAGGGACTGAGGATGCCCAGGACACATGGCGGCTGAGCAGGGAAGGAGTTGCAATCCCTGGGCTGGGCTGATGCACTTGCTAGCATAGATCTAAGGTGGCTGGAGAGGAGCCTGGGACCTTCTCCATCCAAAATCCCCGTGTGCTGGGATCCTCGCTGTCATCTCCTCACCAGCACCTTGACCACCAGGTGATGATCATGAGGGCAGCCCCCAACTTAGAGCTGCTTTGGCTGCTGCGGGCACTGAGGTGGAAACTGCAGAGGAGGCTGAGACCTGGAGCTCAATGGACATGTCCTCCAGGACAACCTGCAGGGTTGTAGGACAACACTGGCAAAAGAAAGCTAATTCCCTTCTCAAAGCTAAAGGAAGGCTGTCCTGTGCCCAGATTTTCAGTGTTTATTGGCACTGTGGTAATTCTTAGCAGCCACAGCCACAGCCCCTTACAACGCACGTGGACACCCCACAAACACTGGAAGTAGAGATGGCTCATGGCCAGAGCAGAAAGTGAATCTTCATTACGTGGACAGGAGGAAGGAGCCCTGCAGGGACTGCACTTCACTGGACTTTCTTTTTGCAATATTGGTTTGTGTCCATATTAAAAATTCAGATTCTCTTTCCTCAGGATTTTTCTTCTCAGAAACAGGTGACTTCATGGCTTGACAAGGATCAGGGGGGCTTTTTTCTCTAAAAGAGATGACGACTAGAGAGCTCAGGCATGTCCTACCTGACTGCCTTCCCCAAAACACACAGCAGCAGCAGGTATTCTCTGCTCGCAGCCTGATTCCCCCTGGGGAGGGGACTGTGCAGTGGCCAGCTATCCTGCTTTTTACTCTCAAATGAGTGAGATCCTTTCGTACAGGGAAATCAGAGCCCCATACCAGAGCCAAACACACCATGTTATTGAGCCCTTGAAATTAAAAGTGTCTCAAGCATAAAACTCACCTGGCTGAACTATAAATCAAGCCATTGCTTTCAGGCAAACCAAACTTGCATACTTATGAATCACCCTCTCCCTGCTTAATCATTTTGTATTAAGAATATCTTAAAATGAATATACTTGTCAAAAAGTCCATTAAAAATGAGAGTCCAAATGACTAAGGGATGATTACATCTGCATCCAAGCTTGCAAGCAAACATGGGCATTTTTTTAGGAAGAGCAGTCATCCTCCAAATATTTCTGAAAAAAAAAAAAAAGCCCAGGCGGGGAGTGACTAATGGGAGTGAGCAGGAATGGGCTGATCCACGCAAGTGCCTGGACAAAGAGCTTGAAAAGAATTTGGCTGTAGCTGCCTGGCTCCACCTTGACCCATGCAAACCTGGTTGGGTGAAGGCAGATTTCTCTGGAAATAAAAATTTCTCTGCTTTCTGATGACCCTTTAGTCAAAGACCTCAGAAAGGGAACCCTGCAGCAACTGCTGTGCAGTGCTTTGGCTCAAAGGGTTCGTGCTATGCTGGGGACCACCACAGCTGGGTGGGATTGCAAACCGAGGGTGTCCTTTGCTTCTAAAACACCAAGTTTGCCTTTTTTTTTCCTGCTAAGAAAGTCCTTATAAAATTTTGGCTGTGCTCAGGACACTGTGGCAGCAGTAAGCAGGAGAAATTCAACTTTCTGCCCTTTCTCTACAGCAAGGTGCTCAGGGGCCGGGATCTCTGTGGGGTTTGGGGCTGAGGAAGGTGGCACCCAGGGCAGTCCCATAGGGCAGGCATGAGCAGAGTGCACCTGACTGCACTCTGTGACAGCAGGACAGAGAGAGCTCAGCTCAGAGCAGTGCCTGCAGCTAACCTGGCGGGTTGCAGAGCCCTTGATGTGTCACTGCTCAGGAGGGACATGCACCCGGCCCAGATGGAGATGTGGTAGCTCAGAAGCTCCCCTTCGCAGGCAGAGATTGGGTAAACCTGCTGGTGGCAGAGGGCAGGGCTGCCTGGTGATCTGCTTGTGTCTTGTGCCTGCACCGTGCCAAAGCGGGATGTGCCAAACACCGGCCGTGGTGCCCTTTGCAGAGAGGGGGGATGAGCCAAGGCCCCAGCGCCAGGCCCCAAGGGAATGGCCTCAAGCTGCCCAGGGCAGGGTCAGGCTGGCTCTGAGGAAGGATTTCTGTGCAGAAGGGGCTGTTGGGCGTTGGAATGGGCTGCCCAGGGCAGGGGGGAGTCCCCATCCCTGGAGGGGTTGGAGAGTCGGGCTGACCCAGCGCTGAGGGATCTGGTAGAGTTGGGAACGGTCAGGGTGAGGGTCATGGTTGGACTGGATGAGCTTCAAGGGCTTTTCCAACCTTGATGATTCTGGGATTCTGTGTCCGGCTGCCCCACTCCACCAGTGGCTCAGCGCCGTGCTCTCTCCCCTCCCTGCGCACGCACCTGCCCCGCTCCATACATGACTGTGCCCAGGGAAGGATGGTTTGGGAATAGGCCATGTCTCTGTCTTGAAGACCAAAGTTTGGAAGGTGGAATACGCATCATTAAGGGGAAATGTACCCATTTGGGGCACGGAGAGCCAGGCAGAGGGCACCCCACAGAACAGGGCTCTGGTCCTACTGTCCCCCAACTGCAGGAGCTTCCTGCGGTGTGCAGACCCTTACAGTACTTGATAAAAGCCACTTTATTCAACCCCTCCAGGCTTCTGTGGCAACTTTAATACCAGATGCCCATGGATAGACACCTTCAGGCACACAAGGACACATCAGCAGCCCTGGACACCCCAGGACAGGGAAGCCCAAGCAGATGGCACAGGCACAGCGTGGCACAGCCACCCAGACACCCAGTGTTGGACACACACGGATTCACACTAAAAAGCATCACAGCATGGATCCTGCTGGGGTACAGGGCATGCACCCCACATCCCACACACCCTCCCTGTGTTGGGGTGAGCTCACATGTGTGCTCACACACACACACACATGTGCCCCACACCCCCACCTGTGTTCTCCACAGCAGCACAGCTATTTTTTCGCTCAGCTGTGGCTGCTGTGAATTTTTGAACCAAAGGCAAGGTCTGGGCTGTCAGCGGATCCTCAGGGAGGTCTAACAGGCTCCAGCTGCAGAGGATGAGCTCAGCACCAGCCAGGCCGAGTGGGCCTCCACCTTTTGTGAGCCCTGGAAGCCAGGATGGCCGTTGCTGCAGTTCTCAACAGGCAGTTTTTCAACTTTAAACGACCTTCCCTCCATTCCTCACCTGCTCAGCCCCTGGGTCCTGCCAAGTGAGAGGGGTTTCGTGGCTATGCCCCATGCAGCTCTCACAGATTTGGTACAGATTTCATGGATTGTTGAACTTCAGCGACTGCTTAACTGTCTCAGTGATGCCCAAAGGTGCAGAGGCACTGGGATCTTATAAGCCCCAGCTGGCGGATAACTGCAGTGCACAGGCACAGCCCACCTCTGCCTCCTGAGCATCCTCCTCCCAGCCTGGGAGCACCCTCAGACCCAGATGTGAACTCCGCAGCTCAGGTCTCTCCTAGTCTAAATATGTATTTGAAGGAAATTCCAGCTCAGACCCCTCCTGGCAAAGCTCTCCAGCTCTGCTCTTGTGGTTTGAGCATGCAGGACCTCTGACTTACAGCTGCAAATATCTTGTAGTTATACAAGAGGAAGCAGCATAGCTAATATACATGGGAATTATCCCATGTCCTAAAACTCTGCCGGGCCTGGAAGCCATCTGTGTGACCCTTCCCGGGGTCGGAGGTGAGACATTCCGTTTTTCCTGTGTCATTTGGAATAAAAAGCAAAGTATTGGCTGGCGCTCGCAGCCCTGCGAGACGCTATGTACGTGTGTCAGGACGCTGCAAGCTATTTTCTTTAAACACAATTTAACAACACGAAAGTGTGTCTAGCAAGGAGCCACCGAGTCCTGCAAACACGTGGCTGGGGGATGTGTCACAGTTCTGCAAGTAATGGGCAAAAGAAAATGAGCACAAGCAAAGGGCTGAAACCTTGCAAGTCTGTAGGACACAGCAGCTGCAAGGGGAAATAGTAATGATCTTGGTGTCTGGAGAGAATTTAAAATGCAGGACATGGATACAAAACTGTCTCCCTGATGCACCTCTCCTTCCCACCAACACAAGCACACCCTGGGGACATGCTGATAATCCACGGCACGTCCCAATTTTCCAACAAAGGTCCTGCCTCTGCTCCCTGTGGTGGGCTCTTTGGGGGAAGACCTGGCTGACTGGATAGTTCCATGATGAGGAAGGTCATTGTGAGCTTGTTGTGTTGGACCAGCACTGAAGACATTGAGCTGGAGCCTTTTATCCTGAGTGTTGCCCAAATGCAGGGGGAAAGGATAGACCTTGCCTTGACACACAAGATGGGAGACAAGAGGTTGACGTGGCCATGAATAGAAGCAGTAAGGCCGTGCCAACCATCATGGGTGACAAAGCTCCTTGCCCATGATGATGCGTGCCGGGGTCTTTCTTAAGCCTCCCAAACCTTCTCCCCACCCATCCTTTGAGATGGCATTGCCAAGATGAGGTGGCAAATCCCAGATTGGTACTTTCTTCCCCCAAAGAAAAAAAAATCCAAGCCATGAATTGGGAGAGGGGAGGTGGGATGGCTTGCAGTGGGATATTTCCTATGGGCAATAAAATGAGGCAGTGCAAGGAGGAGGGGAGGAAATCACCCTGGGGAGGCGGCTTGTTTACGGCAGCTCACACTGGTCCCAGACAGGAAAAATGGCCCTTGACTTCCCCTGTCCCCTGGCAAACCAAGAGGTTGTTTTGATGTGTCGGGAGAGGCGCTGGAGGCTGTCTGAAACGCTCATTGAGAGACGCGCGTTTCCATCGCTCCCATCCCACCGAGCAGCCGGGGGTGACTCAGATTTCCTGGAGATGCTCTTATCTCGTCCTGCCCAGCACTCGCTTGACAGCGAGGGTGAAATAGCAGCCCCTGGAAAGGCTGCCCTCTGCCCTTTCACAGGGTGCTGGAGGTTTCCTGGCTCTGCAGCTCCCACACGGGCCAAGAGCTGGAAAACCCCGGCATCTGCCGTCGGAGCCCCGGCTCCCGGGGAGGGCTGGGGGGTGCTGCGGCGCACCCAGGGCTGCGCTGCCTTGGAGCCTGGGCGCAGGTCTGCGTCCCCAGCTCACCTTCACCGAGCCTGGAGAGGTCACGTTGAGTTAGGCGTGGCTAAATAATTCTACACAGTCCTCGGCAAACCCCTCCGAAAGCTACGGGGCACTTACATGAGTGTGTCTGACATGGACTGCTCTGGCATCACTTTTAATTAAAACTAAATGAAGGCAGAGCTGGGTGGGTGGGGCAGGCACTGGGCAGCTGCATGGCTCTGGCAGGGCCATACCATTTTGCTGTTCACATTTAGATTCATGACATTAACCCATTTCTGATTCCAGGTTTCCATCATTTGCTTTTCAATTGCCCAATTAGCAAAATACCTGCCTTGGAGCCTGTAGCCACCAGCCTCATCCAGTGGCACTTCTCGCCATGGCACACAGTGGCCGTTGTCACCTGCACGCCGCATTTGCTGCCTTCAAAGGCCGTCTTCTCCTCTGAGGGAAAAGATAGCTGAAGGAAGAGAGAGAAACATTTAACTTTTCATCCCAAACATCTGAAATGTGGTGTATTTATTTTTACAGTATGTTTTGTTTTTCTTCTGGATTTCAGTGGGTTTTTAAGAGACATGGGGAGGGGAACTGGATAGTTTGCATCTTGGTGGGTTTTAAAGAGACACAGAAGGGGAACTGGATAGTTTAGATGGTTGATGAGAGGCAACTGGATGTGCAAGAACAAATTCAGGACTCCAGGCTACCTGGCAGCATTTGAAAAATCTTTTTTTTCTGGTTTCTTATCTGAAACTCATTGGTGATCTCGATGCAGTCTCAGCCCTCTGTATTACACAGCTGATGGGCTTCTTGGCCTCTGTGACATATCCAAATCCTCCATCTTCCTCTCCCAGCCTCTAAACAACATGTTTTCTCCTGTTTCTGTGTGCTCACTTCGGTATCATCCTCCCACCCATGTCTATGTGCTGCTCTGCGAAGCTCATCTACAGTACAATGTGGAAAGCCAAGTGGCAAGCTGAGCCAAGTGGCATTTACATGCTTTTATCACAAAGAGTGGGCTTAGTGGATTTTCAGACGGACTTGTCCAGCTGCTGTGTGTGATACATAACTCCTGGGATTTCATCCTTTCCAAGTGCCCTGTCTGCAGAGAGAGCTGTGATATTGCCACACAGAAGAGAGGCAGCAGTAGAAGGACAGACATGCACACTTATAAAAGCTTTGTTTCCATAATATTTTTTTTTCATGTATGCAAAAAAAAATATCTTTTAATAATGCATAAGTTGCTGAAGGTGTGACTTAACTGCACGATATGCACACACACACTGAGAGCATTTCCAAATGTAATATTCATGAAGACCCAAATCCCAAAAGAAATTCCGGTAGGGCAAGATATAGCTCAGGTTCATAAGAGGCAGGTTTGGGCCAGCTTTGGTTCATCGAGCTGGACAGGTCTCCAGATGCTCTCTGGATGGGCAGAGCACCAGGAGCTGGGTTCTCCGGAGGTCTCCAGATGCTCTTGGCCAGCAGACCAGCACAAGCACCGTGTCGGACTCGTCCACCAGATCCAGGCCACCCCGCTCCTCCTTCACTCCGCACATAGAAATGATGAAGTCAGCCTAGCCTGCAATCAAGGAAACTATCCCATCTCTTTCTAATGTGATCTCACATAATTATTTTTCCAGTTAAGATAACTGAGGCTCAGGATGAAAGCTTGTTTGGCCCTTCCCTTTCTCACCCAGTCATCCCACAGGAACTGGGGTTGTGCCTCCTTCTCTTGCCAAACGGGGTGGCAGGAGGATTTGGGGCAAGGGAGGTGGGAGAGATGCTGCCCACATGTGGAGCAGGGAGGTGCCTGGTGGTCATGGTGCAGGGTGTTTGGGGGTGCTTGCTCACTTGGCAAGGCCACTTCCCTACTCTGTTTATCAAGTGTTATGTTATCATCCAAACCCTCCACCCCCACAAATCCTGCTAAACCAGACAGAGATTTCTAACAGGCTCTACTGGGAAAAAATTATAAAATAGAGCAGGTAAACAGATACAGCTTGGTGCTGTTGCCTCTTGAGTTCAAGTAAAGCAAAGGCCCTTTTCTGCCTCATGCCCCAGCCTGGGTCGGAGAGGGACCCCCAGGATTCCCATGCACTTGAGTAATAATGTTGGCTCATGTGGCGGCTCTTGTTTGCTCAGGCACTGGCAAGAGTCAGCAGGGCTCAGGCTGGTGAAAGGCTCGGTACATCTACGTTGGGAATGGGGCTGGGATGGATGGGCAGCTGGGAGGGAATGGCCTCAAGCTGCCCAGGGCAGGGTCAGGCTGGCTCTGAGGAAGGATTTCTGTGCAGAAGGGGCTGTTGGGCGTTGGAATGGGCTGCCCAGGGCAGGGGGGGAGTCCCCATCACTGGAGGGGTTGAAGAGTCGGGCTGACCCAGCGCTGAGGGATCTGGTGGAGTTGGGAACGGTCAGGGTGAGGGTCATGGTTGGACTGGAGGAGCTTCAAGGGCTTTTCAAACTGAGATGTTTCTGTGATCCTGTGATTCTGTGAGGGCGCCCGGAGCTGCCATGGGATACTGGCTCCTCCTCAGCTCGGCACAACATGCAACAGGATGCTGCTAATTCTGCTTGTCTCCTCTCCAAAAGCTGAAAGAACAAGTTACAGTTTTAAAGCAGCACTTGAAGAATGTGGCTGGGGTATCAGTGTAAACTGTGTGGCTGTAAGAGCAGAGAGTATCCACCGCTGCTGGGTTGAGTGGCTCCATCCCACCTCATCACCCTGCAGGTGGGAAGGTATCTTGGTGCTAAATTTTTGGGTCTACTTTGAGGTTAGACCTTTCTGGGTCATGCTTTGTGTTTAGACCTTTTTTGGGTCTACTTTGAGGTTAGTTTTTTCCTGCTTTTGCTCAAAATAATATTGCTGTCCTGCATCTCCCTTGCACGACCCAGGCTACCAGTGAGGTGCTGATGGAGCTGTGGAGGGTTTCCAGGCCTCTACTGATAGGTAGTTGCCTGTAAAAGGTGGATCTTCCTTTAAGTCTTCCGTTTCCAGAAATTCCTTCTGATACCTCCCTCTGCCCAGGAAAAAACTTGCCATCACACTGTGGAAATCAAAGCTGAGGGGTTTGCTGGAGGTCTGGAAAAGCCAGGACCAGAAATGCAATATCCCCACCTTTGCTTCCTTCCCTGTGTGAGACAACCACCCACCTCCGTGCTCCCCAGCTGCCCTCGTGTCACAGTGCTCCTGGATGGGCAGAGACTGGAGGGGGACCTGCACTTCCCTCCAGCTTATGCTTTGGCCACACTGAGTAGAGAAGCCCTTCTCCTGCCTGCATGTGTGCCGTCTCTTAAACCACACTGCTCCTTCCCATGTGCACATCTGCAGCGTGTCCTTTTGGGCACAGGAGGTGATGCTGGAGGTCTGAGACGGAGGTGCAACCACACAGTGACCACCACACTCCTTCCTGCAGCCTCCTTGCTCCCAGTTAATCCAAACCAACCAAGCCCATCATATTATTACCCTCATAATTTTCTCATTTTCCTGGATGTTGGGTTTGATCTCTGTGTCAACAAATGACTAGAGGGAGGATGGCAGGAGCCTGGGCTGACAGGAGAGTATGCTGTATGTCAGGATCTGTGGCAATTGTCAGAATTTTGCATTCTGCTTCACAGCTTTTTTTTAATCTATGGCCGATTCTTTTCTTTCTTCCCTGTAATGTGACGAGTGTGACATTTGGGTGTCACTTGTCAGCTTTCCCTGCCACCTGGAGCCCTGCCACAGTCTCCCTGCTCTCTGGCCACTGCACTCCTGCCCGAGGAGGGGTGACAGTTTCTTACCAGTCATGAGGACATCAGAAAATCATCCTCTGTGTTGCTCCAAATACTCCCAATATGTTGGAGACAAGCACCATCCAGACAGGGCAAGGCGTGAGAGAAATGAGTAAAACGCACAAATTTAGGCAGAAATCCCCAAATGCATACAAAATATTTTCTTGACCTGGCAGTGTCACCACCCGGGGGCAGCTCTGGTGTCTCTGACACCAAGTGTGCACATTCCTGTCCTGGGGACACCTTCAAACGTGGGACTCCAGCCTTTCCCCATGACCAGAGACCACCTTCTTTTTGTAGCCCAGCCCAGAGGGGCCTTTCAGCCAGACAGAGAAGGAGGAAGGTGGGTGATGGCTGCATGGAAAGGGAATTTTTAGGGCTGCGGATAGCATCAGCTGGACTCCTTTGACTTGCAGCTTTCTCTGATCATGAGACAAGATCTCCAGGTTTTAACCACAGCTTCAGTAAGGAACTAGGCTGCCTCAGCTCCCTGCCTCAGTTTCCCCAGACAGAGCTACCACTGTATCTACCTCACACAAGTATTTTCACAAGGACAGTGCTGTGCTGTACACATTGCCATTGTGCTTTCCCTCTGTTTGGTAGATCTGGACCACACCAGCATCCAAGCATGCCTGTTTCCCTGGCCTGGTGAGACCACTCAGACACGGTGCCGAGCCCAAGATGCGAGCAGGGACCCAGTCTGGGCAATGAAAGACTCGGAGGCACCTCTACAGTCATTTCCTTGCTGTATCCCTCTCGCTGTGCACAGAATTAGCCCCCCTGACTATAAACAATAAATCCTGGGAATTGTTACGTCTCCCTTGCGCATTGCAAAGGCATCTGGAAAGGGCCACAGCCCAGGTGAGAAAGGTGGTGCCGGGTCAGCGCTGCATGTCAGGCTGGGTGATGGGTCTGGCTTTGCGGGGACAGGGATTTAGTGTAAATGATGCAGCAGTGTTTGGCCAGGACGGGCAGGATCTGTGTCACACCAGCAATGGCTTTGGCTTCCTGCCCAGCCAGAGCCGTAACGGGTCAGATGATCGTCTTCTTGCTGCTTTTTTCAGATCAAGGCTGTAGCGTCTCTTCCCAGGGCAGGGGGGCTCCCAGAGGAAGCGATTATTCATTTCCAGGAACATTTGAACCAGAGAAAGCTCCTGGAAGCCTCCTTCACACTTGATGTCAATGTGTTTCCTTGGTACTGAAATTCCTGCACCCAAAGGGGCCGGCAAGCCCTTCAGCATCACTGCCTGGTGTCACCACGGCTGCCTGGTGCCACCGTGGCTGCCTGGGCAGCTCCAGGCTGGGCTGATCCCTGGAAGAGCCCGGGATAACGTCACTCTCCAAAAGTGTCCAGAGACAGGTGGCTGCAGAGCTGCGTGACACCATCTCCATGAGGATGGTCTCCCCCAGGGCAGGGACTGCTCGAGCTGGAGGTGGTTTCCAGGAGTGTAGATAAATGACTTACTTTTTCCCTGAACTCCTCCACTCCCCCTTACACTGGCACAAACTTTCAGCATCCATACTACCTGTGACAGGGCATGTCGCAGTATAACCACACAGTGAAAAAAACGCTCTTCTTGCTTATTCTGAACCTGCATCCTCCTACTTTCCTTAATACATCCTTGCAGGACTGAGACCTGGTTTTGTCTGCCATCACATCTCTCCTGCATGGGTCCCTTGGTTGCTCCTAATGAGAGCTGGTTCCTTGTGGCTTCTGCAAGTGTAATAACCTTGCCCTCAGCACTGATCCCTTTTCCTCCCTTCTCCCTTTCTCCCCTGGTTCGGGGGGAGGTGGGTGCACCCACCAGCTCTCCTTCCCTCTGTCCCTGCTCCTCCCAGCACAGGGCTGGGACACGTTGGGGCTGGGACGGCAGAAGAAGTGACCTCAGCACTGAAACTCCTGGCTCTGCAGGCAGGGCTCTGCCTGTTGTGTGTTGGCCAAACATCTCTTTATTTACGATGCTCTGTGAAAACAGTTACTGTCACTACCGAAGTGACAGAACCGCCCAGCTGCAGGAGCGCCCAGGTTCCTGCTGCTGTCTGGGCAGAGGGATGCGAGTGCCAGAACAGGCACAGGCACAGCCCCGGGGAGAGGGACGGCGTGTGTAGCCCCCAAACACTGCCTGTCCCATGAGAGGGGCTGCGCTGGGGCAGTGACCGGCCCCGATCCTGGCTCCCAGGGTTGTTTCGGGTGGAACTGCTGGGCTGGGTTGAATTTCAGCTTGCTGTGTTTTTGGGAGCATCCTCCCCATCTTGCCCCACCTCCAACCTCGGTGCCTTCCAGCTCCCACCCTCAGCCTCCACCAAGGGTGTTCCCTTCCTGCTATCTGACTGCAGTCCTCAGTATTGTGATTATTAAAATCTGCTGCTAAAGAAGATGAAGATGTGCCCTCCCTCCTCCCTTCATTTGAGGACACAGGGGGGCCACACTGCTTCCTCCAGCAGCCCAGGGGTGACCCCCAAGGGAGGGGAGGCTGGCAGGGATCTGTGGGTCTCCGTGCAGGATGCCCCCCAGCACTGCCAGCTCCTGCCCCATGGGAGAGCCCCAGGGCGGGCAGGGGGGAGCAGGCAATGCCTGCACAGCTCTGCTTGCATGGGTGGTCAGCCCACCCCTCCCTTTCGTGGACAGGCAGCCCTCTGAGGCTCTCGTGACACGAGAGGCACCATTACACACTTCCCAAACTTGTCTGCTTCTTGCCAGAGGTATTACTCAACCCAGACATACCACCAGCATCTGAATCCCTTTCCCATGTGCAGTCGGGTAAGGAATTACACCCGGCTCCCCTCAGGGAGTCCTCACCCACCTGCTGCAGGTGGAAATCCACTGCTTTCCATGAGAGCTCTGTGCTTCAGTTAAAAAACCTCTATTTTGTGCCTAAAGACACTTGGGGTGGGGACTGACCTGGCAGGACATCACAGACTGTGCGGGGCTGCAGGGAGAAGCGGGCCCCTCCCTGTCCCCATCGCCCATGCTGGGACCAGGGGAGGGAGAGAACAGCAGTTCTGGTCTCAGACTGCACAAATCTGTGTCACTGCAGCGTGGAAGGAGGATTAGGGATGGGCTGAAACCCTCCTAACTCCCGGGTGATCTGGCTTTTGCCCAGCCTCCTCCCGCAGAATCTCTCTTCTCCTGCAGTTTGTTCTAAGAAGCAAATGGGAGGCTCTAGGAGGAATCCAAGCTCCCCAAAGCTTTGTGTAGAAAATATCTATGAGGTCAGCCTGTTCTTCCTCCTGCTATTGCAAAACTTTTTCCTCTGTAGTTCTACAATAAAATGCACAGACACAGAATCTATCATGAAATCCACCTCCTGCTTCAGCAGGCTGGAGCTCCTGGCACCTGGATGGATATTTTAAAAATATATGGAGGTAAAAGCAGAATATTTAGAAGTCCTAAGGGTCCGTCGATACACAGACAGCACCAAGCCATGTACATAGGCGATGCTCTGTGGTTGTGCACGGTGCTGCTCTGCACCCTCTGCAGGGACGTGCACACCAATGCCCAGTTTGCTGGGTTTGCAAAGACATTAAAAGCACCAGCTGAGCTGTTATTTAATGGTTAAGACCAGTAGTCAGCTTTTATAGGACCCAGGATCAGATCCCTGTGCCTCAGAATTAGTCTTGTCCCAGCATCAAAACGTGGCAGGGAAGTGTATCAGCTTTGCTTCTCTGTGGATGTTCTGCTGGTTATACAGGTTTTCCTGCACCAGTGCCAGCAAATGCCCTCATGTACCCAACCTTTTCACTTTCTTCTACTACATTTGCCTCTCAATAAAATAAGAATAATATCCTCTCCTCTCACTTGCTGCTTATATTATAAATTCCCTGCATGGGAACTGCCTAGCTCCAGGTCATTGATTTGATAAAAATCACACGTGAATACAACAGCTACAGGCAGCACCCGCCCAGGTCCCCATAGCGCCTGTACCTGACCCCTCGGCCGCTGCCGGGACCGAGTGCAGGTGTCACAAGTGGGTGCCAAGCACCGGAACAGGCTGCCCAGGGAAGTGGTTGAGTCGCCATCCCTGGAGGTATTTAAAAGACGTGCAGATGTGGCACTTAGGGACACGGTTTAGTGGTGGACTTGCCAGTGTTAGATCTGTGGTTGGACTCAGTGATCATAAAGGTCTTTTCTAACCTAAATGATTTTATGATTAAAAAAATAGCAAGACTCCCTCCTTTCCTTGTGGTTGGGCTCAGTGCGGTCCCTGGCTTTCACCGCCAGCAAGGGATGCTCAGCAGCAAACCCATCCCGGGGACAGTGGTGATGCCCAGCAGCATCCCGCAGGCGACAGGTGCCACCCAAATCGGGCAGACACCAGCAGCTTTCATCGCCTGCCCATGAAGGGATTTTATGCTGGGAGTCACAGCCTCTCTTTCTGGCACAGACACAACCCAAGACAAACTGGGAGATCTTAGCCACTGTAGTAGCATTTCCCAGCAGCAATACTTCCCCAGCTAAAGGCAGGCTTTGACACTGCTGGTAACCAAGAGCCACTGGGAGGACAAGAAGGTATTTAAAGTGGTTTTCTTCCTGTAAAAGAAATTTCTCCACTTTCTCTTTTTTTCTTTTTTTTTTCTTTCTCATTAAAGGTCACACAGTCGACTGCCAGCCAAAGCACGCAGGATTCATGAAATACCTGAGCCAAAATTTGCTTTTTATTCTGGTGGCTAATGAGCAGGTTCTGGTTAATGCTGGCTTTAATGGAAATCCCACGTTTCTGTGAGCCAAAGGAATGAGCTGGGTCAGCGCACATGGAGCAGCATCAGTCCTGGTCACAGGCTCATAACGTGAGGATGCTTTGGGTTTTTTACAGTTTCTTTTTTTGCCTCAAATCTCAGAGGTATTTGTGGATGTACTGTATCAGATGAACCAAGCTTGTTTGGTTGGAGTGGCTTAACATATGTGCCTGCTATTAATTAAACTTCCCAATCTGTCAGCAAAATAACATGTTTGTTGGATGGAGCGAGGGATTAATTCCAGCTCTTTGGACACGCAGGGGGATGCGATAACCACTGGATAGACTCATCCGTGGGGCAATAGGTACCATAGGTCGGTGATCTGCTCCAGGGCGTGCACGGGGCCAGCTGTTGTTTTAGGCATTTAATTGGTGGAGGGCTGGATGTGGTTATTTTGTTCCTGCTGTGGGAAGGATGATATCAGTTGAACTGCGTGTACCATGTGGGCTGCAAGGACAGAGACATGGAGGGAGCAGCACCAAAGCAACTAGAAGGGCTTTTTCTAACCAAGATAGGTAGTTTCTGGAGAGTCAGTGTGGGAGGAGGATGGTGGTGTGGGAGGAGGATGGTGCTGTGGTACCACCACTGACCCAGGAGCACATGCAGAACTCATGTCAGCTGCCCAGAAAAATGTATGTGCTTGTGGGTAGGTAGCCAGGGGACAAAGAAACATTTGGAGAGACAGAGGAGCCTATACAGGGGCCATACACAGGGCAACAGGAATGACTGGAGACACGTATGCTGGTTTTAAGCTTGTTTCCTATGAAAATGAGCTCTAAGTACACCGAGTGCCTGCCTCGCCCCTGGTGGCTTTTAAACCAGCTGGCTGATTCAGCTGAAACTCATCAAAGAAGGAGAAATTCCCCATGACATTAAAAAGCCCCTTCCCAGGGTGCACAGTGTGGTGGCTGAGCTCAGCAGGTGGCATTGGTTGAGGAAGTGGCTTTGGGGGGTTTAAAAGCTCCTCCAGCAGCTGAGTTGAATTTTAACCGGCACTTGTGGTGCTTTTTGCTGTAATAAGCACCCAGCAATGGTCTCATCCCTTACGAGTATGTCCTGGCTGGGTGGGTGCCCTGCTTGGCTGCTGCATCTAGGTACTGGGAAAGTTGGTGGCAAAGCAGGACACTGGGAGGGGTAAACATGGGTATGGGTGAGGCTGGGACTAGGAGGGGGAAGCAGGGAGCAGGAAGGAGCTCCAGACAATGATGAGCTGAGGCTGGCAACTGGCAGCCCTGGGAGAGAGCAGGTGTTGAAGGGGAAAAGCAAGGACTGTCTGTAGACCCTGCCTGTAGCTGCTCTGCAGTTTCCACCTTTGGTAGTTGGGGAGGCTGGGCTTTTGCACGGGTGTCTCAGGCTTTATCCACTTGTTTTTTTGATGAAACAAAACAAAGCGTGCTGGGTAAGGGAGAGGGTTGTGGTGAAGGGTGTGCAACAGGGTAAGGAGAGCTCAGCTAGCCTGTGTACATGCAACACCGGGAGGATGGGGGCTTACGTTTATCTCATCGACTCTAATTCTGGTGTTTTTCAAGTGTGTGACTCTGCAACCTGCCCCGTGCTATTCAAAAGTTGTGTGTGAAGTGTCTGATACCCAAAGCCACATTCAGACCCTTTCAGTCAGGCTCGCACTGACTTCAGGGGCTGTCAGAGCATCCCGAGGCCGGTTGGTGCGAGGCAGCGGAGAGCGGCTGTACCCGGGTGTCTCTATAGTAACAGTGTTTGTTGGCAGCAGAGCAGCTTCCCGCAATCTGCTCCTGGCCTGGGTGTCCCTGAGGAAGAAGAAAAAAAGGGAAGAAAAAACCCAAAGTTTTGTCCACTTAGCATCATGTGATACTATTTTTGTTTGTTTGTTTTTTTGTACCCCCACCATATATTTGGTGAGAGAAATGGATGCTTTTTTAAAGGAAATCCTCAAGCCTTCAGAGCAGGACATGTTTGACCACTTGACACGGATGGAAACACCTACCCACACTGTCAGGAGCCTGCGCAGAGGTAAGGGGCTGGGGGTGCCCTGTGTCAGGGGGGTGGGCAGGGTTAGGGGGAGAAAGCTGGAGGATGCCCCCTGTATGTACCTCCAGTATGGGCATTTCCCTCACACTGGTTTCCGGCATCAACTTTGGAGTTTTTTATTTAGAAACTTAAATATCCACTGGGTTGAGATTTAAACTTGACTGCAGAAATACTAGTACAGCTACGCTTTGATGCCTGTAGCTGGCCAAGCCGAGCTCACCATGTGCTGGGAGCTTGTGGCTTATGCCCTGCTGAATTTGAATGTTTAATACTGTGTTTGAAGTTGGCTAGTTCTGCTGGGGGTGCTGGGGCTAGTGCTCCCAGTGCGTGGCCTGCAGGATTTCAGGTCACTTTGGATCTCACAGTGAAGTCAGGAGTTGCCTCCTTAGGAAATGTGTGCGGCTACCCTGAAAATACTGGGCTTTTGTCACGGGCAGCTCAGCAAAATACTGTGCCACTCCCTTAACCTGCCTGGAGTAGGTTGCTTCCCCTAGTGTAAACTCCCTCCTCATTGATCCCCAGCTAGTGTGTGTGATTAGTGGCTAATTACAGCCATTAGTGGCTCTTTTCAGGCTGGCCCCTCACTGCCTGTGCAATGTCAAGCGGGG
>NW_020799123.1:2641782-2659806 GCF_003259725.1 Athene cunicularia
GGGGGGGGGGGGGGGGGGGGGGGGGGGGGGGGGGGGGGGGAGTAGGATCTTTGCAGCAGGTAACATCAAAATGATTTTCTGTGTAGGTTGGTGTGGTACATGGAGCATGAATAGGGTGATCAGTAAACTTGACTTTGTGTGTTTTAACCAGCCTCTGAAGGGGCATAGGAGCCGAATTGTGGGTGTGTAACGTGCACAACTTCGTGCAGGGAGCGAACAAGTGATGTTGGAGTCTATGGGATAATTCTTGGTGGTTTGCATTTCCCCGGATCTCTTCTGCTTTCTTGCGGTTATTTACATGTACCTGGTACATCCTGCTCTTGTGTTTTGGGGGTGAGAACGTGCCTCGGCACAGCCTCCGTGAGTGCACATGGGGCTGTAGGCTTCAGTGTGCCGGGAGAGGAGAGATGCTCTTAGAGCTGGGAGGGTGCCTGGTGCTGCAGGTGAGCACACCACAGGCCTGCAGCACACTGAGCATCTCCGGCAGGTCGGGGGCTCGCTCCAGCTCTCGCCACCCTCCTGGACCGGTTCCTGCCTTCCAAGGGTAGCGAATCTCTTGTCTCTGTGTGATGTCGCTCTGTGTGTGTGCAGCCCCCATATGCCAAGTGCAAAAGCAGGATCACTGTCCTGCTTGTTTTCCAAGCAGGGGTTTGCAGCACAAGGGCATTTCCAGCTGGAAAGGCTGACCCTTTAGGATTAAAAACCTAGGTGCTATTTTCTTGCCTGCAGGCTAATGGGTATGTAGTTGCTCTACATAGCCACTCATTAATTCACAAATAGCAAGGATATTTTTTGCATGGGTCTTTCAAATAAAGTCTTAAGATTGTACAAAAAAAAAAAAAGAATAGTTGGATAATGGTGTGCAGATGGCCCGTGATTGTCGCTCGGCATAGGACTGGGAGCTGGCTTGATGCCTGTGTGTCTCAGGACGGCAAGGTTCTCTGTGCCACCTCTACAACGGGAGCAATGGTGTTTCAGCCCCCGTGCACTCTGTGGATGGATGGACCCAGGCAGGCAAATCGCTGAAGGAGCGGCAGTCAGCTCTTGGGTACCTGGTGGCCTGTGGGCTGCAGGTGGCGGTTCCTGGGTGGTGTGTGCTGTGCTGAGATCCCCCCTTGCCAGCTGGCAGTGTGTCCCCTCTGGGACAGCTCTGTGGTCTGGGGTCCCTCTGCGCAGCCACTAGCTGTGGTGGAGCGGGCCCCGGGGCTGAGCCTGCCTGCAGCCACCCCAGCTGGCTGGCGTGTGATCCCTGCCCAGCGCTGTGCGTGTCCCTGCCTTGCTCTGCGGGCTGCGAGATACTTCCCATCCTGGAGGGGATCCATTGGTTTGGGGAGGGGTGGGGGGGTTCAGTCTGGAGAAGAGGAGGCTGAGGGGAGACCTCCTGGCCCTCTGCAACTCCCTGCCAGGAGGGGGCAGAGAGGGGGGATGAGTCTCTGGAGCCAAGGAGCCAGCGCCAGGCCCCGAGGGAATGGCCTCAAGCTGCCCAGGGCAGGGTCAGGCTGGCTCTGAGGAAGGATTTCTGTGCAGAAGGGGCTGTTGGGCGTTGGAATGGGCTGCCCAGGGCAGGGGGGAGTCCCCATCACTGGAGGGGTTGAAGAGTCGGGCTGACCCAGCGCTGAGGGATCTGGTGGAGTTGGGAACGGTCAGTGTGAGGGTCATGGTTGGACTGGAGGAGCTTCAAGGGCTTTTCCTGCGTGATTGTGTTTTTTCATCAGCACTAAGTGTGTGAGTCTAACCCTGTGGGCTTCCCCAGGCTGGGGCTCAGGGAGGGTTCAGGCTGTCCCAAAGCCAAAAGAATTGTGGAGGTGCAGTCCTGCTCCAGACATCTTGAGGTGGGTGGGACTGGCTCTCTGTTGACCACTTCTTTCCCCTGGTTCCTCTAGCCCAGTCCATGTACCAGCCTTCAGGTGTTTCTGTTGCCACCCAGGTGGAAGGGTTGTAACAACAGTCTGCTGTGCTCAGGCTGTGGATGGCAGAAATGCTGCCGTGGGGAAAGGATGCTCTTTATGGCTCTGCTCATTTTTACTTGGTGAGACTGAGCTGCTTTGTAGCCTTGCTTTATGGGTGGGGAGCACGGCTGCTCCACTTGTAGCTTTTATTTTGTAGACTGCTTTGTCCCAATGGATGAGGTGTGTTTCTTGGGGAGCTGCTTTTTACTCTGCTCCACCAAGTTTTGCTGGGGTCACTGGTCAGCAGTGTTGGAGGAGACAAATGGCATGTGCTGTGTGGAGACAGACGGGCAGATGTATACGTTACACACTTGGAGCCCTGCCCAGGGGAACATGGAAAGCAGATGTTGGATTGGTGACCTGCTGGATAAGCCATGGGCCCTTGCTTCCTCCTGTGCCTCTGTGGTCTGGCTTGGACAGAGCTGGAGTTAGTAACTCTGCGGAGGCTTGGGTGAGTTCAGCACAGCCCTGGCTGGTTTGGCTGAAAGGAGTGTCTGTTCATTTTAAAGCCTGTATAGAGAAAAACATCCAAAAGTTGTGTTAAATAGGAATTGAAGCATTATCAAGAAATTGAGATGTTCTGACTTATTTTCTCTATTCTTAAAGTAGTCTGGAGGCTGCTCTAAATTATCCTGGGGTGACCAAGGGCCAGCTGGGGGTGTTGGGATGTTGGGTGCTCCCCTCATAGGCTGTCCTGCCCATCCAGACCATCCTTGCTCACTCATTAGGCATCACTTAGGGCCACCATTGGTTATCTGGATTTAGGAGCTCACGTCTGGTCCTTCTCCATCTACCCACCAAGGTGGACAAAAGCTGAGGATTTGGCCCAAAGCTTCAGATCCATTTGAACTTCAGACCCAAAGAAAGATCCAAATGGGTGAGACCATTAGCTGGGCTCCACAAACTTTCCAGACTTCCCCTAGCAAAGGAGCAGGAAATACCAGACTTTTTTCCTTTGTATTGTCCTCTGCTGTGTCACCTAACACTTTCTCACTAGACCATGATCCCTGAGGGGTAGTATCTTGCTCTGGGCTGTGGAAGAGGCTCCTCATTAACCTCCATGCAGGGCCAGGCAGCAGCAGGCAGGGCTGCCGCGTCGCCAGGGTGTGCTGGCAGTGTTCCTGGGGCTGTGTGTGGTGTAACGGCTGCTTGCCCACGGGACAGCAGTGCCTGCTTTTGCTGCTGCCCTGAGTGTCCCAGGTGTGCCAGAACGGGAGTGCAGCCTGTGTCTGCTGCCCACAGGGGAACAGCATTGGGCTTTTGGGTCCGGACTGCCTTCGTCTGCTGATCTTGGGGCATAAATATAACAGGAGGAGGAGCTGGTATAACTGGGCAAAGAAACCTTTCCTTCCCCAAAACATGAGATCTAGGCATTCCCAAGTGTGCAGGGACCTTGGGTGTGTTCGCAGCCCAGCAGGGTCGGTGCTGGTGTGGGGTGACAAGGGTCCCAGTGTCCCTTGGCAGGGGTGATGTTTCTCCTTCTCTGGTTCCTGGCTACAGCTCGGATGTGGCACAAGGATGGTTTCCTGCAGGATGGGGAGGTGCCTGTGTGAGCCTGTTGGCTTTCTGCAGCCTGAAGTTTCTTTGCTCCTAAAAAAAATAATTAAGGAGTTAAATTTATTCTTTCTTGCCCAGAGGCTTTGCTTACTGTTAGATTTACATAGTGGTTTGATAATACATGGCTGATGAGAGAAATAAAAAATATTGCTACAGGGGTGGCATGATCAGTTTTGCTGATAAGGAAAACTTCACAGTACTGGAGTGATTTTTCCTTCTGGAGTGAGGAGCAGCACTATTGTGAAATACATGCTGGAGAGGATATTTCGAGGGACTTGTGCCTTTCCTGCTCTAAGCCATATGTGCAGCTGGAGCAGCTTCAGCCCTGGCAGACTTTCAGAGCAGATTAGGAAAACTAATTGGATACAAATGCCCTGATTTGGCCCTTCTGAATATGGAGTATCTGAAGTTCAATGGGTGATTTGGGGAGTTAAATACCTCTTGTATAGAGCTGAGTCCCACAGGTGATGGACTGGATGTGGCTGATGGTTTGGAAGGGACTTGACTCTGGAAGCCCAGCATCTCAGAGGGGGCTTAACCTTTTGCTAAGGAAACTCCAACCCAGGGTGTGTCATCATTGGCAACACAAATCTCTGGATGCTTTTGGAAGTAATGGTCTGTACTTTAATTTGAGGGTGCCTCTTTTTTTGGAATCAAGCAGTTTTACAAAGTGTTTATCCAAAACATCCTTTTCCTACCAGCTCAGGGAAAGGGCAGCCTTGTGGGGCACTCGCTATAGCAACTCCTTGCTTCTGTTCTTGGCTTTTACCCTCTTTGAACCTCTGGGAAGATTGTGTTCTGATTCTCACTTTCAATTTCTATGAAGTGGAGATAATGGCAGAAGCAAACAGAGCACAGCAGAGGGCTGAGCCGTTCTCCAGGGACAGTTATGCAGAAATTGAAAGTAATATTTTCTTGATCACAGCTTAGGAAAAAATGCTCTAAGTGATTAATTTAGCAATGAGCACTCATATTTCTGAAGAAACTTGTGTTACTGGTGTCCAGGCTTCTTTGGTGTTGGTTTCCCTTGGAAATCGTATCAAAAGCTTCACTGCAGGAATGTGTGAGGAATGCAGGAAACCTGCAAGCAGATACCTTGGGGATAATTGTAGAAAAGCAGTGCACAGTATTTTAACTGCGGATGACTGATCTGAAGGCTTCAGTGTGAGAGCACGTGTGTCCTGCTGGGACCTGTTTCCCAGCTGAGCAGCTGCTTGGTGGCCTCTGTCACACCAGGGCTGAGCCCTGCTGCTGGAGCAGCCTGTGTGCAACAACTGATCTGCAGAAAAGGATTAACAGTTTCCTTGGCAGTTGCTCTAGAAATCACCACAAAGCTTTTCAGATCATTTTGGATGTGCTCCTTATATTTGTTTTGCACTGCTGGCCAGCTCTAGCAGCCCATCCTCCAAGTCTGTGTGTACGTCTGGGGAGTGTGTGAGCATGCTTACCTCTATCCCTGACCTTCTCACCTAGATTCGTCTCATGACCTTCAGACTTAAATCTTTTTTTTTTTTTTTTTTTCCCCCTCATCCATGTGTTTCCACAGCTTTCAGAAAGTTGCTGCCATCTGAAGGGTACAGAAAGGCTGCTCAACAGCTACAAAACTGTTGTGGTGGTGTGCACTGAGTTAGTGTGTCCTGCCTGGTTCATAGATGCCTGTGAAGCTCTCTTAGGGACTAGGGATGTTCTTCATGCCCTTCTGAGCAAAACCTGTGCCTAATCTCCAGTTTGTGGTTAAAAGTAATTCTTAGTGGCACTGAATTAGTAACCAACTGTCTAAAAGCTTGACCACATGTCACTAAAGTGGTTGGGTGTTCAGTCATTGGCTTTGCAGAACATCAAGATGAAGTGCACTTTGGGTTTGTTTGTGGGGATCAACACTGTGGAGGATGGTTCTCAGAGCTGAGCTCCAAGCGTGTCTTAGGCAAAGCCAGAGCTCATCTCTGTTAGGAGGACAGGGGATCCACTGATAATAGGCAAGTCTGTATTTGTGGAAAGTCATCAGATTTCTGTGCCATTGTGTGCATGGTTACAAGCCAAAGGCAAGAGAAGGGTAAGAAGAGCAAGCAGACGTGTTGTGAGAAAGCATTTGGTTTGGCTTTTCAAGGACTCTGAGGGCTGCTCTCTCTTTTTGATGAGATGGGCTCTAAAAATGGGGAGAATCTCCTGTGCTGAGTGAACCTGTTGGTTAACAGAAAGTTATCCCAGATGGCAGATGTGGAAAGGGTCACACTAGTGATGACATTAGTGCTCTGACTCTTTCCTTTTTAAAACTGTTCACAACTTCAATTGTTAAAACTGATTTCACAGCTCTGGGTTGCAAAGGAATGGTTTGGTTAGAGAAGGGCTGCTCAAACACAAAAGCCAGTTCTCTTGGAAGGCTCCTTCTGCTATGCTCCTGTGACGTTCTTGATGGATATATGGGCTTGTATTTTGCCTTTTAAGATAGATAAATTGTTCAGTGGTGTGCAGCATCCATCAGCTCTGCTCAGACCAGGGGCTTGCTGAAAAGTAGGAAAATGAAGTAATCAGGAGGCTGCTTCAAATAACCTCAGTCACTTGGGTCATTCCAGGAGGCTCCCCACAAGACACAAAACTCACTGTAACTCAGCAGCCACAACTACTTGAGGGATTTTCTTTCCTGGACTTGTAAAACTTTTATCCTCATGTGCAGACTGCTGCTCCAACAGAAGCATTGCAGACTGTGGGGCAGGGGGAAAGCAGTGGCGGGATGTATGGGGGGAAATGAAAACAGAAATAAGAATCTGCCGCAGCTAAACCACTTCAGAAAGTAATTTGAGTAAATAAATGTGATGATCCGTGTGGATAAACTAAGCAACCCATGTGCAAGAGAGGTCTTGCTGCTCGTACGCACTGGCCCCTTCCCGAGTTATATTTGGTGGCGGGTCTGTGCAGAGTTTCCTTTTATGCCCTTGCCTTTGTTCTGCTCGTCTGCTGTTCAAGAGCGAGGGACTGGGGAGCTCTGTCTCGGGTCATCCTGGGTTTCCTAAGGGCAGGCCGGGGGGATGTTCTCTTCCCCTGGGAGATTAATTGTACGAATCTGGTATTTCTGCTCTGAAGGCTAATTTGGTTGGATACTGAACGTTCCCGCCTCACATTTTTAGCGGGGCAGGCGGGTGTCACAGCCTTGCAGCATCTTCCTGCTAAGAGCAGATGCTATTTCAGCCCTTGGCTCGCGTTGCACGCTGCATCTAGAACGGGCTGAAAGGCGCGCGCACACACCCTGCTCCTCCTGAACGGCATCTCCAGGGAATGCGGGCGTGTCGTCGACGTGCGCTGGGCTTTCATAAGTTTCACTAAGGCCAAATGCCAGGTTCTGCACTTGGGCCACAACAACCCCCAGCAGCACTAGGGGCTTGGGGAGGAGTGGCTGGAGAGCTGCCAGTCAGAGAGGGACCTGGGGGGTGATTGACAGCCGGCTGGACAGGAGCCAGCAGTGTGCCCAGGGGGACAACAAGGCCAATGGCATCCTGGCTTGTGTCAGCACTGGCGTGGCCAGCAGGGACAGGGAAGGGATCTGAGCCCTGTGCTTGGCACTGGGGAGGACGCCCCTCGATTTCAGTTCAGTTTTGGTCCCCTCACCCCAAAAAGGCCATTGAATGACTCGAGGTGTCCAGAGAAGGGCAACGGAGCTGGGTCAGGGTCTGGAGCACAGGTCTGCTGGGGAGCGGCTGAGGGAACTGGGGGGGTTCAGTCTGGAGAAGAGGAGGCTGAGGGGAGACCTCCTGGCCCTCTGCAACTCCCTGACAGGAGGGGGCAGAGAGGGGGGATGAGTCTCTGGAGCCAAGGAGCCAGCGCCAGGCCCAGAGGGAATGGCCTCAAGCTGCCCAGGGCAGGGTCAGGCTGGCTCTGAGGAAGGATTTCTGTGCAGAAGGGGCTGTTGGGCGTTGGAATGGGCTGCCCAGGGCAGGGGGGGAGTCCCCATCCCTGGAGGGGGTGGAGAGTCGGGCTGACCCAGCGCTGAGGGATCTGGTGGAGTTGGGAATGGTCAGGGTGAGGGTCATGGTTGGACTGGAGGAGCTTCAAGGGCTTTTCCAACTGAGATGATTCTGGCATTCATAACATGCACGTTTAAGGTAGTTGGGTGGTGAGATGAGCTTCTCCATCCACTCTTTCAAAGGGCCAGTTGCTCATGAATGGCTGGGGTTTGCAAACCTGGGTCCAACAAAGCCAAAAGCAGGAATGAACATCACTGGAGCAAGGATTTTTGTGTATGAATCAATACTGCTGGTGTGGAGTTGTGGAGCTCTTTGGGCAATGAGTGTCCTGTGGGTCTCCAGCTGGAGCAAAGTGCTGCTCTGTGTGAGGCAGCGTGGGGCCATGTGAAACCCCAGCCAGGAGCAGAGGAGTCACTTCTCAGGCTGGCGGAGCAGCCCCGCTGCTAATTGGTGGAGCTGACTGGGAAGTGTTTTCCTGCACTAAGGAGAATTTCATGATGAAATGAAAACAAACAGTGCAAATTTTCCATTTTGAGAGATTATTTTAACTAAAAGGCAAAGACTTTTCTTGCCTGATCAGGTTTTTGATGCAGAGTGGATATTTTCCAGTTTTTCAACTTGTCAAAAAGTCAACAAGACTGAAAAGCAGATTTATTCCAGCAAAATAGTTACTAGCTGAAGCTTTTTTCCTCCCAACTCATTTCCAGACAGCTCAACTCATTATTGCTGTTGAGACTGGATGGTGCCTGATCTGAATGCCTTTGTACAAAAATCTTTTTTCCATGGTTGAAGAGTGTGATGATAGTTACAGCAGAAAAAACATAAAGCAGAAGAGTCTCCATCCTCAGAATTATTCAAAACCTGACCAGACAGTCCTGAGCAACCTGCTGCTCCTGGCCCTGATGTGAGAACGTGGTGGGAGTAGATGATCTCCTGAGGTGCCTCCAGCCTCAGCAGTTCTGTGAATCACTGCAAATAAAGCAATATGCTTTAAGACTTAGGGGCTATCCTATGACAAAGTACAGGAAGCCACAGAGGTTTGACCTCTTGCTCAGTGAAATTCCTTCTGGCCACTGCTAGAGATGGTGGCTTTCAAGCACATCTCCTTCGTGATACTTCTAAAGCAGTCTGAAAAAAGTGGACGATATGTGGCAAGGTCACATGTGCTGCAGAGGTTGCAGTCCTTGCTCCAAATTGCTTCCAGGCTGGGTAGGCAGGGAAGAGAGGAGAAAGCCTGCTTGAAAGCTTTGCCTCCTGTTTCTAGTTCACAGAATCATCTGGGTTGGAAAAGCCCTTGAAGCTCCTCCAATCCAACCATGACCCTCACACTGACCGTTCCCAGCTCCCCCAGATCCCTCAGCGCTGGGTCAGCCCGACTCTTCAACCCCTCCAGGGATGGGGACTCCCCCCCTGCGCTGGGCAGCCCATTCCAATGTCCAACGCTCCGTTGCCCTTCTCTGGCCACGCTCGAGTCATTCAATGGCCTTTTTGGGGCGAGGGGCCCAAAACTGAACCCACTCATCAAGGGGCGGCCTCCCCAGTGCCGAGCACAGGGCTCAGATCCCTTCCCTGTCCCTGCGGCCACACTAGTGCTGATACAAGCCAGGATGCCATTGGCCTTTTTGGTCAATGTTGTGGAGGTGTGGAGAAGCTGATTTTTGTGGCTGTCTCAGTCTTCCAGGATAATTCATAGAAGAGTAGCTCCATCCCTTGTTCCTCAAATGCTGGAAACTGCACAGCTACAGTTCTTCTTTGAGATGAATTTATATCCCAGTGCCTTGGCCAGCAGGCAGGTTTCTGCAGCTGTCTGCGTGCTGTGGCTCAGCCCACTGTCTGGGTACCAGGCTGTCTCTGTTGGTGTAGGACCACAGGGCACTTCATGGTGCTACCTTTAGTGCCACATCCTGATCCTGTAATAACAGCAGCCAGCACTGCTGAAGGGCTGTTTCTGACTGACATGGGTGGATGTGTTCCCATAAGGGAAAGGTGGCCTCTTCCACAGCCCTGCTGGGAGTGACCAGGCATTGCCCTGGCCCTCTGACCAGGCTGTGGGGTGAGAAAGGAGATGTTTTCTGTGTTAGCTCTTGATCTCATCTTCTTTGTTCAGCATGCAAGTGAGAAGCCATTTCCAGTCAGAACTGGGGATGTCCATTCAGATGAATATTGGAGAGGGTTTCTCTAGCAGCCACTCACAAGCTGTTAGGGAGGACATGCTCTTAGGGAGGACTTGCCAGGGCAATATTCGAATTGCTGATGAATCACTGAGTGTGAATGATTTGATCTCTCATCAAGCTCTCTGAAGGCTCCAGCCAGCACAGGGAAGCTCCACTGGTGTTATGAAGCTGAACTTGGAGTCTGGGTCCAAGCCACCCTGGGAGTCTTGCACCATCCTTTCTAGATTGCTACACGTGTGCTGTCTTTTACTCTGTGTTTTGCTGAGTTGTGTTATAGTATGCCTTGGTAAAGGGGAAAGATGTGGCTTCCCTAAGTAATCTGCTTCCTTTCTGAAACCGTTGGGATTATAGATAGCAAAATAGGGAAGAATGTGTAGGGAGAGGGAGAAAGCGAGAGCCCAGAGCACCCTTCGTGTTCCTGTGGGGTGCAGGAACAGCCACAAGCCCAGCAGTGCTCAAGTTAACATTATGGCTGTTTTACATGACAAAAAGGCACCACTGAACAGCTGGGCGGAGCCCTCAGCACTGCTGGGTACTTCTGTGGTGGGCTTTGAAGAGGTGGAATATACAGGATTCCATTCAGGAGTTTTTTCACAGGAAAGATGGTCTGAATTTAATTGGCCAGGTTGAGTTAACTGTGGTTGTGGCCTTAGATAACTGACTGAGCATCAGGAGAAATGACTCTTCAGCAGTTAATGTTGGCTGCCTGCAGGATCTTGCCTATCAAGTGAAGTTTACTGCAGAGGCTAATAGCACAGTAATTAAGGTAAAACAAATATTAGCCTGAAGCTGTGCCTGTAACTTGAATCGCATAGCTCTACTTTTGATGTGAGGCTTGATTGGAAAACCTTATACTTAATTTGTGTTGCATTAGTCTGATGGCAGCTGGTTTTGTGGGCTGGGTGTGAGCCAGATCTGCTGCTGTCATAAAGCTCTGGCTCCGCTACTGCAGCGCTGATTTACGCAGGGAGAGGCTCTGGGCCAAGTCTCCTTGCTGCGATGCTATAACCTGTATTGTTCAGGAATTTGCTGGGGTGTTGTTTTTTTTTTTTTTTTTTTTTTTTTTTCCTGTGGGTCATTATTTTTATTTTTTTCTTAGACAAGCCTATCTGTAAATGAGGCCAGATCTGTACCTGGATTTGAGTTTTTGGTGTGCTTCAGCATCTCCCTGTTACTGAATCTGTGTTAAATGTTGGAGCAAATACCTGGTGCAGAGAATCACAGAATCATCTAGGTTGGAAAAGACCTTGAAGATCATCCAGTCCAACCATTGATTTAACACTGACAGTTCCCAACTACACCAGATCCCTCAGCACTAAGTCGACCCTACTCTTACACTCCTCCAGGGATGGGGACTACCCCCCTGCCCTGGGCAGCCCATTCCAACGTCTAACAACCAGTTCTGTAAAGAAATGCTTCCTAATATCTAGTCTAAACCTTCACTGGTGCAATTTGAGGCCATGCCCTCTTGTCCTATCCCTTACTATTTGGTTAAAGAGACTCATCCCCAGAAAGCATCTGTCTCAACCGTAGCTGAAATGTACTGGGTTATCACACAGGCCACAGATGCAGAGATGCTCTGGGTGGGTGGTGCCCAGGGAAGGAGGTAGAAGGGACCTCTGGGAGCAGCAGTACATGCCCTGGGGCTTGCTGCTCTCTTCCACAGAAGCAGTTTCATCACTCTTATTTGCTACCTGACAAACACAGACTAATGTCAATTCTGGTTGTGCCTAAGACTCTTTATATACAGCTTGCCTGCCTGTGTGACAGCCTCTTCAGCCTTGGCAGAGCCAGGCTTCATGAGATCATGAGCAAGCCTGAGGTTTGCAAACACCCATCTGAGCAATTTCTCTGGATGAGAGTGAACTTCAGGGGAGCAGCCTAGTCTTCAATCCCATCTCGGCTTTATGCTCAGCCTCCAGATTCAGAGCGTTAGGCCTGAGATTGTCTCATCCCCATGGCACATCGTGGACTTCAGCTACAGGTAGCACACGTGGTGCAGCCTTTCTGGAGGCATTGAATGGCTCTGGTGCAGCATGGGTTTGGTGCATGACCCCATTCACATGCTGTTGGGTGATGAAACCAAGTGCTCTGCTGGAGAGTATTTTGACCCTGGTGATTGCGATCCTGTAATAGGTAGCAAACCGTCTGTTCATCAAATCCAGTAGGAAGACAATAGAAAAGCAAACAGTCATATGAACTATTGTATGTTGTGTAATACTAACAGCAAATGTTTAATTGAATTAAACATTATAAGTGTATATGGTGACAGGAAGAAAGGGGGGGGGGTGAACAACAAGAGAAGAAGCATCTGCACCAAGAGGTGTGAAGAGTTGCAGTCGCCCAATTAAGCCAACAAGGGAGTATTCACGACCATAAATCTCCTTATTCAAGGAGACTGCTGGGCCCGGGCTGATAAGGACACTGCAGACTTAGTGGATCATCACATTCCAGGCCAAGGGTGAAAAGTACACTGTGAGGAGGACCTGCGGCCTTCATCCCAGACGACCACTGCCCATAATTTAGAGACCCTTACCCATATTTTTGACAGCTTCTGCGCAAGCCTAAAAGACTGATAAGCTAATTACCATACGAAGTGGGAATAGGCGGGATTAGGTAATGTATATGGATAGGCGTTTAATGAATATGCAATGCTTTGTAGTATAAAATTAAGACAAAATTCCTTGAGAGGTGCGGGCCGTTGTTGGAGCAGGAGACTCCCCGGCCACCCAGCACTGTTTTGCTTGTTGCTGCTTGCTAAATAAAACTCTGACTCAGCCAAATTTAAGAAGTCAGTTTATAACAATCCCAGCCTGAAGAGCCACCTGGGGTGTGCTGATCTCTCTACCTGGATTTTATTTTTTGGCCTGCCTTGTGTCAAGTTTTGCCTGGGGCTTCATACCCACGGTGAGAGGGCAAGTTGTGAGGGGGAAGTCCTTGCTGAGAAAATCCTTTTTCCCTTGTGTTTAAGTCCTTAACCTGAGTTTAGTGCCTTTGCAGCACTTCTCTGCTGTGGGAATAAAGTGAACTTTTGACTTTTTGACTAACACTTAAAGCTGCTATCCCTCCCTGACTGTGCTGCCAGCCTGGTTTCTCTCCCTTCATTTTTGTGATTTCATCTGATCACAAATTCAGTCCTTGCTGTGTGCAGAGTAACCATGGTGTGATTTAACCGCCAGCACTGAGTTTTTTACTGCTTGTATGAGTACTGGAGGTGTTGGAGCTGTGCAGGATGCCTGGGAGGGCATTGCAGGTGACTGCATGCTGACGCCTCCCTGAGGCAAACTAACTCCATATTCTTGTGCTCCCTGTACAAGAGGAGCCCTGTGGTGTGGCTGTGACAGCAGGAAGCTTAGAGTTTGCTGCCTGAATATTGACCTGATTGCTTGGGGAAGGTTTGAAGGAGTCTGCACTGCTGGCTCAGAGCTGCTGGGGTCTTGTGCACCACCTGTGCTCAGGACCCATGTCTGCTCAACTTCGGTTACAAAACTTGGAGCATCTCCACTGAGGTGCACATAAGCCCCGCAGAACAGACTGGGTGTGTCTGCTGGCGAAATATGGATGGAAAATGTTGCACTGAACTGGTCATCTTGCAGTGAAAAATGACCATACTTTTAGGGACATAGTAGCTAATGTCTTAGGGAAATGATTACTAGGAAGAATGTGGTCATTATTTGGTAGCACAGAATCTACTTAACTCTGATATTACACTGTTGGACACCTGAGGTAACAACAGGGTGGTGCTGGACCAAGAAAGCTCGTAACTCCTATCAGCTTGTTGATGATTAAGCCAAAGAGTGAAATTTGGATCTAGGGAGCTGGGAGGTGAACAACTTTCTCTGGAAAGCTTTGCAAAGCACAGCCTTTGGATGTCAGAAATAAGGCATCCCTTGAGAGTGGTCACAGGGTGCCCTTTCTCTTCGCTGTGCACCTTGCCACCACGTGTCCTGGTGCTCTCCCTGCTCTGGCACCTCTGGGTTACCAGCCAGAGCACTTGGGAAGGTGCCGTGGCACTCCTGGGGGATTAATTTGGAGATGACATGGGAAAGTATAACTCTATATGACTTGAAAGCCATAAACGCCAGGATTTATGGTGGGATTTCCAGCAGACCTGCCACAGGAGTGTCCCATGCCTATGACATAACGTCTTGGTAGAGGAAAGAAGTGCAGGAAAACTATGAAAGCATCAGCTCCAATGTATGTTGTTTTGTACATAGGGAATAGCGTCTCTGACTTCTCTGGGAAGGATAATATGGGTGAAATTACATGCATGATTAAGCTTTCTGGAAGATCCCACTCACAGCAAGGTTTGTGGCATTGCTTAATCAGTGTGAGCTGTGGGAGTCTTGCAAGAGTCATTAAAACAGAAGCTGCACTAAAATAACTCCCCAGGCCAGCTCATTTCCAGGCAAAATCACGCTGAGTCACAAAGTGTAGCTCAAACTATATGGTCTTTACAAATGTATGTATTCATAGAGCCAGGATACCTTGTGTTTTACGCAGTCTCTAGATTAGAGCATTGTGTAGGGCTTCCAAGGGGGCTGCTCTAGCTGTGACTGGAGGTGTATGGCTCTACTGCAGTGGGCTTATTTTTATTACCAGGGTGTTTACAAACACCAGAGTTGAAATTGGGGGGTATGAGAGACTGCAATGTATAGGGTGTTATTGGGGTGCTTTTAACACAATTTGGGTTAAGCGGAAGCATTGATAGCAAGTGCCCAGACTGCTGGGATATGGGTCAGTCAGGTGAGATATGAGGTGTAGCAGATGGACAAATGCTGCTTGGGAAGATGCTTGTGCTGGGACAGATTTCACAGAATCATCAAGGTTGGAAAAGCCCTTGAAGCTCTTCCAATCCAACCATGACCCTCACCCTGATTGTTCCCAACTCCCTCAGATCCCTCATCGCTGGCTCAGCCCGACTCTTCAACCCCTCCAGGGATGGGGACTCCCCCCTGCCCTGGGCAGCCCATTCCAACACCCAACAGCCCCTTCTGCACAGAAATCCTTCCTCAGAGCCAGCCTGACCCTGCCCTGGGCAGCTTGAGGCCATTCCCTCTGGGCCTGGCGCTGGCTCCTTGGCTCCAGAGACTCATCTCCCCTCTCTGCCCCCTCCTGGCAGGGAGTTGCAGAGGGCCAGGAGGTCTCCCCTCAGCCTCCTCTTCTCCAGACTGAACCCCCCCAGTTCCCCCAGCCGCTCCCCAGCAGACCTGTGCTCCAGACCCTGCCCCAGCTCCGTTGCCCTTCTCTGGCCACGCTCGAGTCATTCAATGGCCTTTTTGGGGTGAGGGGCCCAAAACTGAACCCACTCACCGAGGGGCGGCCTCCCCAGTGCCAAGCACAGGGCTCAGATCCCTTCCCTGTCCCTGCTGGCCATGCAAATGCTGATACAAGCCAGGATGCCATTGGCCTAGTTGTCCCCCTGGGCACACTGCTGGCTCCTGTCCAGCCGGCTGTCAATCACCCCCCAGGTCCCTCTCTGACTGGCAGCTCTCCAGCCACTCCTCCCCAGCTGCTGGGGGTTGTTGTGGCCCAAGTGCAGCCCCTGGCATTTGCCCTTAGTGAAACTCCCCCAGTTGGGCTCAGCCCATGGCTCCAGCCTGGCCAGGTCTCTCTGCAGAGCCTCCCCACCCTCGAGTAGATCAACACTCCCACCCAACTTGGTGTCACCTGGAAACTGACTGAGGGTGCACTCGATCCCCTTGTCTAGATCATCAATAAAGATGTTAAAACAGGAGTGGCCCCAAAACTGAGCCCTGGGGGACTGGGATTTGTCACTCTGGCCTCAGGAAATGGCCTGCCCGAGCTTCCTGTGGAGTGGTGATGGTGGTGGCTCTTCCCTGGTAGAGCTGGGTGGTGTGGGAGGGTGAGGAGTCTCCTTCCCTCATGCTGAGTTGCCAGCTGGAGCCTCCTCTCAGGTCAAGCCTACTGCATTGGTCCAACCAGCAGTGGAAGGAGACTGGAGGGAAACCCGGAAAGCGCTGAGGAGCCTCTGTTTCTATAGAGGTTTTGAAGACACTTACGGCCATTAGTGCTTTGAGAGCTCTGGGGCAGCCCTTGATACTGCTCTCTCAGCACTAGCCACCTCTGCTGTGGCCAGAGTTAAGTTTCTTGAGCCAAGAGCTATTCCTGGCAGCTCCTCTGGAAGGTGCGGTAGGAGGTCAGAGATGTGGGGACGTGATGCTGGCTGCATCCCTTCCCTGCCACAAACAGGTGTGCTTTCATGTTAGGCACTGGGTGGGTTGTTGGTACACTTCTGGCTTGTTCTGCCTCTTAGTGGAAATCTGTATTATGTTTTGTCTTTGAAAATGAATTTAATAGGTTTTCTGTAAAAGATGGTTTTGGGAAGCAAAAAGTTAAAGAGTTGATTGCACAGACATGCTTGCGTGACATAACCATACTTGTAAATGTGCTCATGAATATTTATACACACACACAGAGAGAAAGTGTTGATAGCACTGCTAATTGTTCTGAAAGTCCATTTCTGGTGAAGGATTTTGTGGATGAAAAATATTGCCTGGCTTTCCTGTTTGGTCACTGAGGTTCAGTCCCAAACAGGTGCTGTGCATATTCATGGGACTTTGTAGAGCTTCCTATTCCATCCCTTCTCATTGCAGTAATTAGGGAGGTTGTGTGTTGTTCTAATCAGCTGTGGATGTGCTGTATGGTAGCCTGTTGTTACACCATATGAAAGATGAATCGGAATTCCTTGCTCTTATTCCTCACAGCCCTGTGCTTGTGCAGTTTGCACAAGCAAGAAATGAGTGTGTGCTGTATTGCAGGGGTATTGGATTTTGGATGAGGATAGATACTGCAGTCCTGCAGGCTTTGAGTATTTGCTCCCCTTCCCTAGTGTGCAGCTTAGCCTGAAAAAGTCACTGAAGGCAAATAAAACAGGAGGAGGTTATTTATTCCTTGTTTGGGGCTGCAAAGGGTTAACTGCTGCCTGAGCTCATAGACCAGTGTTATAGAAGTTGAGCAATCTGGGTTTTATTAGGGAAACTCAAACTGGGAATTAAGAGAGCTCTAACCAGTAGGAAAGCTTTCTTGGAGGTTTGAAGCGAGTTTTCCTCAAGCTAAGCACTAATTTGAAGTGGCAATGCCAGAATTTCTTGCAGGGGCCTCTGGGAAGCAAAGGACAAACAGGCTGATCCGTTTGAACCATCCCACCAGCTTCTCGTGTAACTTTTATTGCTCTGTTGTGTCTCCCTTGCCCAGGCTGACAAAGCGCCCATTGTTTGCCCTGGCACTGCTCCCTCCTCCGCACCCCGTGGAGGCTGCAGCCGCTGACGGATCCTGACCTTGTTCCTGGTGGACAAGGAGTTTAAGTCCTCCCCGAGGATGCACAGTGCTCCAAAGGGATCAGAGGTGTGAAACGGCCTTATGGACAGATGTTGGAGACCAGGAAGGGCTCCTCTTGCTTCCCAGAGGAGGTGGCTTTTTTTCTACATCTGGGATTCTTTCAGGGGTGGTCAAGGGTTAAAAGTGAATGAGTGCCCATGAAAAAAAGCCTGTGAGCCTGGAGAAATAAAGCCCATGAAAGTGTGGAGCAGGCAGCTGGGGAGGGCTGGATGGTGCTGGGGGAGGTTGTGCCCACTGCCTTGGAAGCGGGAGCTGATGCTCAGTCCCAGCCTGGCTGGGACAGGTTGCCTCTCTAAAATGCCTCTCTCAGACGTGGCTGCAGCTCAGCTCTGTATTTTTGCTTTCCTCCCTCGGAGTCTCACAGTTACCTGGGAAAATACTATTTTACCAACTCCTCTGCTCCCCCCGACGGGAGGTCCTCGTGCACCCTCCAGCCAGCACGAGCCATGCTGCCCCTGCAATCTGCCCGCCCGTGCTCGGTAGGATGATGTGCTTTCTGCTGGCCCTGGGGGTCACGCTTGGTGCTTACTGCAGGAGAACAGTGCTTTTCTTTTCATGTTTCCTCAGCCTTTTGTACCAGAGTTGTTCTAAAACAACCTTACTGCCCTGGCTGTGTGCTATATGTGTTCAGGGATGGGAAACCATGGTGGATCTCCAAATGAACTTGGAAGGTCTCTGTTTCTCCCCTTGCTGCTGAGTGGGTGATGTGGGGAAATACCTGTAAACAGCAGGAGTTGCCCATGCCCTGGCGTTAATGGGACTTTCATCCTAGAAATGATGGCTGCTGTGTCGGCGTTGGGCTTATCTGGCATTTCACTTGCACGGAGATGTTGCTTTCTTGCCAATGATGGATCTTTTCAGGATATTAGGAATATCCAGATATTCCTGGATATTATTATTTCTTTGCAGAAGGGGCTGTTGGGCGTTGGAATGGGCTGCCCAGGGCAGGGGGGGAGTCCCCATCCCTGGAGGGGTTGAAGAGTCGGGCTGAGCCAGCGCTGAGGGATCTGGTGGAGTTGGGAA
>NW_020799123.1:2659856-2707691 GCF_003259725.1 Athene cunicularia
GGGGGTGGGGGGGTGGCTGTGGCAGCAGGGGGACAGAGCCACATATTGAACGCCTTGTCCTTTGCATCCTACTTCATCTGTCGCTTTGGAGCGCGGGGCCATTGAGTCTCCAAGGGGAAAAAAATGCCCAGAAATTCCACAGACCCTTCAATATCGTTTCTGTTTTACAGCAAGACAAAAAAGGTCCCTTTGTGTGAGGGCTGAAAGAAATAGCCCAGTCCCACAGCCTCCCCAAAATCTTAATGTCAACTATTTGCCTCCTTGTGTTTTCACATAAACAAGCACTTTCTCCTGAATATCTGTGCTCTGGCCGCTCCCCCAGTTTGGGGTTGCCCCTGCTCGGTGGTGCCTGCGGGATGGACAGCCCAGCCCCCTCGTCCACCTCCTGGCCAGGCTTGTGCAGGTGAGGAGATGCAGGACTAGCTAGGGGAGATGTGGGCCAAAGAGTAGCAAGAAAGGCAACTAAAGCTGGCTTTGAAAAGAAATTAGTAGTTTGAGCTGTTTTTAATTCAGGAAACTGATAGCAGGGGGCAAGTTCTTCCTTCCAGGTCTGAGCAGAACCACAGGGAGGCTGGTGAACCATTCCTGTCTACACCAGCCTGGCCCAGTACCTTGTTCTGCTCTTGCCCGGGCATCACCCATCCTCCTTTGGGATCAGAGATTCCCCTGGTTTAAGTGACTGTCAAATTAATAGCACCACACAGATTGCAGCAGCTGGGAAACCGCCCCTTCTATTTTAGTTGCTGTTTGCATATACACACTGGAGCGTCTTGGTGTAACGCTGAAGACTTCTAGCATGGAGTCCTCTTTTTTTTTTTTTTTTTTTTTTCTATCATGTTCCTTTCCCCTTTATAAGAAGAAAAATTAGAAGTGAAAAAAGGACTATAATGTTGTGTCTGCAAAGTAAAAATGAATTAGACTAAATGTGAGTGCCAGCAGCGTTCCTGCGGTTATTGTTCATTCAGCTGTGCCGCACACGTGTGCTGCTCCATGTTCCTGTTCTCGGCCGTGTAACCTGATATATCACTGGGTGCATTGTAAAACATGTCTGTGAAACTCAGGGGATGTAGTGCCTGCACACTGCTGCTGCTGTGGAAACCCTAATTTTTGTTTCTCTTATGTTCCACTCTCAGTTTTCAAACTCAAGGCTGTTGGGGGTGGAAGCTGGTGCTGGTAACTGGGTGTGGACCCTGGGGTTGGGGCGGAGCTTGTGAACACAGCCCTGGAGAGAGGCGAGGTGGTGGAGGGGATGGGATCCACATGGGTTCAAGCCTTACCTCCACCTCAGCACCCATCTGGGGTGATGTGATGGTACCTCCTGACCTGGGGCAGGTTCTTGGCTATTTGCTCTTGGGCCATCATAGTTTATCCCATGCTTCAATTTCCAGTGGATTCAAAGCCCCTTGAAGGCAATGGATGGGCACCAGTCAACTCCACCTGATGTTAGATCAAGCCCATCCTGGAAAAAACAGAAATAAAACACTTGTTGAGCTATTTGTTTCTTCTGTTGGCTTTTCACTGTGGCCCTAGCACCCAGGTAGTGTTGCTCCCCTTCCCTGGGATCTGCCATGGGGATCCTGAGTTCCCAAATCTGTCTTGTTGCCTCTTCTGCTCATCTTTGTCTCCTCTAGCTCTTTCAGAGCCTATGATTATTTCTTTCCATCTTTATCACACAGCTTTCCGTTTCACATGTATGGGGAGGAATTTGGGTTGGAAGCAGTTCATGGAGAACTTCAAACAGTAAAACCCGATGAATGAATGAATAAAGGGTAGTTTTGTTGCTCTTATCCTTTTATCAGCTTTATTGGGTTCCCAGCAGTTCATTTAGCAATTGCTGTTCCATCTGGCTTCTTGCTGAGGGTCAAATTAAAATTCTGCTGAAGATGAGAGCAAACTGCTGTTGAGTTGTATAGGACTAGTAAAGTCTGAAGTTGACTTCTGGCAGAGTAGCACTCACATTGCTTAAACTGAGAGGTTGAAAAATCTTTGGATAGGAACCTTGGAGGCTGGAAATTCCTGTCCTGAGGATCCCCCAGCAATGCAGGCCAAGCCAAGATTGTAAAATACAGCATTACATCCAATGGTGTGTGTCAGTTTTCTTGGAAGAGGGGATGTAGTTCCCCCCTGGGACCTGGGGACAAGGAAGGGACATCCAGCTGCTGATATCTTCCCAACTTAGATCAGCAGTTTTCAGTGCTACTTCTATTTGGTTGTAGAAAGGGAGATGTTCCAGTTCAAAGGAAAAAAAATCCCATGTCAGTGGAAGATGTGATCTCCATACCAAGCCCACTGCAGGCAAGACCCTTTCCACCGACTTGGGTGTCCTGTGGCCTGGCCTTGTGCTGCAGGAATGCATCTGCCTGCAAGCTGCTCGGCAGGGGTGTGCTGCACGGGGTCCCATGTCCAGAGCGAACCGAGTGCTGTGTCTTCTCCACCCCAGCCTTTGGCGATGTCAACTCACACACCCAGCCAAGAATATGGGAACCACATGGCTGAAGACAAATGAATGGGAACCAGAGGTTGGGGGCCCAGAGCCTGTCAGCAGGGGCTGGCTTAAAAACAAATGAAAGAATAGAGGAAAAAATAGTTCTAATTATTGTGAACTTTTGAAAAGACAAAAATAAAAGCTTATTATTTCAGAGTTCCCTTTGCAGCATGTAATTTCATTTCCCCCCATTTGCCTTTACTGCTTGTCCGGGCACTGTCAGAACAACCTGATTTATAAGAGACAGCTCTGGCTATTTTTCAGGCAAGCCTCTCTAAATATAAGAGTGTGAAAACTGTACCGCTGCCAGCAACTCTCTTAGAATTAAAACTCACATGAGTCGTAGCATGAAGCAAAGTGCTGGATGCTTTATGACTTAAATGTCTTTCATAAAAAGCAACCCCCCCCTTTCCCTTTTATTACACAGAATAACTCAACCTGTAGTTGGAGAAAATAAAACAAGCAGTGGCTGTTACCTTACTGTTTCCCTGCTACCAGCTCCCTTGTGTACTCTTAGTAGAGAGTTGTAGATCATGAGGGAGATGTTTATTGACCAAGGGTTTTAGCAACAGAGCTTTGTCTAAGTTTTCTTCCCATCCTGAAGAGGTAAAGAAAATGAGCAAAACGAAGCATAGCACAATGGCAGGTATACAGCATAGCCTGCTAATTTTAAGTGAATTAATAATGTCTGAAAATTAGAGAAGGCCCTAACTGAGAGCCTGAACAAAACTTAGCATGTGCTTTAATATTCTGGTTAATAAAGAGAAGCTGTGTTCACTGCGTGATGTTGCTCCTGTGTATCTGTTTGTGAACACAATCTTCCCCTTTTGCCTGTGGAAGTGCCTGGCTTTGGTGCTGCTTTGGATGCAGTTAGAGAGGAATTCGGACTTTTGACTGTCAGTGTCCTGAAGCTCAGAAACATTTGATTTGGATTTAAAGTTGGCCACGTGTCCCCATTCTCATATGCATCGTAGTTCTTGTTGGTGACTTCTGTGCTGAAGTGCTGCTATTGCCTGTTTTCATTCAGCATCTCAAAAGGATCATTGTTTAAGAGAGGGGTCTTTTAAACTCCACTCTCTGAACTGTGCTGCTCTGGTATCCAAACAACCTGAACCTGATTTAATAGCCTGGTTATGAGCAGGCTGGAGGCTCATGCTGCCAAACCAGCGGGAAGCAGCTTGAGTGGGTCGATGGCTCTGGTCAGGCTGCTGCCGATCCAGCAAAGCTGAGTAGAGGTGGTGCCTTCTTGTGTACAAAAGAGCCTTTTTGATTTGATTTTTGGACTGAGTGTATTTGCAAATGCTAGGATACATTTCAGAAATACTGCTCCTCTGTGGTACTTGTGGGTGAAGGTGGTGAGCCTTTGTACGGCTGTGGGAAAGGCATGAGGCACCTTCCTCCTCTGCTGTCCTGTGTTCTGGTGTCGGGAGCTATGGCAGGTCCCACCCAGACCAGAGCCCAGAGAGAGCTCTTGGCTTTCATACTTGGTCACAAGTTGACCCAGAGGATCTGGAGGACACTGTGCACTGAATTCCCTCTGCAGTAACTTGAAGAATGTAAAAACTAGCTGTAGCCGTGGCCGTAGGTATGTAGCAATGTGGACAATCAGGAGCTGGGTGTGTTGGAGAGAAGAATGGAAGCGGATTTCTGGATCTTAAACTTTACCAGAATCTTTGAGTTTAAGAGGATTTCTGAAAATTTGGACTGCAATGCCCCTTTAAAGTGGCCTGGCTGACTCTCCACAGCAGGTTGGAGAGGTTTTAACATTGAGGGTTTTGCAAAGGTCTGCCAGAAAATAAATTTCCAAGAAGAATGGTCACAGGTGTAAAATCAGCATTCTGGTAAAACACACACTGTCTATATGTGTGTCTTGAATCTAAGTCTGTCCTCAGAGACATTCCACTTGACATTAAGATGAAAGTCTGGTCAGGTATGAAGTCGGGAAGGTACAGTCTGATCTGAAGCTGCACTTGCCTTGCAAGCCCAAACAGGTTAACCTCATCTGTTGTAGAGGATGGCAGGTCTTCTCTCGCCTTGAATAGCTGATGTGCTACTTGGCCCCCATCCTAAAAGGAGGCACAGTCTCCCCCATGAGCAAGACGGAGAGCCCAGCGCTGCATAGCTGGACGCAGGCTGCTGCTGACTGCCAGGTTGGGTGGGCAAAGCTGGAGGGTTGCCCATTGCTCGGGACAGTCAGGTCAGTCTGCTGAATTATTCTATTTAGATACCATTCCACTGATGACAGTAAAAAAAAAAAAAGAAAAAAAAAGATTTGATCAATGCTGCTCTTGTGGATGGGGTTTTCAAAAACACTGAAGTCAATAGGGAATTTTTGGGTTGGATGAGTTTTATTTCAGGAGGAAAAAGTTAAGCTAACACAGGGTGTTTTTACAGTCCCATTCTAGATATTACATCCTTCAAGGCCCTCTTTGGAAAGCTTCCAGGTGGGAGATTTTTTTTGGTCTTACATTCCAGGGCTGGCACTTTCAAGGGCACATGAAGTTCAACACTGTGAACCTGAATTTTTCAGGAATGTCTGTGTGCTGTAGAGGCCTGGCTCTCAGCTGTCCCAAATGAAAGGCAATACTAAGATGGCTTTATATTTGTACCTGAGCAGGTGAGGTGCCCCAATGCCTTTGGTCTCGTAATTGTGTTTTTAACTATTGTCTGATCTTGCTACTTCAGTCAAGTTCTTTCTTTATATTTGGCATTGGATACTTATCCCAGGGAAAGGAATCGGTGAATTCAGGTGTGTACCAAGTTTGAGACTCAACAGAAGTGCAGGATAGGATGTGGATGGAAAGCCTCATACAACCTGGCTGCCTCTCTTCTCAGTGCACTTACTACTGAGGATGGACAGCAAGAGTGGATGGTGAAGAACATGAGGTGGAAGCAGAGATGGGAGGGGAATGTGTGGTTTTGGGGGGGAAGTCCTGGCACTCATGGCTGCAGGGAGCAGCCAGGCTGGGGTTGTACTCACCTGAGGAGCCACGTTTCCCAGTGTGCCGCTGGGCTGATGGCTGTGACCACGGAAGACGTGTGCCTTGTCTCAGCTGCATCAGGTGGTGTGTGACAGGCCAGCCCTGGTGCTGAGCTGGTCCCTGTTATCAGGGTACACGTGTTAGGATCGGGTTTGTCACTGGAAACCACAGTCTGGAGGGAATGTGAAGATCTCCCCGTTGTGCTCCCCAGTACGTGCTGGTGAGATCCTGAGCTGGTGTCGGGACAGGACAGGAGTGTGTCGGAGAGCTTTCCATTAGAGCAGTTCAGGAGCAGACGTCTCGGTGTGGGCAGCTTCAGAGCAATCCCAAGCAGGGTTTGCAGAGGCACTGGCAGTCAATAATCCTGTCACTGAAGTGGGAGGGAGGTCAACCCAATTCTGCTCTGGAAGGCCCTTACCGGGCCAGTCCTGGAGATGGGTCTCACTGGCAGGTGCTTCTGAAGCAAAGGAATGGATGTGCTTAGAGGATTCACAGAGATGTTGCGGAGCCTTTTCTTCCCAGGCTCTGAAATCAACTCCAGGCCAGTAGCCAAGCGCAAGCTGTAAATAACGAATGGTGGCTGATGATCCCATCTCATTTCACTCTGAGATGTTGTCAACTCTGGGCTTTCCCTTGGTATCTTTTCTCCAGTGCTTTGCATTCCCTTCTTCAGCTCCCGGTGCTGTCATGGTATCTGGCTGTCTCCTGTCGTGCTGTTGGTGTGAACTTGCTGTGAACTTCTGTGGTGGCCTCCACAGGGATGTAACTCAGGAAAAGCTGCTGGATCCAGGCTCTATGGTCAGGGTAATGTTTGTGTCTTCTCTCCTTGGGGCTTCTCTAGTCATTGCTGGTTTGGGAAGGGCTAGAGATAAGGTCAGAGGAGAAACGTCTGGGATTTGCATCAGCTTCTGTCTCAGTGCTCCAACACGGGTAATTTGAAGGCAGATATTGTGGCCTTATCTGAGGTTCTTTGCACCTGAGCACCCACAACTACCCAGGAAAATTCACCTGGTGACAATCTAAACTTTATCCTGTAACCAAATGTTCACACCTTATCAAGTGTCCAAACAGGGGTTGTTGTCCATTGCACTGCTTTTTTTCCCCCTCACCATTTAAGAAATTCTAAAACCTCTTTATTTTATTGCCCTGTGAGATGTTGCTGTAGCAATTAGGTGACACAGCTGAGCCCAAGGCCCTTTTGAAACCCCAGCCTACATGAATATCACATAAATATCAGTATTTATCCAGGATCAAAATAAAACTGTGCAAACACTGAAATATTAGGAGACACGCCTAGTGCATGCACATGTCCTGCCCCGAACTCATGAGTTTAGCTAGCCTCTATCAGGAACTCTTTGAGCTGGGAACATCTGGCTTGGTACAGCAAAGGTAAATGTTCCAACAAAAACACAAGGCGTGCAAGTGAGAGGTGCAGGCTGGATCCACATCTCTGCGCTGTAACCCTTGTCCTTCCCTACTCCACTGCCTCATTGTGCTCATTCCTTGTCTTTTCTCTGCCTATTTGATTGTTTGGGCAAGGGACTCAGCTGGATCTTTTTGTTCGTTCTGAAAAACATTCAGCACATTTTGTTTTGTGGCTATATGCAGAAACAGCTCACCATCTCCTTACGGCGTGGTCCTCACCCACGTTCAGCTTGTGTTGGCTGTGTGAGGCAGTGGTGCTGCTGGTTTGGCTGTGACGCTTGCTGTCACCCTGCCCGACCCCCTGGCACCCATCTCACAGTTGTTTGGGCCCAGCCTGGGAACAGACGGGGAGGTTTCACTGCGCCTCTGGGGCACACAGCGTTTTCCACGGGCTTTGTTACCGCTGAATTAAATTTACAGCTCAGCCCCGTGCAGTGGCTGGGTGCCCGGCTTTCACTCGGTGTTTATTCATTTTACAAAGACCTGAGCTACAGCCTATAAAAGTGGGGAAAAGGGCTTCAGATCAGCTCTTTTTGTGCTTCGCTCGGGTGGTTTGGTGCCTGATCCTGCTGTTTTATCCGGCGGGTTGCAGTGCTTTAGCTCGCACGTATGCACCCTTGCCGCCGTGGCTCAGAGCCGCTCTGTGCCCGCGGCTTCCTTCCGCCGAGGCTGGGGTGTCCCGCTCTCCATCCCGGCTCCCAGGAGCACGGCCCGAGCCCGAACTCCCCAGTCATCAGCAGCACTTGAAAAATAGTTGAATTCTCCTTTAACAAGTGGGAGTTTTTTAACCCTCTTGTAGTGGTTTTTGCTGCGCATTATTAACCTGATGAGCTAAATTGTAAAACTGTTCTGTAACAAGAGTTAAAAACTCCAAATAGTGAGTCAGAACAGGCATTTGAAGAGACATGGTCTATCTCAGCTTGTCAAAATAAACATTTCGTTTAAGCACAGAGCGTGCCACTGTCTGAAAGCTCATAATTTAAAACAAGACTTTTTTTTTTTTTTTGTTTGGCTTTTCCTGATTATAAAGCTGAGCATGTGTGTGTATAGCGTAGGTACAGAATGGCATAACTTTACAGCAGTGTGACCGCGGTGAAACTTTTTTGGTATGGAAACTTTTTTTCTGCGAACACGTCAGGCTGTTTCTATTTATAAATTTCGGGAAGAGCCTAGGCTGCCTGTTGGCCGATTGTCCCCGTACACCGCTACGGGGCTTTCAGCTTCGTGGGGGCGTCCCGTCTGGATCTGCTGATGTCTCCCTTGTGGGGAGGGTGGCTGGTGGTTTCTAGAGAGCACGGTTCACGCAGCAGAAGCGAGCAAAGCCCCAACGCACACCCTTGGGATGCAAAAAACCCCAGTTCTGGTTAGCGCGAGTGCCGGGTTGGGGCCGAGCAGGGGGAGCGCGGGAGGGCAGAGCTCGGCGCCTTCCCACAGCGCGAGCAGGAGCACAGCTTGTGCAAAACTCACAGTCCTGACGCTTTGCACACCCGGAGCCCATCTGGAACCCGCTGCAGCACCGACAGAGGCTGCAGGAGCGGTGGCCATGGTGCAGGGTCTCAGGATTGGGAGCCTGCAGGGTGCAGCTCGGTGCAGAAGCCACTGAAAAGACACTTTTCTTTCCTCCTTCTATCCCTACAATTTTAGCAGCAGATAATCTGAAGCAGCATATTTCTTTAAATGCTCCCACATCTCTAAAACTGTAACTCGGAGCTCTGAGCCTTTCGTTTCTAATGTCCACCAGGAGCTCATGGTGGGACCTGGGGAGAAATGCTCGCAGCTCTGTCCCCATCTCTGACCACCCAAGGTTGGCGTGCTTTTCTGATGAGGACCCTGGGTGTCACAGCTGGATAGCGGAGCCCTAACAAACCCCGGGGTGTTTCTGTTCTGGGTGTTTCCCTGATATACATAGCTTGGTTACAAAGGACTGACCCTCTGCAGGAGAGAAGGGGAGAAAAGAGGCAGAATTAGTCCCAATTTTAAAAAGAAAATAAAATAGTGCACAATGAGAGGTAGAGACTGGGCTTTCCACTGACACCTGACTGATTTAGGAACAGGGAGATGTGTGTGATGTGGGCAGGTTTGTAAATCCCACCTGAAGCAGCTCGCCTCCTTGGCTTGTGCTCCTGGCTTGGCCAAACTTGGGGAAGGGCAACCAAGAGCTGCTGTGCCCTCTGGGGACATCTGGTAAACAGGGCTGAGGAGGTGATAAGTATTTACTGGCCTCTACTTCATGTGGGAGATGGTACATAAAGCATCTAAGGCACGACATTTAGCATTATTTTGTGGATTGGGCTTTCCACATCTGTAAACCAAATAGCCTTGCTCTTTGATAGGACTGTGTTCTGCCTCTGCTGCCCTCCACAGCAGCCACTTCTTGTCCTTGCTTCTTTTGAGGGCAACTGAGTTACCCCACCTCCTCTCCTTGACTGGGGGGACTCTCAGACTCATAAGTGTGGATATCTTAAGGAAAAGCCTGGCTGCAGGATGGGTGCTCCATCTTTGGTTTTCATTCCTTTCTTGCCTGCAGGCTGCTGTTCATAGCTTGTTACAGACCAGTTTTAAATATGCTGCAGCATGGAAGTTCATCCCTTTGACAGTAACGGACCTTCAGGAACCCTTTATCAGCAATACTTTCCTACCATCTTGTCCTAGCTGTTTGTGCTAAGCAAGATTGCATTTTACTACTTTGTCTATGTAGTCATAGAATCATAGCGTACCAGGTTGGAAGGGACCTCGGGGATCATCTGGTCCAAACTTTCTTGGCAAAAGCATGGTCTAGACAAGGCAGCCTGGCACCCTGAAGTCATAATTAACTGTTGCATTAGGCAAAGGTAGTGAAAAATAAAATATTTGAGACTGAAATCTCTGCTTTTGTGCTATAGAACTCTTAAAGGACTAATTGCATCTAAGTGAAAACAAGACGTTTTTATGAAAAGCCTTGTATCTAAAAATACTAATACCAATGATGTAATTTTCCAAGATCTGTTTCAATGTATCTTCCTTTTCTGCATTTTTTTTTCCTGGGAATTTCTGTTTTGAAGTTTCCCTTGGACAGACTTCTTCCCAAGTAGGCTCACTCTAATCTCTCCAGCCATTTCTACCAACATTGTGGCTTTGTATTTGAGGTATTAGACTTGAGTGATCAAGGAGTGTAGTGTAGAAAGCCGAGACTGGGAAGATCTTCAGTGTGGTCTTCTCTTGATGTGTGAGATCTTGTACATTGGTCAGTACTGCAGAAATGAGAAATGCTGATATTTTTTCACCCTTTTTTTTTCTTTCCCACTGTGCTTCTTGGCATGATAGTGACCTGTTGCAGCCTTGGTCAGTGCACCTTGTGCTCAAGTATAGAAATAAAGGCATAAAGACTAGAAATGATGGACATCATCTGTATTTCTTGCATGGGTTATTTGAATCTTGATTCAGAGTCGCTACCTGGTATGGCACTGCTGTTCCTTTGCGCTGCCTGGCTCTCCATGGACGTAGCAAAGCCATGGTCTTTGGCTCCAAAGAGCACCCTTGGTGTCACCAAAGGCATCCTTCTTTCTAACCCTTCCCAGAAAGGTAAGAAGCCAGGAGGTATCTAGCTGTGTTCTCATGGTGTCTGTTTCTTGGGTTCCAGGGTATGTGCTGCCCTCAGCCAACATGGGTCTGCCCAGCCACCTCATCCAGTGCCACCGCCCCCGACCTGCCTACACCACTCACACAGCCCCCGTGGTCAAGATGCTTGATGAGCAGAGAAAGGCTGCATCTAACTGCCTAGCAGAGACAGAGCCAAACAGAGAGCCTCAAGAAGCTGGTTTTGAGGAGGAAACCCAAGTGCTGACTGAGCTGAGCAGAGGTAACAGCACCCCTGGGACTGGGAAGGACTCTGTAGGAATGGCCATGGCTGAGAGCACTTCGCCATCACCAAGCGTTTGCAATAAGGTTATTTTTGCAAGAAAACCTCCCTTCTGTGTGCTACCACACAGCTTCCTGACATGTTCCAGCAAGAACAAATGATCTGTCTGCAGCTAGAAACAAATAAAAGGAGATGCTCTCAAGTGTTTCATGTGTAGTTTAATGCACTCTGGAAAATAACATTTAAAGTTTTGACTCCTAAAATCCCCATTTGAATGAAAGCAGGCATGCACAAAAGGTGGTGGTGTTGCATTTTGTGCTTGTCTGCTCTCAGGTCTGGAGAGAACCGTAACCTCTTCCTCGTGAACTTGCTTCACACACATCACCAGCCGTTTGCTGCTTTCCTGCTTGGAAATGCCCCTCGAAGGCTGCAGTGCGGAGCATGGTCTGGAGATGCGGATGCCTGCACGCCCCCACAGCCTGGCACACACACAGGGACCAGTTCTCTGCTCTCCTGCATCTTGTGACCCCGCTGGCATCGGCGCTGAGTGCCAGCAGCCCTGGTGGGAATTTGGTTGCGGGGCTGCTGGAGACTCTCTGTGCATCCACACATCTGCATCCACACAGATGTTGGTGAAGTGCACTGGGAATCAGTGTCCCTTCTCCTTGAAGCTGTGTGTTGCTGAAAGAGCATGAACTGGAAGGGAGAGGAATTTACAGTGAGCATGTACCTGTACTTTTATCCCTTTTACTCTGTCTGGCCTGTTCTTAGGGTGTGAGGTCTGTTCAAGTTGCTTTTACCAGCCTTTATGTATGTCTATGTCTATGCATGTGATGCTTTCATGCACACAAATCAAAAGAAAAGCAACGCAGCAGCAAAGCTGTTACTCCTTTCTCACTTTTACAGATGAGCAGAGATGCTAAGGTCAGAACTACAGAGGGACGTGAGAATTTTTGTGTAGTCCTTACCCCTATGTGATACTGGAAAGCGTGTACTTAAGGTCTCCAGCTGCTGGTGTATGCCAGCTCAGACTAGGTGCTGAGGAACATTGCCAGAGTTCTTAAAACCATTTGCAAAGGCTTCACCTCATTATTCTTTGGCTGACAGAGGTAGAATCCAGGTTTCTATTACCATCTCTATGGCCACCTTCCATCTCACTTGTGCAGTGGAGCCTGTAGGCACCTCTGACAGTGTGTCCATCTCTGCTACAAAAGGTCCATCCTGTGTGTTGAGCAAGACAGCGTTCAAATTGGGCAAAAAAATCTCAAACACTGTACTAGCCTGCACACCTGTCAGGTGGCTTCTCCAGCAAGAGCAATGGTGAGGAGGGCACCTAAACGGGAGCAGGAGGCTCTGGCCAGCTGGGCTGGAGGGTGTCCAGTTTAGCCATGTCTGTCTGTATCCCTGGAGTGCTCTCCTGCTGCCAGGGCTCTGCTGGGGATGTGACCTCACATTTCTCTGGCAAATATTGCTGGGAATTTTTGTCATGAAGACAGCAAAAGACACCTCTTCCTGCAGGGGTGATCCCTTCTAATTTCACATTCCACTTCTGCAGGTCAGATCATTTCAACATTTAATGCATTTTCCTTGTAATGGTGGAAAAAAATAATTGCAAAATTAAATTTGCTTGAGGAAGCCATATGCCCTGGGAAACTTTGCTAAAGTTATAAACAACTTATCTAATAATCAGGAGTATTTGCTGCTGCATCTAGTGCGCTGTTCCCAACTGCTGCTGTCAGCTCATGTGATTTTGGCTGAGATGGGACCAGTGCCACTTGTCAGCTGAATGCTTTGGGAAACAGTGTTGGGCCTCTGCAGGAAAAAAACATAAAGAATTAGAAAATGAAACAAAACCAAGAAATTAGAGTTTTCTATGGGTGTATATAAATCTGTTCCCTGCCCTATTTTGAGCCCTGGGTGACTTGGCCCTCTCGTGCCTGCGCACACACAGACCCAGCACATCACGAGCCCCGTGTTCAGCAGCGTGTCTCGCCTGCCAACCCGCGGCTTTGGTCACAAGCCACAGAACTGGGAAGAAATAAATAAACCTTAGTTTCCAGCTCTTCTCTCTGACTTTTCTGTTTGTTGTGAGGGATCCTGGAAAAGGGATGCGGTGATGTCATGTGCTTGCCTCCTTTCTGACATGGTGACTACAGAAATAGTTGGGACACCCAGCGGGGGCTGTGTCTTTCCTGATTGTGGCTGGGGGGGCTGTGGGCACTGTCCCCTTGCACCCCCTTGGCTCCAGCCTCCTGTGCTGGGGGCTGCAGGGGCACTATCTGTAAGGGGAGGGGGGTGTGTGTGTGTGATGACTTCTATTGAATAGTGTGGATGTATGTCACTGACACTAGGATGGTGTCGTGGGAGTACTGCAGCAAATGGAAAAGGTGTCAGGTGTGCTGAGAACCACTGTCCAAGCTTCTCAGGGTTACTGATTTGCTCTTCAATTGCGTATTCCTGCTGAAGGGGGAGGTAAGGTGCTGATTTCTCTCCAGGTTTGCTGTAGGCCAGCCCTGCCTGTGCAGAGGATGCTGAAACAGGTGTGAATGGTATGTGGTTGTATAAGCTCTGGGACGGTGGAAAGAAAAACACCCGCCTTCCTTCTCCTGGCTGCATGGAGGCTTTATCAGGGCTGGGATCTTGTTCATACCTCTGTGTTAAACCATTTTCACTATTACACCTCCTCCTTCAGGGAACGGCCTTCTCATTCTACAACTGAAAGACCAGTTATTTATAGGCAGTTCTGTGTCGAGAAATGGTATAGAAAATGGTTGAAATCATCCCTAGAGAGCTGGAAATGGTAGCTGAGGTGACTAAGAAAACATTTTTGGTTTTCTTTTGCATGTGCAAGTGTTTGCACATGTGCCTGAAGGCGTTAGAGTTCACTGCGGAAAGGTGTCCCGGGGCATCTCTGCAATGGCCTCATTCCAGGAGGGGGGCCCTGTGCCATGGTCAGGTCCAGGGCTGGTGGTGGGCTGCTCTTTGCTCTCCTGTCTCCCTCACTGGAGACATTAGCTGGTTTTTCTGGTTTCAGTTTCTCTACAACAGGGACAAGAATACCGAGTTGGATTGGATTGTGTATGTGCATTGAAGCAAAGGCATGTTGAAGCTGCCTTGAAAATGTTCTGGCAGTACAGCTTTCTTCAGCAAAACGGCCAGAGGTATTAGAGTTTAAAGGAATTGAATGATTTTATCATAAGGACTAGTTGACAATGCTTTATGTCTTTAGTGAAGGTTGAAGTGTTGCTTCATCATCATGAATTAAACGGAAATAGGCAACCCAAAGTGTTGTAAAATGCAATTGCAGGAAAAAAGGGAAACAACCCAAAACAAAACAAAAACCAGAAGAAAACAAAACAAAACAAAACAAAAAACCAAACCCAAAATGCCGGCTTTGGTAATTCTTAAAATGAGTTTTTCAGTAACTTAATTTTATGGGAAATTTTGACATTTCTGTTGTCACTGAGGTTAAAAGGGACTGAGCTGCGGATTGGCAGAACGGTAATTCCATGTTTCAGCTTGTACTGCTCAGTACCATTAGTGAAATACTTCAGGGGTTCTGTTCAGCTCCAGTCAGAGTCACTCGCTATTGAGAGAGCTGTGGCACAGCAGGGCATGGCATCGGTGAGCCCTGGCCTGCGACGGAGAAGGGTGAAGGTGGCACTGGGAATGCCAGAGGGCTCAACAGCATCAGCGTAATGTTGGATGTGTGCAAGGGGACATCAGAGATCTGAGGACAGGAGATGCAGGTTGTCTCATGGGGGATGGGGTGGAATTGAATCCCTTGCATCTGTCAACAGATGTAGCAGCACCTACTTAGTTATTATAATATACAACTAGGGGCCCAGAGCTAATTGCAGCTCTAAATGACTTTTATTATGCTGTGGTTGCTCCTTGCCTGCTGTATGGAAACCAGATGCTCAGGTTATTAAATAGATACAAGCCAGGTGCTGACTGCCTTATTTAAGCAAAATAGGACTTGATTTCCTGCAGGAGTGAGTCTGGTCATATATATGCCAGCAGCCAGGAGAGGGACGAGAAGTCTGGGGAGAATGGTGGCCATTGTGGCTCGGGGACCCCTGGTGAGGTTTTTAATATTACTTTGGGACTTGGCTGATGGATTGAGTGGATGCAAAGCTGCTGAGGGTTTCAGGATTGTTACTGTGCTCCTGAACACGTCACCGATGTGTTGATGTACATTAACAAAAGTGTCACTGGGTGAGACACCTGCCTGGCTGTAAGGATCTGACAGCATGGCACAGGACAGACCCTCAGCAGCACGTGGTGCTGACTCTGGGACGATGCTGCGGTCTAGTCCCTAGATCAGGTCTGCGGGGTATCTCTGTGCCTCTAGCCCAGTATTTTAACCTCACAAGTGGGGCTTTTTGTTGGAGGATTTGTCACTGAGAACCTTTCATCTCAGAGTGCTTTACCACGATCATGAGTGCAGCAGGTAGAAATTCAAGCTGGTCGTGAACAAAGGTCACCCAGCTAACACCAAGGTGTTTCCAAAACAGCGTTTCTCAACAATTTTGTGTCTGCATTCACCACTTGACTCATCTGTCATCACGCAGCCGCCTGTGCCAGCAGCAGCTCCCGGCGGGAAAGCATTTGCTGCCGAGGGAGGGAGCGTTGCACCCTCTGCAAGTGCTTGTGTGTGAGCCCTGGAGGGACTGAGCTGCTGCCAGAAATCACAGTTCCTGGCTGGTGCCAGATGCTGCCAGCGGTGCCCAACCTGTCCTCACTGTCCTGTGCAGATGCCAAGGCGATGGAGCTGCCGGTGCCTGCTGCTCTCTGATCATTTGTGGCTCTTCACAAAGCCTGTGGCGAGTTACATGATACTGTGGGGTTACATGATACTGAAGGGGAGATTGGAGAGAGCCACTTGCTGTTTGACTGTTAAGGCAGAACCCGGGAAGCCTCTTGGGGTGGTATCGGACCTCAGGTGAGCCTAGGGCAAAGCTGCGACAGCCTGGACTTGGGCTTTGCTGAATCATTTTTATTGGGATCAAAGAGCAGAGGAAAACCTGCCATCTTCATGCAAGAATTCCCCCTCCCTGAGCTCTCCTCTGTCTGTCCTCCCAAGCTACAAAGATGCTTTTTTTCCTTTCCCCAGCTTTTACGCTGGGGGCAGTTGTGCCGCTCCAGGTCTCGGGAATGACTCTGTGTCAGTAGGAGCTTGGTATGATGTCAATGTTTCGAGTGGGTGAAGCAGAGGAGGCAAAAATAGACATTTAGACATTTTTCCAGTTATGCCTTTTCAAAAAGGAATATTTATAGCTTGGTGCATAAACACAAGCTCTCATTGTGAATCTGCTACCAATTGCAATACAGCACATTACCTCCTCGGACCCTTGTGCTCTCATCCTTAGGGCTGGTCTAGGTGGCTTCAACTTTCTCCTTGTCTCCCCATACCACACCACAGTGCTGGAAATGTCCAGATGTGAAACACCTGCAAAGATCTTGGAGTGCTCAAGGGCTGTGTCCCTTGCAGCAAGCTGTCCTGGCTTACCTCCAGGGCGGGGATGCAGCGCGCTGGAGTCTGAGCCTCAATTTTGTAATTAACTCTGAAGCATAATGAGGACTGTGATCAGGGTGGTTTTATCAGGTCACTCACTGCTGGGTGGGGAAGATCCAAATCACTATGTTTCACTTTACCTCCCTTTCCCCATCCATGGCATTTGGATAATGGCCTTTACCACACAGTTTAAAGCAATACTACCTGAAGCACCTCTCAAGGTCAGACCCTGCTTGCAAGGAGTTTTGGGTCTGTTAACATTGTGTGTTGTTAAAGCTTTCTAGCTACTGTTTTCTTTACAATTTCAGCAGGAATGGGAGGTCAGATGTGGGTGGCAGGTGAAGAGGTTTTCAAAGGCCAGCGCTGGATTTTCAAACACTGTGTGAACTGTATTTTTCAAGAAGACTGTCCTGCTACCACTCAGCAAGAAGCACTGGTTATTTTTGGCAACGCTCTGCACTGCACTCTGCAATCTGAACTGCGGAGAGATGGTGCCTTGAAGGGCTTCACCATGTGATGCTGGGGTTTATATGTTTGTATTTATGGATATGTTGTGATGCTTTGAACAGCAGCTTGGTGGAGGGTCAACACTGACTTCTGTGGGTGTAAACTCCCAGGTCTTTGTGGTACGAAAACGATGCGTGGGCAGAAAGGTGGGGCTGATAACGTCCAGATGTCATGAGAGTCTCTGCAGGTGGGTAGTATTCAATGCCTCACAGGATCAGTCTCCTAGGACTCAGGGGGATTTAACTTTTGCATGGTAGAGCCTTAAAGGCAGGAAAAATAATCATGATGAGCAATGGGCTTAAAGCCTGGCACGCTCTGTTGTGCTCGTCATGACACGTGGCTCTGAGGGTGTGTCTCCAGAACATTGCCAAGGATCTCCATCTTGCCTCAAACAATTTTTTTCATCAAACTTCAGTCTGATCTCTGGCCTGCTCTCCAAGCTGCTTGAGTGGAACAATAAACTCCATTCCTATGTATGTGTCAGCTCATCAGGCTCCCCACGAGGCACCCGCAGGCTTGCTGTGAGCTCTGAAGTTGGCGCTGCCTTCCTTGCCCGTGCATCCCTGCCCTGCTCAGCCAGCAAGTGCCTTCGCTGCATCAGCAAGGGCGTTTTGATTCCTCCCCTGCAGATGCAAAGGCAAAGTCCAGAAAGCTTTAGTACGCCAGCCCTGTTTGGATTTCCTGAACTGTTCAGCCCTGACCTCTGCGCCGAGCTGAGAGCTCTGGGTGCCGGAAAACCATCTGGGTGGGTCACAGATGTTCTTTGCAGTCCGTGGGTAGCTTGGAAATGTGGTTCCACCCTGAAACCCATCTGCTCCAGTGAAACCAACACTTTTACAGGGATTTTGTTGTGTTCCTGCTTTTATTTGGGTTCAAGGCACATCTGGATGTTGTAGCATGGATAGGGATCATGGGAAGGAGAGCCCAAATGCTGTAATTTCAGTCTTTCTAGGCTGATCATTTTTCCGTTCCTTCTCTCTCCCTGTTCTCCCTATCTCAACTTTCAGCTGAGCTGCTTGTTTGCACAGTGAGGACAGGAGCAAACTTAAGGGCTGGATGAGATTTCCCTGGCTCAAATGCAATGGCAAATCCCAACACCTCATTCTCACAAAACTCCAAGGATATAGCCACCTTTAGTCCCTGTCTTCAGTGGGTGGCATCTGCTTCTTCAAGTCCAACCTTAGTCCTGTGGTTTTGAATGTGCAATTTGGGTTGAACAAGGGATTTTTCCACTTTTCTCGTAATGGAAATTTCTTACTAGCTAAATGAAACTGTTAGATGCTTTTTTAAAGGTATTAATGCACAGTAGATGCTTTCTTAAAGGTGTTGCAGCTTCTTGTTAGAAATCTGAAAACCGCAAACTGATTTTGGTTTGGTTTTGACCACAGATTTTCAGTTTTTAAATAGATAAATAAAAGGTCTCTTCCCAATGAGCCTAGGGAATAAGAGTGAGACTTTCTCCTAGGCCTTAAGCTGTGCTGGTATGAGACTCTGCATTATCTGTTTAGGAAGACTAGCACGGAAAATAAGTAATGCCTTCTCTAGAAAATGTAGATCATCTGTGGAGCCCAAGGAGCACAGGCTGTGAACCTGTTCCAGGACTGCAGTCCTTGCTTGGGGGCAAGCTCCCACTCCAATACTACTGCTTTTTTTCAAATAGTGATGATCAAGGCAACGTGAGCAGGTTCTGCCAAAGATTTGTGGCAAGCCTTGTTTGACTGTCCAGGGCAGAGCTGCAGAAGGGTCTCCCTATGCCATGGTCCTTTCCTTCCACAGTAGGTGTGACATTTGTTCTGCTGGAAGCAGGGAAGGTTGGTTCTGCTGTAGTGGCAAAGCTGGAGATGAACAGACTGATTTGGTACTGTGCAGTAGCCTCCTCCGAGCTGGGGTGTGCTGGTGGGACTGTCATGGGCTGAGGAGGTCCCAGTCGCTTGCTCCCCACACAGAAGTGGGGAGCTGCTGCAAGGGAGCTGGAGCTTAAAACTGCTGATGGGGTTTGGAGCTCTCTGCTTGGTGCCCTGACTGTATGCCAGGGACTAGCAAGAGCTGCTCATGCAGGAAGAAGAGTAGTGGCAGTTACATTTTAGCCCATGGTCCTCTCCTTGTATGACAGATTACTCTTTAGAGTCATTAGGAGCCAGAACCAGACCTGCTGCTCTCCAAACATAACTCCCTAAATGCCAGTGAGATTCCAAAGCTGTGATGGAGGATGGCACAAAAGATAGCAGCTGGGAAAAGTCTTTTGATTTGCAACCAGGGTTGACAATTCTTGCAGGACCCCTACTATGGGGAGAGCTGGTTGTGCCCAGACCTCACACAAGGACCTGTCAGCCTCCTGGTGGGCTGCGTGGAAGTCCACTCTGCTTCAGCTCCTCTGTGGTCAAAAGATTTCCCCCCGCGGTGCTGGCATCCTGGGCTCCCTTTTAGCAGCCTCAGGAGATAGATGGCATTCCAGCCACCCACAGAAATTATGTCGGCTGAAGGCATCCAGAATACTGTGGGGTTTGCAAGTCATGTGCCTGTCTGCCGTTACATCCTACACTTGCTGCTGCAAAGCAGAAAAAAGCTTGTCGTACGTTACATCTGTGCAAGATGCTTTGTCCCTTCATGGTCCTCCCCCAAGGCTGCTCTTTCTTGCTTGTTTGACTGTGTTGGATCTCCAAGAGTTTATGAAATGCTTTAAAAAGAGAAAATGTTGCTGATCTTGCTTGCAAAATTCAGTGGAGGTAGCAAGACACCCAGGCCCTTCTTAGAAGATTCTGTCTGAGGACATGGCAGGGGGGTTAAAGGGAACAGATCCTGCTGCTCTTAGTGTATGACCCTGCCCTGCAAGCTCAATAAATGCATCAAAACATGTTATAAACTGCTGGGGAGCTGCCAGCCCTGTTTATTTAGCAGACCCCGTGTGCACCAGGATCTCTTTGCATCTTCATGCCAAGGTGGTAAACCATGTGGGTCTGCAGCAGCCACCACAGCTAGCAATCACCTAGACTGAGAATTTCTTCTCTCAAAGGGGTTGTACCTGAATTTGGGGTGATTTATAGCAGGGTGACAGCCAAGGTAAGCCCTGCTCTGATGCTCACCTCCCTGTTTTCCTTCTAACCATACGTGGGTCCAGCAGCACATTTCCTGGAAGATGCTGTAGCAATTAAATTACCATTGATCTCCCTGAGCTGGAAGCAGGCTCCGCTATTAGCTGAGGCCGTTAGTAGGGCCGCGGGGAGCTCAGCATGGTGGAGATGAAAATATGCTCAGGGAACAGAAACTCTCTGTGGCTGCCCCAGCCGTTCTGGGCTGCTGGCCAGACTCCTTTGAACAGATTAATGGCAAAGGACAATGATGATAACAAGAGCTATCTTTTCCAGTGGAGAGCTAATCCACGGCAAGCAGGGCTCTAGACTTGCTGATTCACTCTCTAATGGATAAACAGGGATGCTCTGCCCACGGTCCAGTGTCTAGACAAAGTGGGATGCGTAGGGAAAGGTGCTGCTGCGGAAAGCAGGACAGTTTGTGGTGGGGCTACGTGGATGTGTGCGAGCACTTCATGGGAAACTCTCCTCCCTGGAGGATCTGATAGCATAGTGCTGCAGAAGTGGTGGTGGGAGCCTCTATAAAACCTGAGTGGTGCAGGAGTTAGAGGAGATGACTTGTAATGGTGACCTTGAACCCAGGTACCAGCAGTTGTGGCGTTTTGCCTGTCTGCACAGTGGTGTGATTGGGAAGTGCCGTTCGCTTGGCAAGTGGGAGAGAGCAGGGGTCGTGTGGCTCCCCAGGGAGTGGAGGTTATTCCTATTTTGATGGTTATGGGAAAGGCTTGCAGAATCCAGTGTAAATTGCTCCATTTTACGTAGGGCTTTGGCTGTAGCTTAGTATGGAAAAATGCATCCTGCTTTCACAGGCCGGTCCGAGTGAACCCCTGCAGAGCCAGCGGGGTAGGGAGGTGGTGTAGTGAGTTTGGTGCTTGCAGCCGTGCAAACTCTGCTTTCCCCATAATGATGCAGTAGGGCAGGTAAAGACTCACGCTTTCTTCTGTCTTCTAAAACTTATTTGGACCTGTGAAAGATGTTTTGTGGTGAAGGCAATCAGTCAAGGAACCCAAGTCTGTTCCTGCCCCTGCAGCACTCAGTTCCTTCATCTGGTGTGAGCATAGCCAGGCTGGGATGAGCCGGGGCTTCATGGAGGTCGGTGGCATTTGGCCTGTCCTTGGTGCAAGAGTCTTTGCTGGGATGTGAGCTGCCGCAGCAGTTTGGTGCCTTCTGGGAAAATGGTCAGGCTTGAACTGAGGGAAGGGCCATTAGCCTGGGGCTCAGTGTGAGACCACGAGGTGCCCTGAAGCCCGAGATGTATCCTGGGTGTCATTTCCAGCTTCTCATTTCTAGGGCATTCAGAGTGGTATTGGTACAAGAAACTAATTTTATTTGATCTGTCTTAAAGGTCAAGGTGTGCAGGCTATGCTATCAAACAGGCACCTGGCAGGAGCTATGCGAAGTTTCCTTTTGGTGCCCCAAGGTGTGCCAAGTGAATGCATATGGGAAATGCTCATTTCTGAGTCACAGCAGCTCTCTGTGTCTCTCCTGTCTGTGTATCTGCCAGCATTTACACTGTGTTTAGCTATGGGGATTTTTTTCCACAGTGTGGAAAGAAGCCCACGTCCCGCCAGGTGCAGGATGAGGCTCCCAGACTGCTGGACCCGGCCTTGCTGGGATGGGTGCAGCAAAAGCAGGGGCTGTTGTGCCTCTGCCTGCTCTTTCCTTTGTCCAGTGCTGCTCAACAGTGCAAGGCCTGTGTGAGGGCTGGGATGGGAGGAGCATCTGAAGATCAGACCTTATGTCACTTCAGAGAAACACCTGTAAAAGTTTGTGATATATAAATCTGGTATTAATTTCAATAGCTCAGCTACTGCCATAAGCTTCAGTTTCTCCCACACGTGCCCCTGTTGCTGCAGGCAGGAGTGCAGCAATGGGATCTCCAGGACAGCCCCCAACACTGTGCTACGGTCCCTCTCCTTCCTGGACACGTCCCTGAGTTTTCTCTCCTGCAGTTTCCTGCTGCTTTTCCAGTTGGTCTTTCACTCTTTCTCTTTTGCTTTCATACAGATCCCTCCATCCCACCACCCTGCAGCTTGCCCAAGTTGTGCTCATGCTCCCATAGCTCTCCAGGTGCTGCTGGTGGCACTCCTGGGAGCAGCTCGGTGACAGTTTTGAGTGCTGAGATGTGCTGTGTGCTGTGCTCCCGGGGCACTGCACCCCAGCATGGGGACTAGGGTTACATATGAAGATATTTTTCCCAGCTACTGTGTTTACCAATAACTCAGTTTCTTTTCCTGCAACAGGACAGGCTGAGACTTGTACAGGTTTTCTGATGAAGAAGCAGAGCCAAGAAGTAGAGAGGGAGCCCTGCCTGGGAGGGACCGTCCCACAGTGAACTTCTGCCCCGATCCCACCTCCTGTGGGGAGGAGAAACCTTTCTTCAAAGTTGTGTCAGAAGACGGACGTGCTGAGGAGAAGTTTCACTTCTTCAAACAGCTGGGTTTTGGACAATTTCCAAATGCGTTCTGGTGATGAATAAGCACTTTTGCCCTGGAAAACTCTTCCTCCCCCTCCCTGTAACAGAACAGTTCTCCAAGACTAATGGCCACATTGTCTGAATTCCAGGCGAGCCACCTCGCCTTCCCATCCCTTTGGTTCACCATTGTCCAGGGCTGACACAGCTCTTCTTGGAGACAGAGGTCTCCTGGGACTATGGGTGCCTCACCCCAGGCAGAAGAACCTTCTGCAAACTTCCAGCCAAAAGCCACTGTGTGTTTTCTAACTTTTCTCCTGGTGGGGTTGCACCTCTGGTCTTGTGGCTGGTGACAAGCGGGGTCATGCTGAGTGCAGCTTCTCTTATAATTCGACTGAGGTCATCTTAGATGGGCTTGTGTTGCCAGCTCCTTTCCACTGTGGCAAACCAGGGGTCTCCCGCTGATGATGGTGTAGGTGTGGTTATCCCATCAGCATCAAGACCAGTATCTCTTGCCCAGGGCTTTTCTCTGACCCTCCAGGATGACTTACCATCTTCTTCATGCACAACCTCTGGCCATTAAGGAGGCATTTCAGAGGAAGCTTTCTGCCTCTTGTTTGCAGCATCCCACTCTGCTGTTGTCCGGACTTTACAATGATCTACTTGCAGAAACCTTGCTGGGGTTGGTTGGTTTGTAAGGTTCTTGGTGTTTCCTGGGATTTTCAGGCTCCAGCTTTCTACTTTTCCTTCCTTCTGTTTCCGTCTTGCCTCTTCTTTTCTATGTTTTTTGCATCTGAGGTATAAAAGGGTGGCTCCCAGCTGAGGAAAGCTTTCAAGGACATAGGGCAGGCCTTTAGAAGAAGCACTCATTAAACATCTTCATGCATCTTCCCCTAAAAGATGTAATGGGCATTACATTAAGAGGCGGGGTAAAGCAGCATATCTATACAGAAATATAGTTCTAATCATACAGAGACTAAAAATGGACAGGAAAACACTCCCAGGGAGTCAGTCCCTGCCTGCAAGTACCAGCAGATAATTGGTTTTTTGTGGCATGCCTTGAGCATTTATGTTAAGGGATATTTTGGACTGAGAACTGGGAACCGATCCCAGCATGCTGTAGCCTTCATGAAAACTCCTGGCAAGCGCTCACTTTTCTTGAACACAAAATATTTGCAAGTCCTGCTGAGCTGCCTTCCCGTGGGGAGCAGCGGACTGGGCTGCGAGTGTGGATACGTCCCTCTCTGCTGGGCTGGATGGGGCCCAGTGAGCACCCAGCCCACATGGTTCATTCCCCGTAGGGTCACGGAGACAAATACCGGAGGGTTTCTCTCTGAAATGCAATCTCCTTATGAAATGGTTTGTGCAACGGGATTGGTTTTCTTGCTGTGACCTGCCAAATGAGCAGAGGAGGAAAAGGGGCAAATGGCACAGACTTAGCAAGTGTCTCCTCTGTCCTTGCCCTGGCTGAGGTCCTGCTTTGGTGAAGAGATTTCTGTACCAAACACTCTGGACTCTCACTCTGTATTAATTTGAAAGAAAAACGTGTGTCTAAATCTCAAAACCAGTCTCCTTAGTGCCTAAATCCCTTCTGAAAGTGGGTCTGGGGTTCTTCTGCCATTGGTGGGATGACTTCTCTTCCTCTGGCTGCCTGCAAGTCTTGGATGGCTCTGCAGAGAGGGAGAGCGGGCACCTCCACTCTGAGACAGGTAAAAATGACTTCTCTTTGGAAGGGGTTGAAGCCGGGCATGAATGCCCCACTTGGATGTTGGTTGTTTTTTTTTTCAATTTGACCTGAAACAAGGAACACAATTTTGGCCGGTGCCTGAATTCGAACACAGGCTCTGTTTCAGGAGCTGTCCCCGAGAGCATCCCCGGTTTTGCTCAGTGGAAAATTCATTAGCAACATGTTTGATGAATGAGGCTCTGTTACGACACAAATGTTTCAGAAACCAGCAAAGCCCCGCTGGGTTATATAGGATTTCATGACGCTACATAAACATCCAGGAGGGCGAGCGAGCAAGCGGGTGGGTGGTGCTGTCAGCGCGGAGCTGCTGAGCGTGGCTCGGCGCAGCCTTTGCTGTTTTTCCTGTTACTCTTTTAGACTTCCTGAAGTGCTCGCCGCTGTGGCAGGAAGGGCAGTTTGGGCTGCAGAGTTTGTGAATGAGCACTTCGGCAAGGAAGGGGCAGGTGGGGGAGCCCGGGTGGGCTGCGCACGCATAGCGCGGGCAGGTGAGATGCTGCCAGCCCCACGGGCCCCTCCGCCGCTCCCCTCCCAGGCTGTTCCCGAGCTGCTCTTCTCATGCTCATGGGGGTTTGTTTCTCGCTTTAGGCTTTGACCTCGTGCCTCCACACTTTTGCTTCCAAATTCCAACAAACTTGACGACATTTTTTTCCAGGCTTCTTTTTCCCTAAAGTTTCCTCATGTTAAGGGGAACAGAATCTTGGATCTGAATTCTTTACTTTCCAAAACGATTAGTTTCATATTGACTTAAGCACAAATATGCTCTCTGCAATCCAGTGTAAGGACCTGCAGAGCCAACAGCTCCTTCAAAGTGCTTTACAGTGTTAAAATGAAGGACTAGACCCTGCCCTGATAGGTTTGAGCAGCTACTCAAGTGCCTGATCCTGAAGCTACTGAGCACCAGCCCAGTGTTGGAAAAAGTCATCAGGGCTCTTTGTGTAATTGCACTCATCAGCTGAGTGAGGCTGGCACATGGACTGGAAGAGGGCATGAGAAGTGAAGCCCGTTTCCCTGGAGGCGGTGGGCTCTGTGTGGCGCAGCAGCCTGCTCCGGGCTGTGTCACCCTGGTTTGCTGGTGGCAGGTTTTGCATTTCTGTGCTTGGCTGCTCTCGGCAGCGTTTGCCTCTGGCCCTGGCAGCGCTGAGCACACTGGTCGCATTACCCCGACCTTCTCACGTTACAGGGCTTTTTTTTCACTGGAAGTTATAAAAAGCCTGTAGTGAAATTAAAACCACGGTGTAGCTCCTGACTTTGCTGGAGGGATGTTTCTTTTCCCTTACAAATGGAGCAGAGGGATGAGGAGAAGGGATGTGTGTGGCGGTGCAAGGGGGGTGTGTGTGTGCATCGGAGGGAACGAAGGCGGCCGGGGCTGTGTCTGTCTGTGTTTGACTCCCACGCTCTCACCACCAACTCCCCAGGGAACCGTGTCTCCTTATTTAGCAAAGTGCCTCTAAAGTTAGGCAAGACAAATCTTGTCCACTGAGTCATTTAAGACCAAACTTCAAGCGTGACATAAGCAGGGACCCTCAGAGGTACTCCTGGGTGGATATTCTCTAGCCACACTCCCCTGGGCACGAGGCATTGCTGGTTCAGATTTGACCACATCTGTGGGATATTTATGGGCAGAAGGGGCACCTGCCTGTGTGGGATGGTTTGTCACAACTTCTGTGCAGCTTCTGACGCCTCCCTCTTCCCCTTCCCCTCTGCTGATGTTTGTCTGTTGCAGAGGTATGTTCAGGTGCACATGCCCGTGTTGTGAACCAGCTCTGGGAAGGATGGAGAGGCCTCAGGACTCCCCAGCCCGCTGGCTGTGAGCCCCCTGCCATCTGGAGATGGCCTTGGTGAGGACAGCAGGCATGCTATTAAGGCAGAGCATGTAAGGAAGAGGGAGGATGCGGAGTGAGGCCCGATGGTGGAAATGGCAATGGAGAATACAGGAGTATGGGTCATGTCATCCAAAGAGTGGTGAGATGCCTTGCTAAGTCCCATGAATTCCCGTATATTTAAATTAATGGTGTCTCTTAGAAATAAGCCAAAAAACTCTAAAGTTGAATTGCTGAAAAAGTTTACTAGGATTTTTTTTACCCTTTTGGAAAATGTCAATTTCTTGAAATCTCTCTGACCTGGAAATGTTTTTATGCAGAAGGTTTTGGAGTAGACTGTCAAAGAGGGAGAGATGGACAGACTGGTGAGACTGGTCTTGGGACAGGAGCTGTGCCCAGGCATACCCAGTTCTGAGTTCTTTGAGCTGAGGTCTGCCATGCCCACCTTTGTGAGGGGTCCGCATCGCCCTTCAGTGTTCCTGGGAGTGATGGTGAGAAGGCCTGAAAGGTGAAAGATGTCCCAGATTTCTCCAGCAAAGCCCTGTAACAAAACCAAGCCTGGGAACCTCATTTTGTTCCCATACATTACTGTTTCTCAAGCTGTCAGAGATGACCATGGGATGACCAGCTCAGGAGGGAAGGACTGTAGATCCCTCTGTTCCACAATGATGGGGAAAGACGGATTTTCCAAGCAGGAGAGTCTCCTGGAGCAGCCTGGTAATGCCCTGCTCCAAAGGGAGCCGCAGCAGCCTCTCATCTTCTCGTTGTCTCAGCTCCTGTTTCTCCCTGGGCTGGCAGGACATGGAGGTGCTATGGCAGCAGATTTTTCTCACTTCTCCTTTGCAGACACTCTTTGCTACCTCCTTTGCCCAGCTGTGACCTCTCTGTGGTGGTGTGTCCCCCTCTGCTCACCCGCTCCCTGGAGCACGCTGTACTTTGCTTGCAGCTGTTGTTCCAGCTGTGTCCTGCCAGCGTGACCCAAGGCGCAGCTTCATGAATCACCACCCGGCCCCTTGCGTGGAATGAATTTAACTGTTGCCGTCCGTCGCAGCGAGACGTGACCTTTGAGGCAGCTCTGTGGGTGGGCAGTGATGCCCTGCGGGGAATGGCAAAGCCTGCCAATGCTCTGGCGTGCTCTGTGCCTTCTGGCATCAAACTCCCCGACACCTCTGGGAGCTTTAGCTGCTCTTGGTCTCTCCCTTCCCGTTGCTGCAAGCGTGGCAGAGGGAAACCTCATGCCTGGCAGTGCAGGATTTATCTGTGCATCTTGCACAGAGACAGGGCCAGCTGGGGGGAGAGATTATGGTGCAAGTTGTTTGCTGAGAAACACAGAACACTCTACATCTTATGGATTTCTGCACAGGCTTTTCACTTGAAAATAATTCCCAGCTTTGTTCAGCCATGTGACTTCTTCCCACAGAAAGCTAGAAGTCTGCATCGGAGATCTTGTGACAGTAATTTGCCTCCAGCTGTGGCCTTGGTTACATCCTCCGAGCACCACCAGCGGTGCCGAGCAGTGTAGTGCCATTGCTTGTTCCCGTGTTAACCTGCCTTCTCACCCGTCTCCTCTGTTAGCAAATGCCACCACGGGCTGGAGGCCATGGGTCTAAAATAGGTCCCTAAACCAGAGGGAATGTGCAAAATTCAGGTGACAATCAAATGTAAAAGATAACAACTATATGTTCAAGAAATAGGGGTATGATTTGGTTGGTGTAATTGGATCATACAGCAACGCGCTGCACAGGACTGACTGGGCTTCCAGCTGGAACACCTGGGTAATGCATGGGATACACGAATTTATTTAGACAGTAAATACTGGTTCTTCAAGATGTACACAGGGAACAGGGTGGATGCTCTCCACCCTTTTACTCCTTTTCTCTTTGAGAGCCTGAATCAGTACAGGCTCTGCCCTCATCAGCTTGCAGGTAGCCCCTTGTTGCTGTGTCTGCTCTTGAAGCCAGCAGCTTCAGAGGCTGGTTCCACATGAGTTGAGCCCCTGGTTTGCAATAATGGCAGTGTTACAGCTGTTGTAAAATACAGTATACCCAGACTCATGTTCACTTATTTGATTTTCCTACTTCTAATGAAGTGGAGGAGAAATGAATAGCAAACACTGTGAAAGCTCTTGTTGCTTCGTGAGGCTGAAGACACTGGAAGATGTAAAGTGAATGCAAATGTGTGGTTCTTGATTAGAAGGGCAAATCTGTGTGAACACAGCCCTTGGTAAAGCCTGGGTGGAAGTGAATGATACCTTTTTTTTTAAAAAAAAAAAAAAAAATCAGTGCTTTTCAATTGCAATTTAAATTTTGGAAAGGGTCTCTCTTTTCAGTAGTCTTAAGGTAAGGACATCGTCTCCAGTGTTGTGGGATTTCCAGTGGACTGATTGTGCTTCTGGGGCCATTCCAGAAATCCAACCTTCTCTGAACGGTGCTTTTTCTTTCCATCCCATCACTTTCAGGCTCTGGTTTTGTTTAGAACCTGGGTGACCTGGGGAAGGGATGTGTAGATGGACAGAGAGGAGCTGAAGGACAGGGACAGAGCCTCAGAAGTTGAGATCTGCCCTCCTACTTGTGTCTTTTCACTTGTGGCATCCAAGAGCTTGTTGTCCCACTATGCTCCACTAAACCTTTTCATCTGGTTTCTCTTTCTTTTTTCCTATAAAAAGTTTTGAAGGGGTTGGCTGGAAATATCCCAACATGGTATGGAGGTTCTGGAGAAGTCCCTGGATGCTTCAGGGGAGCTCCAATTGGCAGATGTTTTGAGAGCCATTACTGAACCAGTTCCTCAGCATGGAGCTAGGGGGAGGTACGGTCTTTCAGATGAGATAAAATCAAAGTCCTTGTGACCCTTAAAAATTCTAAGATGCTTTTTGCAAGAGTAGAGGTGTTAAGACCATTTTTATGGCCAAATGCTTGTACACCTTCCTAGTAATTTTTGTTCCAGCTATTGGTCTCCTGTAGCATTATAACATCTGCTACTTCTCCAGAGATGTCTGTGCTTTCTTTAGCATTGTGTGATTGCTGCAGGAGAGATACTATATTCAGTATCTTTCAAGCAATTCAGGAACCTTTGGGACTAGAGGCATTAATTATGTAAATGACAGTGGTGGGGCATCTTCACCAACAGGAGCAAGTGATTCACTGAGGATTTCCCTTCTGAATTGCCCACACGTGCTGCTCTAGTTCCTTCTCTGTCTTCCTTGTGCCAATGAAAGGGTTGGTATAATGGCAAGGAGGTTTGGAAAAAATCCATGCTGGGGGGAACTGCAGGTTGGAGACACCGTACCTGGCACTGTGCTCTGTGCCTGGCCTGGCTGGCAGGCAGGGAAGGCATGTTGTTGTGGCCAGTGCTGCTTGTAGGCAACTCCTCCTGATCCTGTTGTGGCTCTCCGAGCAGATAAGGGTAAGCAGATGCAGAAGTGAGATGGTTTTCTTGATTGAAAACATGCTGTGAGTCCAGGATTCCCTCTAGAAATGCAAAATCATTTGCTTTTGCCTCAGTGCAGTTTCATTTTCATCTCTGCAGGAGAGCGAGTGGTTAAAACCTTTAGCACAAAGCATTTAGAAGATGTTGCCATGAACTACAGAAGAACCAACACTTAATACATTAGTCCTGTCATCCCTATGTTGAAATGAAAGCATCTCCCAGTTGGTGTTGTGCTGTTGTAACGTTTGAACCCCAGCCAGTCTCACCACCTCACTCTTGCAGACAGTTTTGATGTGTGGGGGTTTCTTTGCAAGCACGGAGATGTGAGGAAGGCACTCGAGTGTGCAGGTGGTGGGAAACGGACCACGAGCTCTCTTGGGGGCTGCATGGCTGTGGGATGCACTGGGCTGGAGCATCGGTGCTGGGGGGAGCTGCTGTAAGCGGGCGTGATGGCAGAGGTGGCCACAGCACGCTTGGCTGGCAGCCCTGAAGACCAGGACTTAGTCTGCAATCACCCTGGGACTCCCCACCCTGGTATATTTTTGTTGTTGTTTCCTCTTTCCCCTGGTAAAACTCATTTTCCTCCAGAAAGCTGCATTCCACAATGCATGTGTTTTTAATCATATACATGTGATGAAGAAAACCAAAGGTGTTATGTGTTACAGCCTAACTCATGGGCTTTTTTTTTTTTTTTTTTTTTTTTTTTGGCTGCTGCTCCACACCTAAGGCTTCTTGGCTTTGATTTTTCTCTTTCATGAATCGGGTCTCAGGGGAGGAAACTGTTGGATAATACAACCATTTGTTTTGGCAGTTGCCTGCGGGTGCTGGCCCTCCAGCCTTCCTGAATATGTACTCAGATGTGAACTGCTCAGCCCAAATGGTCGGCAGGGCCTTGATCTTTAACCTTAATAAAAAGCCAGTCACAGTAACAGTAAGCCAAAGGAACCAGCTCACTGGTTTTCACTCTGAAATGCAGAGGCCAGCACCCAGCTGCCTCCTCCAAGGGAGACCTTGTCTCCAAAATTGGGGTTCCTCACTCCTCGAGGTGTGCCACTGCCTAACCCCCCAGCCAGGACACGGAGTTCGGTCTCTGCTCAGGAGGGAGCCTTTGCCCGTGGGCTACCTGCATCACTTGACCATAGCTACAAAGCTGTGCTGAGTGTTTCTTGGTAGCAAACGCAAAAACCACCGTAATTTCTCATGACCCCCAGCTCATGACAAAGCTGGTCCTGTCCCTGTGGACAGGATCAAGTCCTTTTGTAAGCCGTTGTCATCATTACTCTAAGCCCTGTTACCGCAGCATTGGCAGCAGAAGCCTATGACAGGGTGCTTTTACCAAACCCTGTGGTGCGAGGTGGCTCTGTGACTTTGGGATGCCCGAGCACGATGAGCTGTAAGAGGAAAGTATTTAATCTATCCAAGCCTGCGAGAACAGAAATCTCCTCCAGAGACATCCCCCCTGTCCTCGCTTCCTCTGCCCTGCACACTGCAAAAATAGGACACCTAAACTTTAATAAAGACATCCAGAGATTCCATCCCTAATCTTGCAGCCCGTTGTGGGGTGGATGTGGCATCTCCCATGCTCCTACCCTGCAGCACCAGGAATGGGGGTAACAGGGATAACGACTCACACTTGTTTCAAGAAGCAGACAGAGGTTTGTCAGTACGAGCTGGGAGTCTCCCCGAGGTGCTGCATGACTAAGACTTCTCTAATGCTGCCCACACCTCAAGACAGTGGTTTGGGGCTAATGAGCTAAAGATGAGACATTTAGACGCTTCCACCCAGGCAGGGTGCCCGGAGGGACCAGTCAGGGCTGTGCACGGGCTGATCCTGGCTGGGAGCCGCAGGTTTGTGTCACCGCTGGTAGGGCAGAGGCAGAGCTCCCTGGGGAGTGCCTGTGCCTTGGGGGTGACCTGCGCCTTGGGTGCGACCCGCACCCTTCCCTCAGCCTGTGCTGGCAGCGTCACCGTGCCGGCTGCGCTCTCCTGGTTACACACATTTATGCTTGAGCTCTGCCTTCGATTATCCCAGTAAATCACTTTGTGAGGCTGCTACCAATAGATAAGATCGCAGTTGTTCCCCTCCACAAACCGTTCTGTCTGGGAGGTTTCTGTTAGTTTTGGGGTGCTGATCCCACAACATGTGTGCTGTTATTTTGCTGCTTTTGTACGGAGATGAAAAATAATTTGATTCAGCTATTCAAAATATTGTTATTAGCTACAGACAAATCAGAGCTAGTTAAACGTGAATATTATTGCGTTAGAAAATGTTCTCATCAAAAATTATTTTGGGGAGAAGTCACTGAAAGAGATGTAAGGTTTAAGTCAGAAGTAAGCTCACAATTTCTTTCTTTGTGTTTTTTTCCCTGCTTATTTATCTATGAAGGTTTTTTTAAAGGTGTTTTCACTGTGTTGCATAAAAGCCCCTTCAGAAAGCCCTGATGCAGTTGGCTGATACTGGCTGATTGGTGCAAGGCTGGGCCTAAGGCAACGCTACCAGTTCTTATCAGAGCTTTTTCCCCTCCGTGAGACCCAGACTGATGCTCACAGACCACATTGGAGCTAAACGCAATTTTGACAGAAACCAGTGGTGCAAAATACGTAGAGTTCAGCAAGATGCTTCCAAATCTGCCGCAGCTTTTGGGACTGAGTTCCTCTTACTTCTGGACTTGTCTCTGCCCCCGTTTGCATTTCGGTCAGCTGGAAAGGGCTTGCACAAAAATCTGCTTGCTGGCAGTACAACGCCCACAGGCAGCTTCGAATAGCATCGATTCAGATACTAATTGCAGGCTGCCTGCTGCCTGCCAGGGCGCTGCCTGCTGCAACTTCAGCCCTGTGATAGATGGCAAAGTAGTGTAAGTGAACTAGGGAAAGCAAGAACATAATTAAACGAAATCGATGGACTAATTCGACCTGATCTGCGTGAATGGAGTTCTGGATGGCAGCCTGCATCCCAAGGCTGTGCTTTGGGTGCTGAGCCTGTTTTTGGGAGCACACAAGAACCCACCTGACAAAAGGGGTGTGCATATGCATGCTGTGGCTATCACAGGCCACTTCCCTAGAAGGGTTATTTAATTTTTTTGCCTTAGCAGGGAAATCCTGTTGTTACATGACTGAATAGCTCCATGTGTGGATCCTCCATCCTTACTTTTAAATGGCACCCACTGTGCCAACACCTGAGACATGCCTATGGGGACAGTGTCATTCTGCTTCCCATACATCAGTATCAGACAACTTCCCTCCATGACAACCATTTTAATGTCAAAATTTTTGTGCCACACATGGGATTCAGTCGTGAGCGATGGCCATGACCCTGCACAGGACCTGTAAAGATCCCAGACCCTGGGAAGGTCCAGACCCCTTCAGCTTCCTGGGGGTGATGGTGGTGGTTAAGCTTTGGTGCAGCAAAGGCTGTAAAGGCAGGCCAGAGGCAGTGGCGTTAGCAGTGCTCCCATCACTTTGGTTGAAGCGTGAGTGATGTTCCAGCGCTGCAGCCGTGCTGGCAGAGGAGCCTCCCCCTGTGGCAGATGTGTGCGGGGCAACGTGCAGGGGCTGCTTTCACTCTTCCTGTGGAAGACCAGTATTGGGGACCACTTGGCACAGCCCAGGTGATGCCCTCATATATCCCAAGTTAGCCTCAGTGCCACCTTGGGTTAGCAGAGACCTTCCAACCTATCTCTGTGCCGCGGAGGGATATGTGAGTCATGTAGGGACAGCCAGGGTGTGTCTCTGTGAGCATTACTGAGGGCCCTGCCCTTGCTGACACCCTCCAGCTTTCTCTTATTTTGCCTGTGACACACCACAGCCATCCCTGGAGAAGGTCGTGGCTGGAAGCCAGGGTGCTGTGTGGGAGTGCTGGGGTGGAGCTGAGAGTCCTGTCTCCCTGTGCCCTGACCCTGCTGACAGCATACACCTGAGTACTTTGAAGAAGCTGTTTGAATGCAAAACATGACTGCTTATGCTCTGAGACAAAGATCTCTCCCCATATAAAGTGAGAATCATGCTACGGATCTGCTGCTGTGAAGCATGGGCAAAGAGAGATGCAGTGTCTGTGTTTCTGGGTGGATCAAGGGGGTGGATGCATGCTTGGCAACTAGCCTGTGTGTACATCAGGCGAGAGTGGCACAGGGTTTGCACCTCAGGGAGAAAAACCCCTTTTTGCAGTAATACTGTAGATAAGTAGAAGCCAAATATGTGTCTTTTTAACCAGAGTCTCTTCAGTTATATTAGGAGTTGGGGTTTTATAATATTTTCCACTCTGAAGTGCATTTCTACATGTTTTCCATTTGGGATTCCTAAATGCTCCGCAGACGATCTCTCTCCAGCCTCTTGAGGCAGGTAAATGTGTTAGCAGCTCAGAAGTTCCCAGCTTTTCCCCCGATCTCATCTCTGCAAGCAGCTCCAGTTATACCAGAGACTGGTTCTGCTGAGCACAGTGGGAGTCCCGCTGTGTTTGTCGTCAAATAGATGTGTTGAGGGCATGGCAGGATTGGGACCTCCTACACCCCTCAGGTAAAGCAGCTCACTCTGCTCATGAGAAGATGCTGCCTTGTATGATGACATTATATGCACAGAGGACAGAAGTATTTCTGATTTAACTTCAGCAGAGCTGGATGACTCACCCACGTAACCCTTCTGGACTCACTCGATAGTCCCTGGAAGGAGACCAATACCTCCATCCATGTCTTAGACACCTACCAGATATCTCCTAGTGGACACTACTACGATGGGAGATGATGGGGACTGGGCCACCAGCTGACACAAGAGGCTTCACTGCAGGTGGCCCAGGGTAGGAGAGAGGAGCCCCACTCTCCCACCAAGAGCTGGCTAGGCAGGGCCCTGTCCCCATCCCAGAGGCTGTCCCAGTGCAGCCCCATGCCACACCTCCCTCCCCATCACAGCTAGGGATGCTCCCCCATGCTTCTCAGAGTCCTCCTTGCATTCCAATAGTCGTTTTGCTGGCAGAGGCTGTGTCCTGAGCCTGTTTTCGGGATGCCATCCATCATCCCTGCCCCTGGCCTGGGTGTCTCGGCGGGAGCACAGGGCTGGAGGCTGGGACAAGGGATGCCTCTTCTCTTGGGCCGCGGTGCCCTGCAGGAATGTGCTAATTGCTGCTGAACAAAAGGCGCTTCTGTGCGGTGCTGTGCGCGGCTCTGCTGATCCTCCCCAGGCCCCGCGCGAAGGCTCCCAGCGGTTTCTGCCGGGTGCTCTGCACACACTCCCAGCATATTTGCGAAGGACTGAGATTTATCTTTTCTCATGCTGTTCTACTTAAAAGGCATATTTGGGGCGTGCCAGGAGCTCGCCTGGAAAAAGCATTTCCTCCTCTTTTCAAATACAGAGAGCTGTTCACTCCAGTCTACCTGAAATTTCAAGAGGTTTTCTTACAAAAAAAGTACCCCACGCTCCCCAGCTATTTACTGCTGTCATGTTTACTAGGCTCCCTGGTGTCTGATGATTCAGCAGCACTCCTTGCTCTTTGATATATTTTTTTTTTTAACCTGCATTTTTTGCGGAGGCAGCATTATTTCCCTTATCTATGCACCAGTGCGTTCAGGTTGGTCTGTGCCTCTCCTCTCTGCTCCGTGGCCTGATGGAGATCAGACACAGTGGGTAGGGCTGTGGGTGCCATGAGTAATGACACAAGCATCTCAAGCCATGTACTGTGATTTCCACAGGACCATGGAGCACTTCAGCAACCTGTTTTAATCCCCCAACACCACTGCTTGGGGGGGTAAGGAGCAATTTAGTGGCAGCTTTCTGGAAATTAAGGGATGGAAAGAGAAGTTAGGGCGATGCAGCAGCTTTTCCCAGGGAAAAGGAGAAAATTCACGTGCGGGTTGTGGCAAGAAAGACGGTTTAAGTCACCCTGTGAAGTTTGTGCCAAAGCACGTTGGATGTGGCTCCCTTCCCAAGCACTCAGACTCTTGCATTGTGGTTCGAAATGTAGAAGGCATTGGTTGCAGAAAGCCACATATATGGAAATAAAGTGAGTGAATGCAGGAACCAGGGAGCTGGCCCATGGGTACGTGGGCTGGTGGCTCGAATGGGTGCACCCACAATTTCAGGTCTTCTGAGAGGAGACAGGAAAGGGGTGGCTGTGTTCACAGAATCACAGAATCACCTAGGTTGGAAAGGACCTTGAAGATCATCCAGTCCAACCATTAACCCAACACTAACAGTTCCCAGCTACACCAGATCCCTCAGCGCTGGGTCAACCCGACTCTCCACCCCCTCCAGTGATGGGGACTCCCCCCCTGCCCTGGGCAGCCCATTCCAACGCCCAACAGCCCCTTCTGCACAGAAATCCTTCCTCAGAGCCAGCCTGACCCTGCCCTGGGCAGCTTGAGGCCATTCCCTCTGGGCCTGGCGCTGGCTCCTTGGCTCCAGAGACTCATCCCCCCTCTCTGCCCCCTCCTGGCAGGGAGTTGCAGAGGGCCAGGAGGTCTCCCCTCAGCCTCCTTCAGACTGAACCCCCCGAGTTCCCTCAGCCGTTCCCCAGCAGACCTGTGCTCCAGACCCTGCACCAGCTCCGTTGCCCTTCTCTGGACACGCTCGAGTCATTCAATGTCCTCTTTCTAGTAAGGGGCCCAAAACTGAACCAAGTAATCGAGGTGTGGCCTCACAGTGCCGAGCCCAGGGGGCAGATCCCTTCCCTGTCCCTGCTGGCCACGCCAGTGCTGACACAAGCCAGGATGCCATTGGCCTTCTTGTCTGCCTGGGCACACTGCTGGCTCCTGTCCAGCCGGCTGTCAGTCACCCCCCCAGGTCCCTCTCTGACTGGCAGCTCTCCAGCCTCTCCTCCCCAAGCCCCTAGTGCTGCTGGGGGTTGTTGTGGCCCAAGGGCAGAACCTGGCATTTGGCCTTAGTGAAACTCCTGCGGTGTTGTGCAGGCAGAGGGCTCTCTGGGGAGGTGGCTGGGCTTAGACAACAGGAGAACACTTCTTGTTATGGATGAGCCTGCTCTGTGCCAGACCCACCATCCTGGGGCTCTCAGAGTTCCCGCAAGTGCTGCTTCAAGTTATTAAAAACCACCTCTGTGCAGAAATAGGCTGATGAGGTTTGAATGTGAGAGTCCTGCATAAATCTCTCACCATGGTCCCCTTCGCCTGGATGTGTGTCCTTGTGGAGCGGGGGGACGGGGTGATGCACTCTTTTGTTTCTCTGTTTAAAAATCCATCGAGCCAAGGCAGAGGCTGGGCAGCCGCGGTGTGGAGAGTGCTCTGCTGGAAATGTTTATCTGAAGTTCCTGAAGAGCACGCTGAGCAGGCAGAGAGGAGCTCAGCCAGGGCAAAACTACTCTCTGCACAAGAGACAGAAGTGCCACTGGCGCTGGCATTGCTCCCAAGCTCTTACGGTGTGTTTTGTACGTACGTTGGCACTTTATGAGCCCTCAAAATAAGCTGTCTCCAGTCCCGAGATTAGGCTTTATTGCAGGTGGGGCTCATAGCAACGTCTGTCTGTGTTTGCCTAACAATGTCCATCATGGTTTTATTTGATTAGAATCTTGCTGAAGTGTGGCTATTAGCTTTTACATTTTTCATGCGGTGTGTCAGCTCCCTTTTCTCTTTTTGGAAGCTTTGCAGGGAAGGGTTTAGCTGTTGGGAAGAGCAGGGCTGGGGCTCTGCCCCTTGTACATCGGACCACGTTGCCTTTCAGCAAGCTCCCTGGCACCACAGGGTGCAGCCCTGACTGTCTCCAAGTGAAGTTCGGTGCCAACACTTCTGTTTTCATAGGTTGCTTGTAAGAACCCTTAGACATGATGCTTCTCACCTGGTTTAGAGCCGTGCCCCAGTTTGCAGTGCAGCCCCCCTCGACGCTGCAGCCCCGCTGGGGCTGTGCTGCTGGTTGCTTTGGGGGATGCAGGCATCTTTCTGCCTGCAGAAAGGCAGAGGCTGCTTGTAGCCTGCCTTTGCTGCAAAATGTGATTTTCCTAGAGGCAGTGCAGGATTGGGCCCTGCCTTGTGCTCCATCCTTGTGTCCATTCTCAGGCCGGCTGGTCACCAAGCAGACCTGTGCGGGCAACATGGCCCATTGTGTGGGCTGCACCCAAACCAACCCACTCGTGGAGCGTGGCTCCGGGTTCTCCTTTTCCTAGGATTCATGCAGTAATGTCTGTCAGCAGCTGGAATACGCTGCAGAAAACCAAACCCATGCTTAGTTCCCACAAAGATAAAGATTTAGCCATGGGATGAGAAGGAGTATCACCTGTGGCTGGAGAAGGGGCAGAGTGGCCACATGGGTGGGATGGATGGATGGATGGATGGATGGATGGATGGATGGATGGATGGATGGACTGTACGTCAGAGCTGTGCCTGGAAGGCACCAGCCTGGCCTGGCTTCACTCAACCTGACCCTGACAAATGCAGCATGATGTAATTTATTTTTTTTTACGTGCAATGTCTGGCTCTTGCTATTAGGGAGCTTTACAAATGGCTGAGGCTGCCAGGCAGACACGCAGGTCACTACTGAGCTGTCAGGCCCAGAGGCAAGCAAGTAGCATGTTACCTGGTGAGAGGGTCCCTGTGCAATGTCTCTGCTGAGCTTTGCACTCTTTGTGCCTAGCTTGCTCAGTGATGCTCAGGGCTCCAGGGTCTGGCATCCACCAGCAAAACCCCATCTGCCCCTATTGTAGCCCAGGAGAGGGTGCAGAGCTGCCTTGCAGCTTTCCCCATCCTGCACACTGGCTATTGTGCAGGTGCTTTTGGAAATGGTCATCCTTGGTTTTTATGGGAAGTTGGTCTTCTCATTGCAGATGAGACCCATGTTGTGGTCACGAGCAATGGGCTGCCGGGGGTAAAATACATCTGAAAGGCAGCTTGTTTTGGAGGTGGTGGAAAAAGGCAGCTCTCTCAGAGAAAGATATCAATACTTGCTGGAAAAAAAGGGCGTTTTTGTTGTTGTGGAATGGGCTGTAATGCATAGGTCAGTGCAGGATGTTAGGGCCCTCATGGGAGAGGGCAGGGGCAGGAAGACCTGTGTAGCTCTGCAGAAATGAGTCCCAAGGCCCACCTAAGCCCTGAAGGAGACACCGAGATACCTCCTGGCACCCTCAAAAGATCTGGCCTTCCCTCTTGTCCATGGGGTGTTTCCAACAAAGCACATTTGCTACTGATATTCTTTGAAGGCAGAGAAAGCCCTCAGCTCCAGGTGCTGTAGAAAAAACAAAAGTGGCATTTTCAGTTGCTGCAACTAATTAGTTGGCAGTCTGGCTCCCTTCAGAAGTGGCTTTCATCATCTTTTGTATCCTCAGGATCCCAATGTGCAGCAAATCCCTCTCACTGACTGTGCTCTTTTGGCACTACTTTTTTTTTCCCATGTCTCCTTGTGAAATCAAAGTATTCAAAAGACCTCATGGGTGTGTATATCTATCTATGTATCTATATTTACATATTTCTCATCATGTTGTATCCAGCACAGTCAAGTCACATAAAAGGCTCATTTGCATGATTTATTGGTATGGAGAAGTAGAGCTTTTGCCCATCAAACCTGGCAGAAGTTACCAGAGTAGCCCATGGAGAGATGAATGGGGATAAAATTGCTCAGAGCCTCTCATTAGCTCTTTTGTGCCAACTTTTAGGATTGGAGTATAAGGTTGGAAAAAACATGGTCTCAGTTTCTGTCTTCATTGCTTATCTGTTGGCACAGCATTTTACCATCAGGAAGTAAAAGATGGGTGAGAGTGTTTTGGAATGAGTAGAATGGGAACATATCAGTTATTAAAGCTACTGAAAAATTATTCTCATTATAACTTTCTTTATGAAAAAGCAGGTTAATTGAACTTGAGCCATGCAGTAGAAATGTGCTGATTCCAACAACATTCTCCAGCACCCAAAAAAGAAGTTAAAATATTTTGTTTGGACAGTATCAAAACTCCAGCAGAAGCAGAATATTTCTGTTCTGTCACTTAAATTAATTTCATGTAATGCAGGCCATCAATTTTAATATTATATTGTCTTTATTGATTGTATAATTCTGTGCGCATGTAGTGCATTATTTAAGAAATGCATAGGAGCGAAAGGAATAATGAAAAGAGTCACTGAACTGAAACACTGTAATGGCCCTAAAGTGATTGCTGGGAGGAAATGTTGCTTCTTGGCAAACACAGGAATTCTAGCTTTTTATGCAGAATCGGAATCAATCTCTCCCTTAAAGTCAGGATTTCCCAAGTAATGGAAATTGCAGCTCCCAGCCAACTCTGCTCAGGATGTAGTCTGTGTTAATTATTCATCGGAGTCAGATATAATGGGAGATAACTTAGAGGAAATCTGGGATACCACCACTGCTTTAGAGTTGTCCCATCCCCAGGCTGCCCGGGGCAAAGGGGGATCCCGGCTCCTGGGGCCCGCGGACGGACGGGCTGGCAGAGGGGGGCGGTGGGGGACAGACCCTGTGGGGCTGGAGGATGCTGTAGCTCTGTGTGCGTCCACAGAGACCCAGTTTGAATACTGCAAAACTCTGACGTGGGCTGAAGAGCCCAACAGCTCGTCGTGGCTCTTGGCTCATCCTTGCAAAGGTTCAGCCTGCGGCTGCTAAAGCAATAATGGGTCTGCTGCTGCCAGAAACCAGAACTGACTTTCCTTTGCTTTGTTTAGCAAAATACTGAAATCCTCATAGAGTGTGCGTGCATACGAGTGAGGTAGCAACAGTCGGTGCCATTTGCTCAGGGGACCCCCAGGGAGGTTGTGTGTGGTGGTTGCTCACCTCAGCTGAACGCTGTCTGGTGATGGGCAGCACGCGGGAGGCACCCACAGTCTCAGCGTGCTCGTCCTGCTCCAGTCAGAAAGAGGCAGTGGCACGAATTTATTTTCAGCATTTCTGGAAAAATTGCTGCTGGAGAGGGAAAACATGGAGGAGGATAGGAGTAAAGCCCAGGGCCCCCCTGGTACCACGTCAAGGGGTTGGTGCTGAGCCAGCTGCGCGGGGACTGGGGGTGGCTTCTGCTGAGGAAACATGGTGGTTTGATACAGGCCCTGTGGAAAGAGAGCTGTTTCCTTGGTCCAAAACTTGCTGCCTCTACGTACCTGACAATCTAGCCATTTTGAAGTAAGCTAATTTGATTTTATGGTGAGCACTGAGACATTTGGGTTTGTTCCTTTCAAGCGCCCAGATCTTGGAGTCCTGTTGCTACATCAGCATCTCAGCTGCTGTATAAAACCAGTGACCTTCCCAGGTCCTTGGGAGAACGAAGTGAATACATATTATTTTATACAGTTTTGCAGAAATCTTACTGCATTGTTACCTCAGAAAAACCATAGTTATTTTGGGATTCGAGACACCTTTGAACATCTACCATGCAGCCCTGTGGCAACCTGTAGCTTTCGGAGAGACCTACATTAGGGAGGAAATGTGTGTTTCATCCTCAGTTTAAGCTCTGAGTGTTTTTATCTAGAAGGAACAGAGCTGCCTTATTGCCCCAGGATGGGGCAGGAGAGCACTGAGGGACAGCTTGGTGCAGCCTGGAGGCAAAAGCATGGGTGGGACTCTTTTCTCCAGGCTCCCGACTGATCTCTGCAGGGGCAGGGGACCTGTGCTGGGGCAGCAAACACTGCTGTAAAGCCATGATGTCCCCAGGATCTGGTCCTACCTTTGCCTGGGAGCTGCTGCTATCAGATTCACCCACTTGTAAGTGATTCCTCGTAGTCCAGGAGTGATAATTGCATGAGAACTTTTCTGATAATTCCATATCAAACTTGTATTCACCTTGAAAAATAGCATCTTCTGCATCAGCAGTATCTTCCCAAAAATGTTTCAAGGACGAAAACAACTTCAGGTTTCTAATACAGGTCTCCAACATCAGCTGAGCAGGTTTATTTTCATTTTTCTTCTCCACAAAAGTTTCCATGGTGTCTAAAAGCTGGTTTCTGACAAAAAAGGTTTTGATGGAAAATATTTTACTAAATCTATTTGAAGCTGATACAAAGTGTTGCCAAGAAAGAGGGAATGAGTACTTCTGCTGTGGCAGCTACTGGGCACATTAAAGGAAATATCACCCAACTTCCCAGAGCCTCAGAAGGGTGGTTGGGTGGTCCTGGTGCTGGGGCTAACAAATAAATCTTCTTCACACAGCCAGAATGTAGCCTTCAAACTGGGGTGAAACTTTCTAAATATCGTTTGGTATGTTTTCTTTAAAGGAAGGAAGGATCTTAATTCCAGCATTCCAACCCAAAATAGATGTCTCTAAGAATAGCCCTTCCCCATGGCGGGGCAGGATGCTGTCAGGAGGAAAAAAGGGTCGGGGGAAACGAGAAGTGCTTTCCCTAAATAGCCCGGCTGTGATTGCGAAGTGATGGGTTTCAACTCTGACCACGGGTGATCGCCCCTGGAACATTCAGCCCCACTGTGGTGGCTCAGAGCTGCTGATGGCCCCTGGGACCAGGGACCAGAGCGGCTCAGTGGCTCCTTGGGTCGGTGGAGCTGTTCCTCAGAGACCTGCTGGCCACCCTGCAGTGGATGTGTGTTGGCATCCTCCACCCTGCTGCTGTGGGAGCCCATCACGCCGCCGGGGAGGGCGCGCGCCCACAGCGCTGCGTCCCGGCGCAAGGAGAGTCTGTCCTGGCAGAGAGGAGTGAAGGCATCCCATGGAAAAAATGAGGTTGGGCGGCGTGACCGGCGCGTCTCTTCTACTGTGAGTTACCCTGTGATCAGGTGCTACCAAGCTGGAAGGCTTTTGTGAGTGGCTGTGCATGTCTGGGGTAGGGAGGACTCTTGTTCCAGTCTCTTTTGGTTTAAAAAGTGCAATGCTGGAGAACCCCCAGTCCCATGAAGTTCAACAAGAGATTGGATGGATAGAATTTGTATTCCTACCCCCTCTTCCCTAGAAAATATAGCTTTGCATCATTTGAACAGTTTTGACTTTAATATTCCCCTTTTGGGGTCACATTTTCTGTGCAAATATAAGGTTTAGAGAGGACTCTTGGAGTGAGAAATAAGTTTCTCCTATAGACTTATGACACCAGGAATTGTGGCTTTAAGAAAAATACTAATTTTCATGGAAGTCCTAATGAAACAATAAAAACTGACAGCACAGGCAGGTCCTTCCGCCCTCATTTCCTTTCTTTCAATGCTGGCAGCGGAATTTAAATCTCCCAAGTTATAAACAGTCTCAGATGCTGAGAGCTTAATATCTCCTGGAGGTGCAAGCTGTGCCTTCCCAGTTCCCATACATCATACCTGTTCCTGTCACACCCCACCAGGAGCTGTGTTTGAAGCTTTTCTCTGTGCAACATTGGTGTCAAGTTCGAATTGAGCTTTCCCCTAGAAATCAATGACTGGACTCAGGTGATACTCTAAATAGCATAAGTTTTTCAGGACCATATGTTAGACCTTAAATATCACGATAGTGGCTTTACAGAATTGTGTCTTTAGTTTAAAAATAATATTTTGGAGGCTGCCATGTGCCTGGTGGAGGGTGTCATTTGTCCCTGTTCATGTCTAGGGCAAGTGTCTCCATGCGAGCTGGTTGTGCAGACTCCCCTGGCACTCAGTGGGCAGAAGAAGGTGATTTAGGGGCAGAATCATTCCCTGCCACGATGGTATTAAAGGTATAAGAAAGTGAATAACTGCCTCTCCTTTTATAGCCCAGCTTTACAACTGAGATGATTTATGTATTCAGGTGGGTTTAAAAAATGCTGGCCTAAAACCAGGCAAAACCCTCTGGGTTTGGCCAATTACTCACTTTGTATTTTGGGCCCTTCTCAAATAAAACTCAAGGTGGGTGTAACGAAACCACAAAAACCCAAATCTGAAAGATAGCTTTGCACGAAACCCTGAAAAGCCCTGAGGAGCTGAATCTCACGGTCCGGAAAGAGGGGAAAAATAATAAGGTGGAAAAATGTGAGCTCCACCAGGCTGCAAACCTGAAACTGGTGCTTGTTTGTGAAAAATCAAGCCAAGGAGCTGAGCTCCTGCCAGAATTTCTACTGCGGGAAGGGCTGGTCCAGCCTGAGCTGCCTCCTTCCTGATGCTCACACACACCAAGGAATAAACCCTCTGCAGAGATAAGAGAGGAAGAAACCTTTCTGCCGACATATGGCTTCAAACACACCTCTGCGAGTCCATGCCATGTGCCCGTCAGCGGAGGAGGTCCAACCTCCAACAGTGGATCCTGGGGCTGCAGCTCTGCTCTGTGGGGATGCAAAGGTCTCACTTCAGTGACACAAATGGTCCTTTGGGGCGTCTTTGCTCAGGGTGCCGGTGCTGAGTGTGATGCCAGCCAGCGTTTCCTGTGCCAAAGGAATAAGTGCTATCCTGGAAACTCTGCTGGGACGCATGGAAGATGCGGAGGCGATTGGTGACAGCCAGCATGGCTTGATTAAAGGCAAATCGTGCCTGACAAATTTGGTGGCCTTCTACGATGGGGTCACAGTGCTGGTGGACAAGGGAAGAGCAACTGATGTCATCTACCTGGACATTTGACACCGTCCCACACGACATCCTTGTGATGGAGGGACCACTCAGTGGATAAGGAATTGGCTGGATGGTTGCACTCAGAGCTGCGGTCAATGGCTCCATGTCCAAGGGGAGAGCAGAGATGAGTGGCATCCTCAGGGGTTGGGACTGGTGCTGTTTAACGTCTTTGTTGGTGACATGGACAGTGGGTTCGAGGCACCCTCAGCAAGGTCACTGATGACACCGAGCTGTGTGGTGTGGTCGACACGCTGGAGGGAAGGGATGTGCCATCCAGAGGGACCTGGACAGGCTGGAGACAGGGACATGTGCAAACCTCGTGGAGTTCAACAAGGCCAAGTGCAAGGTCCTGCCCATGGGTCAGGGCAATCCCAAGCACAGACACAGGCTGGGTGATGAGTGGATTGAGAGCAGCCCCAAGGAGAAGGACTTGGGGGGGATTAGTGGATGGAAAACTGACTGTGAGCCAGCAATGTGCACTCACAGCCTAGAAACCCAACTGTGTCCTGGGCTGCGTCAAGAGAAGTGTGGGCAGCAGGGCGAGGGAGGGGATTCTCCCCCTCTGCTCCACTCTCATGAGACCCCACATGTGTCCAGCTCTGGGGGCCCCAACATCAGAAGGACACGGACCTGCTCGAGTGGGTCCAGAGGAGACCACAAAAATGCTCAGGGGCTGGAGCACCTCCCCTGTGGTGGCTGAGAGAGTTGGGGGGGTTCAGCTGGAGAAGGGAAGGCTCTGGAGAGATCTTAGAGCGGCCTTTCACTATAGAAAGGGAGGTTCTAAGAAAGGTGGAGAGAGAGGTTTTACCAGGGTCTGTAGCAACAGGACAAGAGGCAACTGTTTTAGGATGAAAGAGGATAGGTTTAGACTGGACATAAGGAAGAAATATTTTTTAATGGAGGTGGTGAGGCCCTGGCACAGGTTGCCCAGAGAAGCTGTGGCTGCCCCCTCCCTGGAAGGGTTCAAGGCCAGGTTGGACGGGGCTTTGGGCAACCTGGGCTAGTGGAAGGTGTCCCTGCCCAGGGCAGGGGGGTTGGGACTGGATGATCTTTAAGGTCCCTTCCAACCCAAACCATTCTAGGAGTCTATGATTGTGGCAGCTAAAGGTTTTTGATCCATGTGATGCTCCTGGTCTTGTTTTCAGACCCAGCTGCTTGTTTGGGAAAACAAGGACATGAAAGTGCCAGGTTTGATCCTTTGATTTTTTTCCCCCTTCTTTTCTGTTTTTTGTAGAATCATCTTCAGATCAGCCAGTTTTATCTCCACATTTCTCCCTTGCAGAACCCCCAGGAGATAAAGAAAAAACCCAGGGCCAGCACATGCAGTCAGAGGGAGCAGAGCCATAGGGCAGAGTGGCCATGGCACAACACCCATCTCTTGCTGTCATCGAGTCACCCACAATTTATTTTTCCCCTGCTCTGAGCCCGGGTTTTGTTCACTGATGCCTCTGTCGTACTCAGGAATCACTCTGCCCTCTTGAGCTCCTGAAAACATCCCTCCCCACCCCCTCAAGGTGGGGTGATGTGATGCTCATGGTCTTCAGCCTCACACAAGCCCATCTGCACGTAGAGCTGTAGCCTGCAAAACAATAAATAAATTGTTTATTACCGTATATTTGTGCCTCTTTTCCTTATATTTTGTCCCTGAAAGTGGGTGTGAAGGGCTTCTCTAAACAAAGCACGTGACCCCACACTCCTGCACTGGGTTTTTATAGCTACTTGGTTTAGAATAAACATTTTTTTTTGCTCTAGCCTGGAAGTCTTTTTTTAAGGAATCGCTGCCCATAGCTCCAGCCCCAGCAGATCCTGCTGCTAAGCTAATATCCCTGGAAATCTCCCACAGCTCTCGCTGGCCTCAGATGAGCAGTGGCCCCACTGAAAGCCCTGAGTTTTGTTACAGCTACCTCAGGTGTTGCTGATCCCTGTAGGTGCTCCGGCTCCTCTAGGTGGTGATTGAAGATAGACAGGGCAAGCACATCGCAAAGTCATTTCTCAGCAAAGGGTGTGAGAATGGAGATTTCCTGGCATAATTTTCTGGCTGCCATGATTTATTGCAAATCTCTTCTGGTTATTATTTTCATTGTTACATTTATCTGGTTTTATCTATTTTCATTGTTCTAAGGTGAAATCAGAGTGTTTTGTTTTGCTTCGTCTGACTGATGGGTGAGGGTAGATTGTGTCTGCCTTGGGCTCACCAGCACCAGGGTCCCTCCTGCCCACCCTCAGGTTTATTTGTGTGATGAGTTTCTGAGCGCAGGATATCTCTGTCTAACTTTCTGAGCACTGTTGGTAACGCTGGGAAAGCCCAGCTTGTCTCTCAGCTCACAGGAAAAGCTGCCATGGAGTGAGTGGGTGCAAAACAGCAAGCCAGAGGTCGCAGGATGCTCCTGTTAACGTCAGTTATTGGTGTCTTGCTATTTGGAGAGACTTGTGTCTCTGTTACTGCTGCGTGGTGTCAGGCAGAAAGTATTCATGTGCAGTTTTTTAATACAGGTTAGGAAAAACAATGGTTTAAGTACAGAATGGGTGATGTCTGCCACAAGTCCCAGCCTGCAAATCTTTGTTTGGCTGAGCAGCAAGGACTGAAGGACCTGTGCTGAGGCTCCAGCACCACAATTGGAGCCTGTCTCCATGAGGATCCCCTCATGACTGCCCCGTGGTGTGCAGATACCTGGTACAGGTCCGTCTGCCTTGGGGAGGTACCTGGAGGAAGGGCCTTTGGGGTCACTGTGGATGTTTTCATGCACCAGCCAGCTGTCTGAAGGAATTCACCCTGGGTCAGACCTCTGGTACTGGGTTTTGCAGAAAGAACTCCCTGCAGCAGAACAAATCCTACAGCCCAGCAGAGACGTGGCTCCAGGGGATTTGTGGAAATAAGGAGTCCTGTCCTCGGGCTGGTGATGCCTGTTTGGGCTGCATCTCTGGGGAAGCTGTTTATTCCCTGACTGCTTTTCACCACTCCCCGTGTCCCAGGACTGATGTGAGCATTTGTGCTTTGTATTACAGATGTGTAAGGCAAGATTCAGGGAGAAGCTGTGGGGTTTAGAGGAGAACTGGGAGGCTGGCATATCACTTTTGGGAGTGCAGTCAAAGTCCCAGCTGGCGACTCAAACCCCAAACCAAAAAGGCCTGTAGGTGCCTTTTGGAGTGAAGCTTTATTAAGGGTTCAGCGTGCAGAGACCCCAACGACTTTCATCCTCTTGCCTATTAGTCTGAGCACCATTCACCTCTCCAAAACATTCCAGAATTAACTTTTTTCCTGAAGGCCGCTCAGGATACAATCAGAAAACACTTTTGAGCTTGAACTGCTTGAAAGTATTTGCCACTTGCAGTGGAAGAAACCCATTGATTCAACCCTACTTTTCTGTTTTCTTTAGCAGGCACTGTGTACTCCATCTGTGTAAGTGGACCACAGTGTTCCAAGGATAAAAATTACATGTAATATGAGATAAAGAATCAGGCAAAATATTTACATAATGAAATCTTAATGATCGTTCTAAAGGTCTGCGGGAGGGCATGGCAGAAAAGAAACACTCCTTTTGCTGGCTTGTCACAGGGGGGACAGATGCACAGACACATTCACAGGAGTAGGAAAAATGGGGCTTTATTAGGAGAATTGATCTGCCCTTTCTAGCAAAAAAAAAATCTACCAAATGGTACCATGTGATTTAGAGGATCTAATCTGATCACAGCTGTCTTAATTATTTGTCAGCTCTACATGGAAATGGTTTCCCTTTGTTTTGAAGTAGTAAACATCCTCCGTAATCCTCAAACCCCAGCGGCTGCTGATGTATGGAAACCAGAGAGCGATGCTGACCTAAACCACCGAGGGCCCCGAGCGTCACAGGCTGCAGCTGGGCGCGGATCCAAATTCATCCCATACTTCACTGGCGGATCCATCTCTGGCATCCTGGCTGGGGCTGGGACAGCTCTAAGGGCCAGTCACAAATGCGGTAAGAAAGCCAAATTTTCTGAGAGGAACAGACAATTCAGATTCAGGCTCCAATTCCAGCCCAATATTTGGCCAGGCGAGGTAGGCTGCTTTGTTGTCCTTATCCAGCAACTAAATGTAGCTGGAGATTTTCATATTACATATCAAAACATCTCTTTAATACATGCACTTTGTGCTCATCAGGGCTCTCAGTCACCAAATCTGATAAAAGGAAATTTCATCTGG